>NW_024347791.1:28824911-29367156 GCF_902729225.1 Pteropus medius
TTTTTATAAAAGTTTATTTGAGCCAAACTAATGATACATGGCAGGGAACAAGATCTTAAATACTCCAGGTAATAACAGTTTTGCAGCTTCTTTTACGAATTTGAAATTAAGGAGGGAACTAAGGAAGATTACATACAGGAGGCAGAAAGGCAGGGATTGGATTACAGGATAGTTTACAAGGTTATGTGCTCTCTTGAGGGTGGTTATTTCAAAGGTGTGTTAACCTAGATGCACAGAAATAATGGACAGGGCTTGTCTAAGGAAAAGATAAACCTTTAACTATAAAATTTTTATACCTGGGGTGTGACTACCCACCATGACCTGCCAAGTTAGAAATTTACAATCAGATCACCCTGTGAGGTTAATTTCCATAGAATCCCTTTTTTTGTCTACAAACAGCACATGACATGTGTGGTGAATCAACCTTTTCTCTATTTAGAAGCTCATCTTTATCAATTCCTAGGAAAGACAGAAGTGTTTCAACTTTTTAAAAATATTTCATTTTTGTTTTTGTTTTTATTTTACTAAAATTAAACTACATTTTCTAGCTCAGAACTTGGAGAAAAGATGATTTAAGGCAGGACAGATACCATTTCTTTATTCTCAAATAGAGTGTCACACTAGTTTATTAGTGAGAACTGAATTTTTATATAAAAAATCTCCTAATTATTGAATATGTATACAATGAAAAAGTGCTTCTGAGATGCATGTACTTGGGTTAGTACACAGATACATAAGTATAATATTTCTTTCAAATTCTTTATGCAAGTTTATAAGAATCTGTGCTAAAAATCCGTGAAAGACAACATTTTAAATAAATATCTAAACAGGCTAGATCTTCATAAGTAGTATTTTAAAATCTCCTATCATTCTGCTGACAAAATCTGCACAAATGAAGTTTATTTTTATTTAGTTGAACTGTATATTAAAGATTTCCCTATTTCCTATCTTTTAAGTTTTCTTATAAGTTTTTTACTTTTCTTACTCAACTCTGAATTTTTTATTTTTTTATTTTTTTTTTATTTCTAAAAGCCAAGAGCTTCTATTATTTTATAGGAATCAGAGTGTAGCAGACTCCGAGAATTATATTGAGTCATTAGCAAAAAGTAAACACTGTAAGTTTGGGATTCAAGTAGATTAGTTTTGAGGTGATTTTACAATGTTATCAACAACATAACCATGGACAAGTTAGTTAATCTTTCTGACTATTAATTTTAGTGCAATTCTTTGAAAGTATTTTTTTTGTTGTTAAAAAGTTGAGGAAGGAACCTAAAATTCTATTATAGATAGTAAAAGATGTAATCAATTTAAAGCAGTGACTAGAACCTAATTAGTGTTTGTTAGTATTAGATTTAGGTATGTATTTTGCTATAACATCTTATGGAAGGAAAAGCTTCTAATATATGCAAATTTAAGGCTGTTTCATTATTTTGAATTCTCTCATAATTCTAAAGAAATACTTTAGAATATTAAATTACCATTGATACAAAAGTCCAATACTTTCCTATTACTTACATTTTATTTGCAAATTCTTTTATGAAGATGATTTTGATATCCAAAATATATTCAAAAATTACGTTTTTAAAATGTCTGTATTTGTTTATTTTTAATTTGTAACACATATCAAGTGATAGAAAAACATAGTGAGAAAATAAGACCCTATATATAGAAATTGCTTTTGTAAAAATATTTTAGGTATATATCAAGTGAAACGCATATCAAGTTATACAACAAAATGGGTGGAAAAATAAGATTCTGTATTCTAAAACTGATTTTAGAAAAATATTTTAGAAAAAATTAGTTTCATAAAATAATATTCAACTCTATCAGAAACATTGAAGCACATAAAAGTCTGTGCAAAATATTCATTTTTGAGAGATTTAATGTTCCCCAAAACTTAAAATACACAGATGGCCAAAGTACACATGATCTTTGGGAAGTCTTGCTCCCTAATGCCTCTGAGTGTACTGTGCTTTGTTTGTCAGAATGATGTCAAGTCTGTTAGAACAGCTTGGCTAATTTTGACAGAATTTTTTCCTAAATTAAAGACAGCCAGATAAAGCCTGTGGTTTAGAGGAGAAAACTTGAATTTTATCACCAGCTCTCAATGAACAAAAGTTATTTCTTTGCATAATTTATACTTCCTTTTCTATTTGAAAGTATGTAATTATTTCCAATGTTTCATTTAAAATCTTAATCATGCTTTTCTTTTAACTTAAAAAATTTGTATCATAAACATGTAGTAAAAAAAATGTGACTAAATTGAGTATTTCATCAGACCTATAGGCTTCACATAAAGAAAATTAAATTTGACTCTGGTTCTATTAATTCACACTTGCATGGCTTTATGTTCTTTGACAAGTATTCAATTAAACTTAAAATATTATGAGTTTTTGTCAGTATTGCATAACCCAACTGAAAGTATTTACCAGGGTGCTTAAGAAGTGCTTAAAAAATTGAGCCTATGTTCACACAAATTGTTATTGTTTCTATTATTTTCATTATGGATAGACTGAAGTCTTGAGTAAGAATCTTATTTATATTTGGTTCATAGAGAACTGATGATGACCTGGGTATCATAGTGAAAAACATTAGTGTTAAATTAAACTGATATTTAAAGAATATCTACTATATACACACCCAATGTTACACATAATTTACATATTACATCATTAAAATAGTCACCATTTTACAGATATGAATCATAAGGTCAAAGATTAAATTCCTGTTCAATTTTCATACTCATAGAAAATACTCAACCCACCATTTGAACCTACGCCTGTCTCCAAAGCTACTTCTGATGTCCCATTGCATTTGGAGTCAGAATTATATTAAATCTTATGTATTTTAGGAAATTGTACTCTCCCTAAGATCATATCAGATCAAAATTGACATTTTGAAAAAAAAATTTAGTATTTGAATTTTTTTAAGTCAATGTTACAAGTGATTAATTCTATTAGCATTTGATGCTAGAATTGTTTACCGATAAAATAACCTCTTGTATAACATTGTCTGAGACTTTTTATTCACATATTGTTAATCATTTTACCAATTTTTTTTCTGAAGTAAATGTAAATCACATTTAAACTCCAGCTTTTACAATAAATGACAGTCTGAATAAATATCAAGGCATATAAATTACTAACAATATAACTAAATATAATTACGAAAATAATATACAACTGACACTAGTGATTTCAAGTCAATTGTATGAAATAGTTGAATTTCTAAATCTGATACTTAATAAAAAAATGAATGCTTTATGTATAATAACATGATACCAGGTATTATAAAACAAATCATATTAGTTTCCTATTTTATATACATTAATGAGAATTAACAATAAAAATTATAGTATGATAAATTTTATTCTGTCCTATATCCTTACATTATGAATTACCAATCTACATATCTGATAAGGTAACAAATTAAGTTAATTAACTTTTTGAGTCATCAGTTAATTAAGCTTGGTAATGAAGAACTACGTGTAAACCAAAGAAATAATTGATCCAGAATCAAAGAATAATGTAAAGGCTTTTAGAATATAATTATTTGTGTAGTATTTTATATTCCTCTTATATCTTAAAACATGTTTTTATGTTTTAGCTATGTGTGTTTGTGTGTGTACACACACACTTATAGTTGTAAGACAGGTAAGAGTATCCCAATACTTTCATTATTAATGCTTCTTTTTATTAATTTTCTTTATATACTCTCTACATTTCATACAATGTATTTAGAGATGGGAATACACTTACTTTGCAAGAATTTTATGAGGTTGAAAGTTGATATGCAACAATAAAAATGTATTTGTCTTTGATGAATTTACATTGTGAATGAAAATTTCTGTATTTGTATGGTGTCCTAGGTGGATTTTTTTGGTGTGTTTTTGTTTGTTTGTTTGTTTGTTTGTTTGTTACAAACTAAAAGAGAAACAAAAGTGTTGGGAATGCATCCAGATTCAGGTATGTTGTCCAGTATGTACCATTTCTAGAGGCATTAATAATGTATTGAATTAATAGTGTGCTCCTAGAGATTGCAAACCAAACTTTTGTTCTGGAATGCACTCCTCCCAGATAACTGCATGGCTCAATTCGTTCAAGTCTGCTCTTAAACGTAACATTATCAGATAAGCTTTTTGTAAATACTTGGTCAGATTCTCTCTCCTTCAATCTCTATTTTCTAAACTTGTTTTACTTTCTGTTTTAACTCTTATACGAACTGACACAATATGTGCTTGGTTGTTGTTGATGATGATGTTATATGTTTGTTTATTATCAATTTCTCTCACTAGCATGTAAGTCAACAAGAGCAGAGACTTCGTTTTCATTAACTCTTTTCTCTCAGCAGCTGCCACAATTATGCACTCAATGATATCTGTTGACTATTGAATAGCAATTTACAGAAAACATAAAACAAACTCAAAATGTATCTAAATAGCAAATAAATTAATATGGGTATTTAATAAGATAAAATTATTCTTACAGTTACAATATACCTATGGTAGTTATAACTTTAATTCTTACCTTTAGTCTTCTAAGGATTTTTTTCTGATAGAAATTTATGATGTTAAGAACACTGAAAATAGACTTTGTCACAATCTATACTTGACATTGAGGCACAGAGTTCAGCATTAAAAAAAAAAACACACACACAAAGCAGTTCAGGGAGAGGGAGATTTAGGATTTGGAATTATCCTCAGATAGTGGGACAGGACAGATGCTGGAGGAGTGGCCTAGATGCAAAGCCACACTTCTAAGGTGTATGTTGAGTTTCTGAAAGTCTTGACAGACTTGTTTGGGATTCTAAAAGGAGATGAAATTTGACTTATCAATTAGTTACCAATGAATTAAATCAAATGTTCAGTGCACATTCTAATGTCTTTCAGATCATTAACATATTCTCTCATAACTATATGTTAGCTTACTATGGACTCTCAACTAGAAAAGTATAATTCACTTTTATATGGTTTTCCAATTTAGCCTCATGATCCTCTACTATACCTGCTACGCAGCTTCCAGAATGGCCATTCTTATATTTAAAACATGTATGGTCACTTCAAGTTCGAAGAGTCCTCAAAATGTTCATCTATAAAGATGTTATTATTTTTTTTGTTGGTGGTGGTGATTGCCATCTAGAATATAAACTCAAAAGGGAAATATTTTTTTTTGCTGTTTTGTTGCCTAATATACCTCACTTAATATATGCTTGATGAATATTTATTGAATGAATAACAATAAATAGTCAAAAAATTGTATCTAATGTTTCATTTAGTTCTGATCAGGACTAGGATCATAAGCCTGACAGTGATTTCTAACATTGTTTTTTTTCTTATATAACAACTCTTCCATCTGCTTTTACCTCATATCTTCTCTCCCTGGTTCATAATACATCTTCCCTCTCCCTCTACTTCTCACCCTGCCACTGCACACACACAAATCAACATTGATATTACTAGTACCCCGCCTCTTCTTCTCCTTCCAAGAATGATACCCTATTCTGAACATCTGTGATTTAGTAAGCACACATAAGGCATAAAATTCATAGCATTATTTAGGAAGTAGCAAGTAAGCACATGCTGCTGGAGCTTAAATGAAGGAAAGAAAGAAAAACGATGAAATTATGCAATTATGACAGATCTTTTACATCCTCTTAGAGGTGGGTGAAGGGGAAGAGAGAGGGAGAGGGAGAGGGAGAGAGAGAGAGAGAGAAAGCAGCACACACATGCACAGATGGTGGATTGGAATAGGGCTGTGATCATTACCACAGTCTCCTGAATGACCTCTTTGCATCACATTTTCTTCATCACAGTACATCCTTTTATCCTTTTACTGGTTCTCTGTCAAAAATTTTATCTGTTCAAATGGAACCTCTCAAATGTTAAACTGGTTTTAAGATGTGGACACATATATGAGACCTATTGAATGGAAGGGAGGGGGTAAAAACACTTAAGCTTTTTCTGCTTCAACTGGATTTGCTCCATACTGTCTGGGAGTTAACATTATAGGTCGCTTGTTTCCTTTTTGAACACAGCTGTGAGCAGTTAAGAAAAGCAATGGCAGGAGGTGTGGTATAGTTCGACATTGGTATATGTAGTTCCTCCTTATCTGCAGTTTTACTTTCTGTGGCTTCAGTTATCTGCCATCAACCACAATCCAAAAATATTAAATGAAAACTCCCAGAAATAGACAATTCATAAGTTTTAAATTGTGAGTTCTTCTGAGTGGTGTGATGAAATTTCACACCATCCTGCTCTGACCTGCTGAGGACGTGAATCATCCTTTTGTCCTGCGGATCCGTGCGTTATACACCCCCACCTGTGAGTCACGGAATAGCCATCTTGGCTTTCATACCGTTGAGGTATTGCAGTGTTTATGTTCAAATAACCTTTATTTTACTTGATAATGGCTCCAAATTTCAATAGTAGTGATGCTGGCAATTTGGATATACCAAAGAGAAGTATAAAGTATTTCCTTTAAATGAAGAGGTGTGTATGTATAAAATATATATATATATACTATATATATATATATATACTATATATACTATATATATATATAGTATATATATATAGTATTACTATATAGTATATATAGTATGTGTGTGTGTGTATATATATATATATATAGTATTTATAGGCTTCAGTATTATCTATGGTTTCAGGTAGCCACTGGGGGGTCTTTGAACATATATCTCAACAAAGGCTGACTACTGTATATTTTAGTTTGCCTTTCTTGAAATCCATAACATTTAAGTCACTTTGAGTATATAACTATCAACCTCTAGAAAAAATCTTGATTCAATTCAACTAACATCAAATCATATTCCCTCATTATCATATTAAAGAAAACCGAGGTGTAGGAATTAAGATACTTGTCAAGCAAAAACGGTGACACACAAAGATCTCAGTCAGTTTGAGGGACATGTTTGCACTGAGAAGAGAGAAAAAGAAAGAGAAAAGTGAGAAAGTGGTATGGAAACAGGAATCAGAAAGAAGATGGCATTGAAATTTGTGGAATTTCTATGGTGACCTCTACTTCTTTCATGGTTCTTTTCTAAGACTGGCCCTGGTATAATATAATTTATGACTTTGCTCAATGTAAAAGAAGGATGAACTTTTCAAAAAGAGAATTTTATTTAACCTGTCTGGAAGACTGATTTGTAATTTCGTATTTTTCTACAAAGGATACTTTGATTTGAAGATTTTTTTTTCTTTTCCTAGTGATTTCACTAAAATTGAAGAAATATAAAATTTTCTTTGCCAGAGAAAAAAGAACTTTATATTTCTCCTTTAAAAAAAATAAATAAATAAGGGAGACCAAAAAGGAATTGAATTGAATTAAAATATATATATATATATATATATATATATATATGTGTGTGTGTGTGTGTGTAGAATGAGCATAGTAAGAAAAATGACACATGTATCATAAAAGAATAGCCTATTAGGACTTTCACTTGCTAATCACCATTAAAGAATAAGCTTTTCTGAATGCTGTGCGTGTGTGTGCCTTCTAGCCAAATCACGTTATTGAAGTTTTTGTAGTAGTTGACAGTTTTCTCATGTAAAATCGACTGACTTTGTCAAAGGAATGAATCTCTGGCAGAAACCCTTGGCCATTTTTTCAAGTCCTTACATATGAGAGATGTCCTAAATGACTGAAGGACCAATGTAGTAATGAATGTTGCAAAAACAATGTTAACTGTGCAATAGAGGGCAGTTATTAATTTGTTTCAGTTGGATGCATATGCCAGAAAGCTTTATTTATGCATACCATTTCAGGAGAGAGAGAAAGAGATCACTTAGCCTGAGGGAACATCATAGTAAAGTATTTCTTAAACAAGATCTGTTCTTGCATACAACACAATGTCACTTTCACAAGCTGATATTCAAGAAAAAAAAAGAAAAATTGTAACAATTTTTTAAGCTTTTCTCCAAATATTTTAAATTAAAGAGTAGCAATGAGAGAACTTTTCCACTTTCTCACCTTATTTCTCTTCATGTCCACAGGAGTAAGTATTTGGAAGTAGATATTCCTGCTACACAAGATGGAATTCTTATACTCACATGCTGGGGGTTCTTAAATGCTTTTGAGCTTTAAAGTACTGAACAATTAAAATATGCATTGACATTTTTTGCATTTAAATATCTATTTATAATTCACAGCTTTATCAGTTTTAAATTGTCTAGACAAGAATCATCCCTGTTCAAAGAATCATTCTACACTCAATCTGCTTTATTTTACTCTAATTTGAATATAGGAAAATTTATTTTTATGCCATAAACTGTTTTTGTGTAAAGTTAAATATTTAGAACAAGTTGGAAAAGTATTGCACTTTTACAGTAATTGAATGATGAATCATACCTAAATCTGTATCTTAACCATGCCAATTTTACAGACTCTCCTACTGTTTTGGCCTTTTTTTAAAAACATTTTATTTTGTTTTTTAAGTATTCACAGTGAATTTTAGGTAAAATTCACTCAGAGTTGTTATAATATTCTTATGTATCAGTAATGTTTTTATTTCTATGTTTAACACTGGATAATATACTCCTCTAATTGTCAGATAATGATGATGTTTCCAGTAAAAACTAAAAATTGTATAAAAATTTTAAAATTTTCTTTAGAGGAATATGTGTTTCATTATTCATTACTAAACAGTCTTAATCATTTCATGTTGTTTCATAAAACTAATAGGCATGGAAATTCTGTTATCTTAAAATCTACATGAGTAAATCTATCAATATCTGTTAAGATATGATTACTTAAAAAGTTAAATTTCTATTTACATTAAAACACACCGAGTCATTTAAAATCAACTGAAAATGTATGTATTGTCAAAGTCCTATATCTCATACAATGTGGGAATATAAATGAAAGTCGTAGTAAGTTATAATCATCTAAAAAACCTGTAGATCACTTGAACAATTTTGCTATGATAATAAAGAATAACTAGGAAATACCCCAACAGTTTCTACTTGAATGGAAGCTAATGTATTCTAGGTACTGGGTCAATGTCATGTTTTTAATAAGATGTAGTTTCTACATGTGGAACAAAACATAAATAATATTGAAATTTTACATAAAGCCTTTGATACATGATGTAACTAATTAAAATGCAACACAATATTTTGTCCTAAGGCAGATGATTTGCTTTATGATAAGAAAGTACATCTTCTCAAATTGGTCAAGGTAAGAGAATTTGTCTCCTATTAAATAGATGTTATCTGTGATGTGAACTAAGTGCATTCATTCATTCATTCATTCATTCATTGTAATATGATTTTAAAAAGTGAACTTTTTACAAAACTGAAAACTAAAAGTGTTTTAAGTACTAATTTCAAAGATTGTTAAAATTCAACATGGACAAAATGATCAGAGAAAATTAGAAAATATAATTTAAAAGACAGAAGAAATGAAGGAAATGATATGAATAATATGGATATAACGAAGATTAAGATTAAGTCTTGGGAGGATAAGGTAGCAAGGAGGCAAAATCTTAAGAGAGATAGTTATCGATGCACTCTAGAACATGCATATAATTTCCATAATTTTCTCCCTGATAATCAATACCTCAAACTTAAGTGCTTCATTCTGGACCATTTTACCAGTAAATTCTCCATGGATTTATTTTACTTTATTTTTTTTTTAGATCATTTCTGTTTCCTCGGAAGCAGGAAAGTTCTACTGGTAATAACATAGAACCTGGAGCCAAAAAAGAAAATTGCAAGGGGAGTTGAGACACAGAGCAAAAACCCGGCAGACACAAGGAAGAGAAGTATTTGCATAATCTTCTCAGTTTGTTTTCTATTTTTGAGTGAAAATATCATGAGGTTACCAGAGATTCTGTAATTGGATACAATGAGCAGATATTTCGTAGTGCTTGTATTACCTGAAGCTATATTACTATTATTTTATTCGAAATTAAGTAGTTCATTCAAGTTAGTAGCAGTGTAGGAAAGGTATTGAAAAGTTTATCATAAGAGGAAAAGGGGAAAAATAGGCATGACTGAAACTGAGGTTCTTGTTGATCACACTACTGCTGTGATGTTAAAGGGATTATATGTACTGTGTTACAGGTAATGGAATTTGGCTATATTTAAAGATCAAATATATGGCATTGCTTTAAAATTTGTCCTTAAGACAGACTTTATTTCCAACTTGCATGCTAAAATGATTCTATTGGTAAGGCAGAGCAGAATATAAGATTCAAAAATCTTAAGTCATATTTGTATTTACATTTTTTTGTCAACAAAGCTATGTAAAACACTCTTTGAAACACTTCTTCATAAACTCAACAAGGAATTAAGAAAAAAATTGAACATAGAAAAAAATACCACGTATTGAAATGTTTTTTGCCTCTGGTATACAAAAGTAATAAATATAAAACTTACAAAGTCCAAATAATGCTTGTGGTTTCTCTCAGAATGAGAGACGGCAAGTTCTAAAGAAACACTTTTGTTCGAATCCCACTCAGTCAGATCAGGTCAAGGTGAGATAAAACTAAATGTTAACTATCCTTTTTTTTGCATTTAACTTTAACGTACTCTTTTATTGATTTATTTATTTTTTATTTTGTCTATTTCTTTGTATTTATAAAAGGTCTTCTTGGTCAAGTAATAACCTTTTAGTATTAGTATTTAGTGTTAGTATTTTCAGAAAGGTGTGAAGTTCTTTGCTTCATTTTCTCTGATCTCTGAATGTTCACCTTGCATTAAGATTCTGACCTATTTATTTGGAGTCAATAATGCAACTCCATGAGTTGTGAGCACTAGAATATTACCTTTGTGCACTAATTAATTGAATATGGTAATGAGGACATGACTACAAAGTCAAAGTTGGAGAAAATGAGAAATAAGGCCATTTACTTACCAGTGCATAAATAGTGAAAGCAGGTTTTACTATCTCTAAAACAATAGTTTTGAACAGCTGTATTTTACACAAAGTCATGTTTATATTTGATTAGATATATCTTGAGAAGAGTTGATGTTATTTTAGCTTTTTAAATAAACTCTGTGACTATTGTATTAATTCTTTTTCTAAATTACTATTAAAATGGTTAATTTTTTTCTACTTTATATAAGCTTTAAATTTGTTTCTTGAACATATACTGTGGCAGGTTTTGTATCCAAATCTGTATATTATGAGCTACAGCAGAGAGAGTTTCTTGACCTTCTCCACTACAGTTTAAGACCAAAAATAAAATTGTATCATTAGGAAATAATTGTTAATAATTATATAATAATTTTAGCAGACAAATGCAATTGCTCCAAAAATTGCTAACAAAATCAATCACAAATGAGATACTTTATTTTTATTTTTCATAAAATAGTCGTCTGTGTCATTTAAAAGGTCTCTGCTTACTCTATCCAACAGACAAAAATTAGTGACCCTTTAACTAAAATTATATATATATGTGTGTATATATATATATATATATATATATATATATATATATATAATATCTATCGATCTATCTATCATCTATCTATCTATCTCTATATATAAATGCCTGATAACTTCTCTTATGTTTTAGGACATTTTTTCATGCAAAGTTGAAGTAGGTGCATTCAATATATAAATACATAAACTATATTAAGAAAATGTGTATTATTAGTGTCTCTATACAAAGTATATTAAAAAAATAAAAAGACTGAAATTTATGAGGTTAGATTTACTACCAGTGTCGCATCTGAAAAAAATGCTATTGTATTCTGATATGTAGTCATGGAAGGTAACTAAATTGCTTTTCCACAAAACATTACTTTGTCTACTTTCAAAGAGAGAATATTACATTATTTAGAAAACTAAATTGATGAAGTACGGCATTTTATCTGGTCATATATATGTTGTTGCTAGTAAAATTTTTGGCATTCTCATGTTAACTGATATAGTTTTATCTATTTTTTAAATCCTTCAAGGCAATATTCTTTCACAAAGGATAGTTGCTCCCAACATAAAAAGGAAAAAGTGAAGAAATTTATATATAAGTTTAGACAGTTTCCTGATAATGCTTGATTAGTTCAGAATGGGAGCAGTGGTTAAATCTAGAAATATTCTTGTAAGTAATAAGAATGTTATTTCATTTTGCTTTTTCACCAGAAATATTTGTCATATAATGGTGAATCTGTCCATTTATCTACCTATTTACATCTATATCTATATCTATTTATATCTATATCATCTATCTACGTATCTATCTATCTATCTATCTATCATCTATCTATCTATCTATCTATCTATCTATACATCCATCATGTATCTATCATCTATCATCTATCCATCCATCTTTTATAAAATATCACACAATTTAATTCTCTACTTCCCTAACTACAGCTGTTAAAAATAATCCCTTGTGTAATTTAAGTATCTTCAAGTATCTTGATTAATATGACTCGTTTGCTCTATTTTTTTATTTCCTTTTCTCTCAACTCCTGGCCACCTCAGATTACTTTCTATTTGCAAATTGATCTGTGAACAATTCTAGTCTCACTGTTGTGATTTAAAATACAAGCGGTAATCACCGTGGCAAACATTTACATTTTAATAACTGATAGATTAAAAAAAAAAAAAGAAGCTCTTACTTTCTCCTGACTCAAAGATATTAAGAAGAAATAATCTAAGAATACTTTTTCTCTATTTTTCCACTTAGTCAAATATGTATAAACTGACGTTCCAGAAAGGACTCATTTAACGTTAATATTTCAGAGCAAGCTTACTTAGCCGAAAGCAGTAACTTGGGGCTTCTCCCTCTGAAGCAGTGATTCATAAAATGTAATGTACATTTGAATCATCTGGGGGTGCTTGTTAAACATGCAGCTTCTTGGATCTGCCTCCATATTCATTGAAGTAGAATTTCTGGGGGAAAACTTTTTTTACGCAGATAAATATGGATTATGCTCTGGCAAAGACTTAGCTGGCTGAATGAAACAGGCTAACCTCTTAAAAACTACAGATTTAAATTCCTTCTGTGTTCTTGAAACTCATCTTAAAATTCACAGAGTGCAACAAAATTAGCCAGTTTTCTTTTTTATAAAAAGGAAACTAACATTTGTCAAAAAGCTGGAAATTGGAAGAGTAGGATTCAAAAACAGATCTGTCTGGCTCCCAAATTTGTGCACTTTCTGCAATAGTATGGACATCAATTTTAGTTTAAGAATCTCTTATATGAATCTATGAATTACTTTGGAATCTTTTGTCACATAATCTTATAGGGGAAAAGGCAGGAAATGTGGAGTTAGATTTTTGCCTACGTTTAAATTGCAGCTTTCACAGTAACATTAGTTTATTACTTTGAATTGTAAATGAAAACCTTATCTCTTACCCTCCAAAACCACGATGATCTTTATATTGTAATATTCTTAACATTTTTCTTTTCTCATATTAATTTTTTTTTTAATTTTACCTAATGTTGTACTTTTTAAAACCATTTTGGGCTTTAAGTTTTACCTTAATTTTACATGTCTTTTTTTTTTTTCCTAAAACTTTAATCTCATTCCTCTACAACACTCTGCTTCCAAAAATATTAAATAGAAACAAATGAGTGAAAAAAAAAGTAATGCAATTCTAAAAAAATTTATTTTCAAGTACTTTATTTACAGAAGAGTTGCAAAATGAATACAAAAACACCATATATTCTTTACCTACATTTCACAATTATTAGCATTTTATTACCTTTATTTTAGCATCATTTCTCTCTCTCCTCTCTCTTCCCCTCTCCCCGACCACCATATATGCTCTGGAATGAGTAAGTTACACATTCCTTATGCAGTCATAGTGCAATTATCAAAATCAGAAAATTAATGTAATTATGTAATTTATAAACATTCTACTTTCATCAATCGTACCACTAGAAGCAAATTTACTAGAGCCCAATCATGAGTCACATTATTTACTAGCTATTATGTCTTTTTAGCCTCCCTAATTTGGCAAAAAAAAAAAAAAAAAAAAAAAATTGTCTTTAGAACTTTAATATTTTGAAGAGAAAAGGACAATTATTGCATTGAATGACCCATAATGTTGTCCCATAATGTCCTATAATCTTGTGATTCATCATGGTTATGCATTTGGCTTATGCTTTCATGGAAGAAATTCCATAGAATAGCTGTTCAGTTTTGTAACATGATTCATAACAAGAAACTTATGATGAAGATTTGCCCTATTACTAATGATGTTAACTTTTATAATTTAGGGTAAGTGGGTTTTTGCCAAGTTTCTCCATTGTAAAGCTACTATTTTTCCCTTGAAGTATCTTATAAGAGATTGTGACAGTATCTTCTCATTCTCCTGTTTATCACTCTTTTGCCCATAATGTATGAATGATTAATGCCTGAAACAATTATTATCTAAAAATGATATTGCCTAAAACATTATTATTATGATAGTCAAGTGGCCATTTAGTAATTCCATCATTTATTTTACACCTATTAATTGAAATATAGCTATAAGTTAAAGCCTTTCCTCTTCTCCTATCTATCCACGTATGTATGTATTTGTCTACTATTTTTATTCTTAACAGTATAATTGCATGAATTCTTATTTTATTCAGTGGGTTACAAAATATTTTCAGTCATATGTTAAGACTCTAGAAGAACCATTAAAAACATTTAGTATTTCGTTTTTTTACATTTAGGCACCTGATACATTTGAGATATATTCATATATATGGTGAGATATATGGTTTTAATAATTAGATTTTATTTTTTTCAAAACACTGTTCGATTGTTCCAACACTTTTATAAAAGTTCATATTTCTTGCCATGATTAGTAATTACACATTTAAGATATATTATCTATTACGAAAATGTAATATTTGATATTTTTTCACAAGATTGGACTTATTGTTATTTGTCTTCTGTGTTTTAATTGTATTTTGTCTACTTAAGCAATCTTATAGTGAAAGTCCTTCAATTTTCTTTTGCCTAATAGAGGGAAGCTATATTATTTAGTGTAAGGATATTTATTTAAATTGTGAATTATCACTTTTGCCTCAAAAGAAGTACCTTTGGAACTAAAAAAGCTATTTTGAATTATACTTTTTCTGATACATGATAACTAAACTACATCTTTATTGTTTCAATCCCCCTGGTATATTTTTGGTAATCTCTACTTTTACCTTTCTCTTAACCACTCTTTCTCTTGTATGAAGCAAATAGTTGTTTTTCTTTTTTTTTTCTTTGGCAAATCAAATTGGAAATATTTTTATAACAAGTGACTTGCATATTTTATTGATATGTCTGCTATGTTTAGTCTCAATCTGGTCATATAATTTTTAGTCATATGTAGTATATTTTCCATGTTTTTTTTTTTTGCCCCCATGAAGTATGTTAATTATTCTTTAACTTTATTTAACTTTTTTAAAAAAAATGCTCACATTTTTTTTCCTATTACTTACTTTTGTACTCATTCCTTTTTTAGTGCACTTAAATTCACCATTTTCTTATTTAGCCTTTTACTATCTGATGTATTAGTTTCTATAATCTTTGACTCCATATTTTACCTGTTCAGCAGTCAGTAAATTACTACTTTTCTATTTCTCTCCTCCTATCGAATTGTGCTATTTCTACTTTGTTAGAATATGCATTTGCATACTATTCTTTCACTTGTGTCCACAATTCTTTAGTATTAAGTGGAAAGTTAAAAATATTAAATGCTCCTCATCATTTCTTTGCTAAAAATGTTCTTGTTACTTTCCTGTTGTGTGAAAATTGTCTATTAGTAAGTTCCTCAAGAAGGGCTCAAAGGTAGTGAGTTCCTGAGATCTTTTATGTTTAACATTGTTTTTCTATAGTTTTGGGAAAAAAAAAATTAATGACTAGGTAGAGGGATATAAAAATCTTTGGTTGACAAATATTTTCTTGAATTTTTTGAAAATATTTTTCTATTTTATTTGTGTGTGTGTGTGTGTGTATATATATATATATATATATATATATATATATATATATATATATATATATATATAAACCTGGAAGCATTGAGGCATTTGTTCACAAGGTTAACTGATGAAGACTTAAAACAAAATAACTTGCCTAATAAAAACAAGAAAAGACTATTAAATATTATAGATTAAAACCAAGGCTGCTATCTGTAGCTCCTTCTTAAGAGATAGAATCTATTTCCCCACGCTTTGAAACTATGCTGCCTTGTGATTTGAGTTGAGCAAAGGATATGGTAGAATTTATGTTGTGTACATTCCAGAGATCAAAAGAGGCCTTGTAACTTCCACACTTGACTTTCATAGCATATTGTTCTGAGACTGACATGTAAAGGAGCCAGTCTGCAGATTATCAGGTCACTAGTGGTGCAGATTGTAAATCAATATGCCACAGATGACAGCCCCCCTCTCTGTACTCTCATGTGAATGGGGCAATCTAGAATCTTCTAGACCTCTTGCTGAATGCAGCCACATGAGTGAATAATTCTGAGCACATTCAGCAGGGGATCCATCTAGCCAACCCACAGACTTTTAATAAATATTACATTGTTGTTGTTTTAAGCTACCAGACTTGGGGAGGAATCTATGCGTCAGCAATAGTTAATTTGTGCCAAAAAAAAAAAAAAAAAAAATCTGAGATAGTCACAGACAAAATGAAGCATTAAATTTTCAAATAAGAGTTTCAAGATTTTTTTTAATTAGATGCATACATAAAGAAGATAGTTGGATTAAATTACTTTAAGATTACTTCCAAATCCAGAATTCTGTAATATTGTGAAGAATAGCTTTAAATAATAAAGATTTCCCTTTTTGAGTATTAGCATCAGCTGAAACATAAAACATTAAGGTTTTACCCAAATTAGTTTTTTTTTTCCTTTTTTGCCCCCAAACATCTCACTTGTTCAAGGGAAATTAAACTTAAATACCTGAGTACTGGTCACTTTAGAGAATATCAACCTGTGAACTAGTCAAAATTATGTATTACTAAGCCAGATACTTTGGTAAATATTATTTCTTTGGGAAGAATTTCCTCTATGTCATAAACTGCAACCTTAAATGCATTATCTTCTGATTTCCAGTTTAGATATTTTTTTTTATTTTTTATTTTTTTTAAGGGAAGATAGGTTTTTATGATGCTTGACACTTCTGAGACAAATATAATAGAAAGCAAATCTGTATTGTAATACATTCTCACACTCTTAGAATTTTTTAACTTTTTTTAAATATTTCAGAAAATTATTCAGTCTCTCAACTTTATAGGTAATTTCTAAGAACTCAACTCAGGTCGCATAAAATCAATATTCTCTTTATTTTTATGATCATATTTAATAGGTTTCCACAATATTTATTTGAATTAAATAATTATAATAACATTATGCCTGATAAAATCATTTTTGGGGACTAAACACAACTGATTATCGGTATGTAACAACTTATAGATATAAGTATGGACTATATTAGAAAGTAGTCTAATATTCTTTAATGTTTAGCTTTGTGCTTCAGTGAATAATTTAAAGAGAGAATTTATTCATCAGTTAAAAGGCAAAGCATTTAAGTGAAGGCTAGATAAATCTCGTATTATATGTTTGAAAAATAGAATAATATAATTATGAAAATATAATGTTAAGATATATGAAAGTACAATGTTAAGAACTAAAATATTGGTGTAGAATTTATTTAGTGCCAATAGTACTTACATACTAATAATATTTTTATATTGACCTAAATTAAATTTTCCTAAAAAAATTGAAAACTGACTCTAAATCAATAAAATGCTGAAACTATAATAAAAGAATCTATTATAAATGTAGTTAAATAACAATTAAGAGAAAATATTTAAAAGGTTTTGTGAATTGATCAAAGAGGAAATCAGTCATAGACATATTGTTTAAAATTAAATGAGATGTTAATAAAATGTATAATTATAACAAGAGATAAAAAAACATGTCTTATTTTATAAATATAGAGCAATAACAAAGCACACGGAAAATGTGAATATAAGAGAAAAACACAAAATTATCTTTTGGGGAGAAAAAATAAAAGAAATTAATTCAAAAAATATAATCATGAAGTAAATGTGTTTAACATATGAGAAGCTTAGAGATGAAGAACAAAGGAAGTCAGTATTTACAATTCTGTTTGACAGAGGCCCATCACCACACTTACACACACACACACACACACGCACACACACTCACTCACACACTCATGCACATCACAGCATTTATTGTAACAGATTTCCCTTTAACATACAGATGTTAGGACATTGAAAGATAAATCTAATTAGCTGGATCACTACATTTTTCTAAACTTTAAAACACTCATTTTCTATTATTTTTTCATAAATCCTTCTACCCTACTTCTTTAAATATATTACTCTAAAGTTCCTTAAAATATATTTTTATTTTAATTACACAACAATTTAGAGATTATATAAAATGTGAAATCTTTACTAATTGTGCTATGATTAAAAGAGAACATAAAACAACTCAATAATACACCTAAACAGAATAGAAACAAAAAAGTTAATTGGTATGATGGTAGGTGTAGGAAGAGATCTCAGAGATATGAAACAAAATGGAAAGAATAAAATTAAAAGCAAAGTACCAAACAGCATTAAAATTTATCATTAATCTGTTAAGTTATTGAACAGTCTCCTTTGAGAAGAGATAAAACTTTTATTTCTGGCTAGATATCTGAAGTTTAACAAGTATAAAGAAACGTATTGAAAGAAATAGCTTGTTTCTGGTCCAGTCACTTGAAGTAAAGAGAGAGCTTTATAATCTGAAGCATATTTTACATTTCTAATTTGAGCAATTATTTGATACCAATGGCTTGATTACAATTTTCATATAAAATGTAATATGATATATGAATGCAGGCAAGCTGTGACAAAGTGTCTCAAATATCTGAATAACAATATGTCAGAAAGTAGGCTAAATCATTTTGTGAAAGAATTCCACATTATTCATCTTTTAAAGAAAATGAAGTATTAAAAAACAGTGTATAAGCTTTCTTGACTATAGTATCCTCCCTTACTTATATAATACTATAAATGTACATTATTTTTATCCAGTTTAACAAAAAATAACTCAAAGGATGACAATATTGAAAATTTTAGGTAATAATATATCCAGCATAAACAAAAAGTTATCCTCAAAGAAATGATATAAATTAATTTACCTGGAACATCATGAGTAAAGCAGTTAATCTTTAGGTGAAAAATAAATTGTAAAGTTTATATAGAGAAAAAGAAGAACAAGGATCTGAATGAAAATTAGAGTTAAAAACAAGGAACAATACTCTAAAATTGAACCAGTTATGTTCTATAAATAAAAATAAATATTGAACACTATTACTCTGTGTAAATGTCATTTGTTTAGAAGTCACATTTTACTATATTAAAACATCAATTTAAATATTTTAAGGAATAAAAAAGAAGATAAAAACATCAAAACATCCAAAATGTAGATCATTAATCAATGTATGTGAAATATCAATAATGAATTTTTACCAATAGAAATAAACTAAAAATTTAATCTCATGTTGCATCTGACACACATGATCTGTTAAAAATGATTCTCTCTAATGACTGACTTCTATTTTTGTTGTTTACCTTATCTAGTTCTAAGACTCTGAATCTCATTACATCTTGATCTGATCAAGATATTCAATTTCTGGGTATACCACTTTTTACTCTTCTTCATGCTCCCCAAATTCCTTCATTTTTTCTTAGCTGTCTTAGAGTCCACTGTTGTCAGGGCCCTGCTGATCGAGCTGATTGAGAAGGGAAGGTCTTGGTGGTGAGACACCCAATTAAAAAAACACATGAGGAGCCAACATGAGAATGAAACTGCAGACAAGCCAAGCCTTAATAGTAGGGCATGCTTCTATGCTGGAGGACCCACAGGCTCATATATGCCAAAGAACAATAGCGGCATTCTGCCACACATATGCCATACAGCAAGCTGAGTCATTTTTACATAAGCTAGCTATAGGTGCACTATTGTGTTTAACATAACATGCTGAAAACTGGGGTCATGTCGCTAGCTGCAAGCCTGGACTATCGCCAGACCTGAGATCATCCAGGCCTGGGCCCACAACTGTCCACTATATAATTCATTCATCAATAGCTTCTTTGCCCCCTGTTCTTACCATTTTACTTAACTGGCAAAAAGTCTAACCTGATCAAATAGATTACTGCTCTTAATCCAGGTCTAGAGAAACATATAAACCCATACTTACCGCCTACCAGAAAAATATGTCTATATACATTCAAGTGGGCTAAGAGATAAGAAGCTTATAAATATATTTCTTAGTTCCTAGGTTCTTTTACTCTCCTATCTGACTCTTTAACAACTTTCTCATTCTCCTCTAACCTACATTATATATCTTCCCTGGCTACTCTAAAGTATTTACCTCTATTCACTAAAACAGGAGAAAAAGTAAACATAAAACCATAGAAACAATTATTTTTCATATATCCCATAATTAAGTATACTGACATACCCTTACTTGCTATCCACATATTTTGTCTTACTAGAGCAATGACTCTCCCCCATTCTAACCAAAGCCTGCTTCTCAACTTTCCTTCTATAACTAACATAAGCTTACATAACATGGTATCAGCCACATTTGCATGTTAAAAAAACAAAATTCTTGTACCAACTTCATTTTCTAATATCTGTCTTCTTCTTTTGTTCAATTGAGCAATAAAATTCTTTAAAAGAATGGTATTGACAAATATTTGTTCATTTTTTTTCATTTTCATTATTTTATCAATCAATGCACATCAAGCTTTCACATCACCACCCTATTAAAACAGCTCATGCAAATGTCAGTAATGACCTTCATAAGATAAACTTATAAAAATTCTTACTTAGTTTATCAGCAGCATTTGGTATTGTTGGCATATTTTTTAAAAGCAATAATGGCAACAATAGCAACAAAATAACTCTTTCTTAGGATGCTGAGATGACACTAAGTCTTGTGTCTTCTCCAGCTGCACTTGCCTCTTCTTCTCAGACATGTTTGCTTAAACTTAGTCAAATCTTTCTAAACTATGATGTGTCCTATGGCTCAGTCCTTGGTCCTCTTTTATAACTAGATACACTCTCTAAATGACATCATTCAGCCTTGTGGCATTAAATGTACTCTACATATGGATGGCTCTTGCATTTTTATCTCCAGCTTAGACTTCTCCCCTTCTGTCTTACATATCCAATCTTCTAATAACCATTTTATCTAGATATTATATTAGTTTAAGTAAAGACCAAGTTTTGTGATAGAGATATCTCAAAATGTAGTGTTATAAATATATAAAAGTTATAGTTTACTCATAATGCAGTCTAGAGATGAACAATCATACTATGCTTCATAAGGTCAAATAAGACCATTATTCTCTTCTATATTGTTTATTCACAATCATCTGGCATATTTTCCCTATGTGTACGGTCAAAGCCATGTTTCTACCCTGTATAACTTCCAGTATTCAAGAAATAAAAAAGGGAAAGAAAAGGATGAAAGTGCATTTTAATACACAGTCTGGATGTTACATATTGCACTTGTTTATACATCTTTTTAGATATGTAGTCTTATCTAGACAGAAAAAAGGATAGGAAAATTAGCTACTTAGTGTTAGCATATTAGTTAAGTTAAACCAAAATTTACACTGACAACAACTGGAAAAGCAGGTAAATGTTTCAAAAATATCTAAATAAAGAAATCAGAAAGTTAAAAAGTCAGTGAAGAATGTGATGACAGGATTTGGGAATAATATATAGACTCACAAAAGTGAACCTAGCATTGAATCTGTATTTCTTGTATGGAAGTCATAATTCCAAAATAAGGTGATCAGATGCTAAGACACTAATTGAAACTTTTGTGAATCTTATAGGAATCAAAGAAATGCAATTAATTGTATTACAAGAACTACAAACATGGGAAATTATAAAACTCTGTTTTTAGTAAGGAACTTAAGGTACCTAAACTTGGTAGCAAGGACAAAGTAAAAGTAGAGAAGTTCATGCAGAGACTGATATCTAGTTTAAATTAATTTCAATCCTGAAACTGCTTTTAGGTGATCTTGAATACCAGTGCTTAAACAACTTGCAAGATAAAAACGTAAATTTTCAAAAGGAAAATATCATTCAAACCTCAGTTTTTGCTATAAGTTTAACACCACATCTGATAAGGAATCAAACCCGGCATGAGAAAAGACCACTTTAATGAAAAACAGAGAAATCAAAGGTAAAAACAAAATTATGGAAGAGTTAGGTAATTGTTTCAGTGGAACATAGTTTTAGTACTTACTAAAACTAAGTTCAAAGATATAAAAAATGAACAAGTTGTTAGATATAAAAAAATGAACAAGTTGTTAGATATAAAAAAATGAACAAGTTGTTAGATATAAAAAAATGAACAAGTTGTTAGAGAATTACCAACTGTAAAACAGCAAATCAGAATTCTAGAACTGAAAAATTCAGAATCCAATGAAGATATTTGGCAGCTTATTAGAGCTGGCTGAAAGGATTATTAGTAAACTAAAAAATGTCAGAAGGAAATAGTCATAATAAAATCAAGAAAGACAAAAACAAAAAATACAAATGTGAATATAGTTATGGTTATGTGAAGTAAAAGAAAAAGAGAGAATATAAAAATATTCAGAAGATAATAGTATGAGTAATATAAATCCATAAACTCATGGACAGTGAAATAATAATGAGAATCAGATTATGGTACATTCTAAAGCTAATTTTGGAGGAATACTGATAGCCTTAAATGTTTGTATTAGGAAAAAAGTGGAAAAGATGACAACTAATTATTCTTTAATTATTAGATGATAGTAATAGAGAACAAATTTAATCTCCCCCAAAATAATAGAATAATAGAAGAAAATAATAAAAATAATTAATGAATTTTATTTTATTAGTGACATTCTTGAAAGAGACTATGACAATAAAATATATTTAAAAAGCCAAAATAACAATAAAATATACTAAAATTGGTGAGATTGCCAACACAAAGAGCAAGTGTTAATAAACACAAAGAGGATATTACTGTCTCTTTCTGATATTTAAAAGCTCAAATACAGATTAAATATATTACATAAAAAATACCAGAACAACACTAAAATATAAATAAATAAACATGTGTATTAAAAATAAAATATGTAATAAAACATTTTCCACAAAAGAAAGATCAGGTTCAGATGGCTTTACTTATATATTCTATAAAATAAGACAGCAAGACTTTATTATTGTCAATGTTTTGCAAATATATCCAAATAAGGAGGAAATATGTAACTCAAGTTTGTTTTATGATGAGAATATTTTGAGAAAAGAGAATGATATATGTCTCATTCATGAGTAAATATTAGATAAAATTTAATATATAAAAATACCTCATGACTGATTGGATTAATTTCATTATTAAAAATATTTTAAAGTATCAATAAATCTAATTTACCATATTTGTGGATAAAACAAAAATAGCATATGTTTATTTTCAAAAATGATATAAAGGAAAGATAGACCTGAACTGAAATTAAGGACAAACTGGAATCCATGAGTCAGCCTAAATTTCCAACTCTGACAATGTGAATAATCTTCAGGAGAAATTGGAGCTCTTCATCTTGGAGCTAAAAATGCACCTGGCCAAAGAAGCAAGCTTGTTATATCCTATGGTGCTCCTTTGCACCTGGGTTTGATAACCAACTACTAGAGATGCCATTCATTATTGCTCACTTTGAAATTCATATGTACTATTTATATTTTCTTTAGTGTTAGTTGAGTCCCAGACTTATCCTCTTCCCTAGTTTCCACACTAAGTTTGATTTTTCTAAGCCTTCTTGATTTTTACTAAAATGTATGGAAGATGAGGAGGGTATACTGAGAGGACAAACGTGAAACCAATTGATTTAGAGCCATGTCTTTGTTTATCTAATTCTAAAATGTCAATAAGAATATTAAAATGGTAAAATCCACCAGGAAAATAAGACAGATGTTAATAAATTAATGTAAGATAGAAAACAGGTGGGGCAGATAAAAGTTTTGAAATAGAATTGAGAAATCTACTCAGCATATACTGTGACAAGAATATGATGAAACATAAAGTCATTCTGACTGGTGGACTCTAAACTAAAATATCAACTATCAGCAGTGATACATCAGAATGAAAAAAGTCTATAAATCTTATTCCACAGAATTCTAACTCACTGCTCAAATGCTAAATGGTGGTCTATGTTCATAATAGGAAAAAAACTGTAAGTAGACAAAATATTGTCACCTATCGGTAGGATGAACCAATATATATATTTTTATATTCATACATTGAAATGGTACTCAGCAATGAAAAGGAACAGACAACTAATATTGACAACAGTATGAATCAATATCAACACTTCTGTACCTCTGAAAGGAGCCATGTACCATAAGATACATACTGGGTGATTGCAGCTAAGTCGTTCTTTAGGAGAGGACCATTTTACCTGAAGCGATAGAAAGCAGATCAGACATTTCTTGGCTCTGAGTTTTGAGTGCAGGAATTGATTGCACCAGGGTATGAAAAATCTTTTGCAGATGATTGAAATATTTAAAATCCTTATTTTGAAGGTGATTGAATAAGTGCATGCATTTTTCAAAACTAATCCAACTATAGAATTAAAATTGTTTTGTATGCATTGTCTTGTATGTAAAACAAAAAAAAGTTGATGAGAAAAGCATAACATACCAAAATACACATATCAAAATAGCTACAGTTAAAGAGAAATAAAGCACAAACAAATAAGTTTCTCACAGATTGTTAGTGAAAGTATAGATTATTACAACCAATATAGAACTGTTTGGCTATATTTAATATAGTCAAAATGTGTGTATTCTATGAATTAAAATGTATATTTTCTAAATATATGTCCAATAGAAATGAGTCTACGTGTTCACTAAAGAACAGATAAGAGAATGTTAATTATACCACTAACTGTATTTGTCAAAATCTAGTTACAAACCAAATCTACATCAACTTTGAATGAATAAATACTGTGTGGTATATTTAATGGAATTTAGTACCATATTATGATTCAAATAAACAAAACTACAGTTCTACCCAACAAGATACATGAATATTTCAAATATAACAATTACTGACAAAAATGTCAGAAACAAAATAATAAAAATATATGTTCAATTTATATAAAGCTCAAAAATTATTCATAGTAATCTGAATAATTATTATGTAAAGAAGGGTAGTGACTGAACACAGGGACAGTTTCTAGATGTTGCTTCTGATTGACATTAAACAATGAATTCATTTTGTAATGATTCATAGAGATGTACACTTATATTTTTGCTATTTTTATATGTATGTTATAGCTCATACTTCAATAAAAAGTTTACTTAAAAAAAGCAGTTCTTCAAATATTCAAAGAAAAGTGAATCACTTTAGTTAACCGTTATTTAAAATGGTTTAATAATCCTGTTAAGTTCGCATTCTAATACACTTTATTTTCCAAAGTATTTGGGAAAAAAATAGTAAATGTCACTCCAGAAAAAGTATTTTATAGCATAATATATGTGAACCTTCTAGGTTACAACTACATTTCTTTATTTACTGCCATATTTAAAAAAATGTTTAATATTTAATATTTATTTAGATCATAAATAAGCAACACATTTATCCATGAATATTATTTTCTAAAAAAGACCTATAAATATACACTAAAACTGCTGTCTAAAGTCTTTTTCTATTATGTGATCTTAAGTAATTTATATGGATATAACACAATGAATTTCATTTAAAATTTAGTCTATCACATCATTCTCTAAATACAATGAAATATTGTTTTTTTATTATTATTATTGATAATAAGAACAGTTTTGTAGCCTAGTATTGCCATTATTTACATTAATTGTTGGAAAACCATAAAATAATCACAAATTATTAAAATAAAAAAATGAATTCTATAAAAAGAGCTTAACCTTTGCATTGGCAAGTGAGAAACGCAAGCATTTTTCTTTTTTTTTTTTTTCATTGCAGAAAAGCAGATGATGTTTTCGATGGGAAACTCGTACTTCCCTTGGAAGTTTCCTGCTGTGCTAAACATTAGCCACATCTGATAATGTGTTTTTAATGAATCTCAAATCTAGACTCTCTCAATTATCTATTACTAAGATCATATATAAAGTGATGACATATCGGGCAAGAGAAGGCCATACATTCCTGTTGGTTATGACACTGAACAGCTCTAAGCAAAATATTTTCTTTAATAGAACGACATGGAATGAAAGTAATAAAATCTTTTATTCAGTTACAATGGAAATTTAATATACAAGAATCTGATAAGGTGTTATTCTCGAAATCTTCAGGACTGTTTGATTTATGCTATTAAATAAACTACGATTGCTTTCAACTGTAAAGATTTTTGAAAGTTAAAAATAAAATGAATTATTGACCATTGTTATACCAGTCTTTGTCACAAACAAGTGTATACCTATTCTAAAACTAATAAGTGAATAATTATTGAAATATTTTTATTAATAAAAATTACTTTAAATACTAAATCATATCTACTTCAGTGACTTTCCAGGAAACTACAATATATTTTTAATACAAATGATATTTTAACAGTTTTATTTATTGGATTTGACTTGAATTTGAAGAAGACAAATTAAATATAAGTCATCAGAATAGACCCTTTACAGGAATAACAAAGGTGAGTTATCTTGGCTATTTCATAACTAATGTGAAAATAAGACATTTAACATAAACATAGTAATTGTTGAAAATATTTTCCTTCCTGAAGTAAAGAATTCCAGTTGTTTTATTTTAAATATTGTAGGAGACAACATTACACAACAATAATATATGTGAGAATTGAATATATTCATACAAATAGCATTTTTGTTCTTTGAAGTATTTTTCAGAACTCTGAAGATAAGCATCAGAAAATACGTCAATTTTTAATAGCATCAAAAATAATTAAAATAATTATTTTATAATTAATAATTTAAAAGAATTAAATACAAAAATGAATTAAATACAAAAATAAATTTAACAAAAGAAATGCAAAACGTTTTTTTTTTTTTGCTGAAAAATGCAAATCATTCTTCAGCAAATCAAAGATCTCAATAAGTGGGAAAATCTCTTGTATTCATGGAGTGAAAAACAATATTGTTTAGATATCAATATTCCTCCTCTTATGTAAAACAAAATGTACATGTTACATCTGAAAGTGAAAGAAGGTAGAATAAATATATCTTAGTTTTTCTAATTACAAAATTATCAGAGAAATCTAATTTGTCTAGTGATTATATTAACTAGAAATAGTATCTATGGCTTTCTCTGTACCTGTAACCTCAATTAAAAGGCTTCAATTTAAAAAAAAAAAAAAATAAGTGCTGAAATTGCTGTTCTCCTTATCTTGCAATTTAATAACCAAAGCTACAAACTTAACTCAGAGCTGCAGCTAGAACAGAAACATTTTTACAAGAGCTAAATCATTTAATGTGTTGAAGGTTCCTCAACCCTGGTGATATTTTTGTTTCTTTAACTTGAAATTTATGAAAATGCTTAATAATAGTTACTATATAAAAATTAACACATAATATCATAAAATATTTTTAGAGATATTATAATCTGAAAAAATTCTATATTGGGTATATTTATCTAGACTGGATATCACTATCTGGTATATATGATGACTTTTTTTTTCTTTACAAATAATCTCCAAGTTTTTAAGGAGAAAGAGTAAAAGAGGAAGCTAGTTTTGGGAAAATTTGAAAAAAAAAGTCACAGCCCAATGTAAAAGGCTAATTACATTTCCTTTGCAAAAAGTGCTTGCTTAGATGCAGACAATTTTGTCACACAAATTTGAGAGTCTCCAGTGGCATTTTTAAACAGTGTCTTAGGCCCTTCGCAGTTCCATCAGAGCCATTTAAACAACTTGATCCATCAGAGCCATTTAAACAATATTAATCACTGAAATATGGAAACCAAGATTTCTTCTGTTAATCGCATCACTGATCTCCCCTTTAGGGAGTCAGGGTAGAGAATATCCACATGGACTCAAGGCAAAGCGGTTGCCTCAGGGAGGCATGTCATTTTTACAAGACCCATATTCCTTCTGTATCCCTGAAGCAGCAGAATGATGATATAGAATTGATGGTGTTGTCTAAGCTCTGTAAAAATTATGACAATCAGGACAAAGAATGAAAAGAATCTTAATAATATAAAATGAACATAAAGGAAAATAAAAAGTATTAGCAAAATAGAAGCTTATCTATAGAGCTCTCCAAAGACCTTAATCGGAGAAGTAATCTCAGAAATGTCTTTTATATTCTCAATGAACAAAATTAATTCTGCCAAATTTAGGATTTGGAGATGTAAGTATCAAATAGTATCCAAATTACCTTTAAATTACTCATTTGACATGAATGGACCAAAAGAAGCAGGACAGTGAATTTAAAATAATAATAATAATAATAATAATAATAATAATAATAAAGTTGGACTGAAATATGGACTGTTTACATAGGGAATCAGAAGGTTCTGTTGAGCAAAGATTTTCAAGTTAATATCTCTATAGACTCTCTAAATTGTCAAATCATATATCAACCTATACTTAAAACCAAAGCTGCATCAATTTTTTGCTTGGGCAAGGGAGAAATATAAACAAAAGTGTAGTCTCTCATCAAGCAAAAGAAAAGACAGGGTGTTTGGACTAGGGTGAAAGGTGGATTTTAGGTCAAATATAAATGAAACAGTGTTTTGATTGGCTCAAAGAAAAGAAGGGTTGCATGAAAATAGGTTAACTTTAGGCCTAGGCCATGAAGTGGACTCAGGATCCAAATTCTCAGAAAACCTGGTGTTAAGATAAATGTGGATCTTATGCTGAGTCTCAATTTTTTTTTTTTTTTTAAATCTGGATCATTTTACCTGCTTAGATTTGTTTCCTTCTTTATAGTTAAAGTGATGGATTTTAGGTAAGTTTTTTCAGAACTGTGTGCCTGATATTAAGTAATCAAAGCAATTTTTACTGGTTGACATCTGCTTAAATTTTAAGTTCAAATTTGGAACTGTTTATCAAAATCTTTGTATTCTATTGGCATGTTTTCTTCATAATGACTTCTTGCTGCATTTGAATATTCCTGTAACATCTGCAGAAATTCTGAGTGCACTTGTTCTCAGTGCACAATGTCATTTAGGCTAACATTAAGAAAGTAAGTTTCCATGTTTTTTTCCTCCACAAATGCCCATTTCAAGGAAATTTAATACAAATGAGATTTTAAAGTTTTAGATTTATTTACACTGCAGCAATGACTACTGTAGATCTCAACAACTCAGGTTTGTGGGCATACTGTTTTACTTTTATCTAGTCATTATTTAAAAAAAAAAAAAAAAAGCCCGTACAGGTATATGGTCCTTTCTCCTCTCTTTCTCCTTTTTAGCATCTTTTTTTTTTCTCTCTCTAAAATTTCCATCATTGTTTAGTATTAACTTATTGTAGGGAGGTCTTCCTCACTAACTGATCATTTTTTTTTTATCACAATGGAAAGCTTATACTTGATGGAACATGATAAAATTTGCTGACAGAATCTATAAAAATAGAAATATTTGTATCCAGTTGGATTAGAGTGGGCTCTTTTTCTGAGACCCAAGGAGCTATCAGTTGTAATCCTATCTAATTCCTGCTGTTTTTCATCAGAGAAAGAATGTAGAGGTAAGTCAAAATGGGCCTATAGCAACTCATTAGTGGGGAAAAAAGTCTATAATTTATTTGTTCAAATTTTAAGTATTTTAAATACTTATCATTTTCATAAATTTCTATCATTATCATCAGTTTCACATATTTATCTATCTTAATAACTCTGTTTTGGTTCCATTTATTTCCATTTTTGAGGGGTTTTTTATTCATTCTTTTTTTGTTCATTTGTGTCTCTTTGTTTATCACTATATGACAAGAGTCTAGGACTATTCGAGACATATAGTAGGTATTTGATAGTAAATAGACAGTTGTGTATTTTTAATAAAAACAGTATGGAATATCTAGAAAATAAAATAAAGCAGAATGTTCAGTTCCAGAGAAAAAGAGTAGAAAGAACAGGCATTTTGAAGTTAGATAATCTCAGATTAAAATCTTCAATTCTTTTGTTCCTCATTTGCAAAACAGAAAATAATGTATATCTTACATGGATTTTATGTAAGTTAAATTAAATTACATATAAAAAGTAGCTGACAAACTGGTATATTGTGATTAGTAAATCTGGTGATGAACAACACAATAATTACAATAATATCAAGATACAATATAATTTATCCATACTTCTAATACTTAGATATGACATTTTAATGTTTCCATCTCTATTACTTTTTTTCATATAATATATATTTTTGCTTGGCAGAGATCATTTCCTAAGAAGATATTCTTCACTTAAAACTTTTAAGTATAGCCTCAAGATATTTTCTGCTACTGTGGGGAGTCACTTATGGACATGTGAAATCGTATAACAAGGAACAAGGATATTTGTGTACTTGGCAACAATGTAAGAAGTTGAGATTGTAACTGTTCACATAGCAATCACTGCACATGCCTTGCTACAGTTTAGCAGAGAGTTCTGAGTTGTGAGAACCTCATTGTTCTACTAGATAAGTAATCTGGCTGACCTTGGTTCTTGACTACAGTCTTTCTTATTGTAATGTTATAAATAGTGTGTTCTAAATAAACTCGGGTACACAGACACAGCTTGATTCTGTGATCCCTACTGCAATTCTGTCTGTCTTCTTTCTTTTCCTCAGTCCATGCTCCCCCTTTCAGGTACCCTCAATTACTTCGTCGGCTGGCTCCGACATACTACTCAACATATATACTTTAAAAATATTGTTGGAGACGTAGATTTCTAATTTTTATTATAGAAGAAGTAAGATTTTTATGAAAAGTTTCTTTTTTTCTGATAGCGAAGCCTAGGTATGACTGTTTTTGTGCAATACGTACAGTTTTAAGTGTCACCAGTTTAAAATGTTTTCCTAATGAACAAACTTGCATTACTCATTTTTGAATATTTTGAGACTATTTCAAATATTATTACTCATTTGTATTGTTTTTCTGAATAGATTATTCATGTCTTTTGGCAAAATGTTTTTTTCTAATTTATTTGTATGTGCCTATTTTATGAAGAATATCAACTTTTTGTTATAATTTAATTAAAATATCTTTTTTTCAGTTTAGTGAATGCATTTTAATTGTGTTTTCAATATTTAGTAACTTAAATTATATGAAGTTATATCTATTCATAATTACTATTATACTTGGTTATGTATCCCATGGCATTTAAATGTTCAAAGCTCATATCCATTTAAAGAAAGTTCAGGTTTTTAAAAATTTAACACTCTATTTTACTTAAAATGTATTTTGATATGTTACATGAAAAGATGATCTAATTTTTTTATATTTTTCTTTAAAAAATATTTTCACATCAATGTTGTCATGTCATTTGTCAAATGCCATCCTTTTTATTACAGTTTTCTCTAATGATTTTAAGTTTAATTTTATATTGCAGTTAAATGTTTAATCATAGGATTAACTTGAATGTTAGAATAAAGTGAAGATCTATTTTTGTTACCTTTATCATTTTTCCATGCCACCTTTGCCATTTATTCTTTATTTTTTATAATTACATGTGGAAAATATTATAGATATTTAATGTATTTTTATAGCCACTTTTTAGTGCAGTGTTTGTAAGTTATAACAGTAATAGTTAAAATAACTAAGTAGTGGGAGATGATAGTTTTGCTTACTTCAACTGTGAAGTTGTCTAACTAGACTCCCTAAAAGAGACATTTGACTCATCTTTTTGCTCATTATCTACATTAATACAGTTTAAAATTTTTTAAAGTTTTCACAAACAATATTTTTCAAACTGATCCAAAAGTTCTATTCGTCCTCTTTGTCACCTCTGATTGAGATTTTCATGTCTCATCACAATAAGGGTAATAAAACTTCTTACTTTTTTCTCAATATCTTTAGTTTTCTTACTCCAGTCCTTCATTCTCAATGCTATTACCTTTTACTTTTAATAAAAATTTCTGATTATACTATTCCTTCATTGAAATATATACATTGGTACTGTGCTGCTCACTGAATTTATTTTAATTTTTAAAAGTTCGACCATACACTTTGCAATCCCCATTCCCAGTAGACCACACACTATTATTGCAGTTTTATTGCAACTTCCGTTGTGTCCCTGAACTGATTATTTTTTCTTGTCATCTTTCTTTGTTTTAAAACTTTTATGACTTCCCATTTTCCACTTCTATGAAGTTTCTTCCCATTCTTTTATCTATTTAATCTCAATATATTATGTTCTAAAATTTTTTTCTAATCAAGTTATAATAATGTATTTTAGGATGTTCTATAGCATATTTTTTTCTAATCAAGTTATAATAATGTATTTTAGGATGTTCTATAGCATATTGCTTCTGTTTTATGGTAGCACCATTACTTCAGCTTGTTTTGTGAGCATTTGGTAGTTGCTTTTTCATTCTTCAATTATACGTGATTTGGGTACAACACTTAACATTGGCCCTTTTATACAGTAAAACTTCTTTATAATTTCATTATATTATGTCCAATAAAAATAAATATCTATAATATACATTCTAAAATCATATTATTCTTGTTGTTTTGGTTTAATAAAACTTTATTTTTCTTTAAAAAAAGATTTGAAAAATTTATTATAATCATTAATGTTCTAATTTTAAGAAGACATCAAACAAATAAAATAATATTTGCTATGGTTATAAAATTTTAGAATTTCTACCAATAATGCAACAAAAGTGTTTACACAAATAAATAAAAAAATGTAAATAGCAAGTGGAGATGTTCTAACTTAATATTTAATAGAGTGTGTAACTGTATGAGCATTATTTGAAGTCATGATATAAAATTTTCATGTATAATTTCAAGATAAAAAGCAAGGTATTTGCTTTTATTTTATTTGCATTTATTTTCTCCCTGATTATTAGTAGTAAAGCTCATTTTAATGTTATAAACAAAAGTTTCAGAGTTTCAAGAAGGAGAATTAAGAAAATAAGTGAAGAGAAAACAGAGGGTTTTAAAAGTAAGTCAAGGGAAGGGAGAGATAAATTATCAGAGCATAGAGGATTTTTAGGACTGTGAAAATATTCTGTATGTTATTATAATGATGGACATATGTCATTATACATTTATTCAAACCCATAGAATGTAAAACAGCAGAATGAACCTTAAGGTAAACTATGGATTTTGATATGGACTTCGATTATGATGTGTCATGCTTAAAAAATAAATCTACTATATTGATGAGTGATGCTAATAATTGGGGAGGTTATGTATGTGTGGGATAGGGAGTACATGGGAAATTTCCATACCTCTCACTCAATTTTGTAGTAAAATTAAAAATGCTCTTAAAAAAAACCTTTAATAAAAAAAAGTATGTCAAAATAAAGGATCTCAGAAGCCATATAGGTCTATTAGTAAAATATTGCTGATGACAGTGAATCAGAGAGAAAACATTGTTTTAAATATGTAAATATTTATAAATTACATTTGAATTTTAAGAACTAAAACTCATTTTTGGTAATTTAAAGATGCTATCAAAATATATTTTTGAAATTTCATACCATGACTATTCCTAATCTGATATTCAAAAAAGTTGAGATAAATATGCAAATCAATTGACATTATCAGTTTAATTAAAACAAGATTATGATCAAATATGTGTACTATCATTCTACATCTATACCTTTATGGTTGTTTCTGCATCACTTTTGTTAGAAGTGTTTTTTGCATCATACATACTATCAGCTTCTGGTTCTCAACTAACAATTCGTTCAATTTGTATGTTTTACTATGAACTATACCAAAGAAAACTAATTCATGTAAACGATGATTTATTTCCATTTAATAGTATTGTGGTTATATAAAATATATGGTTCAAGTTAAATGTCATGTTTTTCAACTTCTAATCTCTAAAAATATTCTATTCAAATTATAATAAAAAATAAAAAATTATGTTTTCAAAAGCTCAGAATATTAAAAATTTATATCAATATAATGATTTTCAATAATTCAATACACACAACAAAAGAGAGTCTTGTGTGAACAACCTAAAGAGGAAGGAATTATAATTCAGATACATCTAGAGTGTTTGCAATGGAAATGAAAGCAGAGTCATACAGAGGCTCTAAGTACAGAGTCCTGAGGGAGAAGCCATGAAAAATAGGACAGAAATCAAGGAAATTGAAGTAATTGAAGAACTGAATAAAACTACCTCTTCAATCCTCATCTAGTATTTTACACATAAACTCACACCATATATCTAACTACTTCTAAAAATAATTCATCAATCTTCCTCAGAAGGGCCAACATTCCCATTCTTTGCTGGTATGTTATGGTTCAAGACTCCTTGTTTAGGCTTTTACCTGTCTATATAACCTAAAGTCAAGTCTGTTCATTAATATTGCCTAATTTGTGGTGCAGATAGCTCTGCAATTCAGTAAAAAATTATTGCTCTTTGAAATACATAGTACTGTATCATTTGGATATATATAGGGTAAAAACAAAAACAAAAACATGACTCTTACATTAAACCACATGTGCAAATAAATAGTTTGAGATTACTATTAGATCTAATAGTAAATGTTAAGATAATAATGCTTATAGAAAGAAAAATAAAAGTAGAATACCTTTATGATTCATGTCTTCAACAGGACACAAAAATCACTAACCATATAATAAGAAATTGACACACTATAACACAACTATGGAGTTCTGTTCATCAAAATAAACAGTTCACTGGGAGAAGATATGTATGATATGAATAACCAACAAAACTCACACCCATAATATACACTGTATACATTTTTCTTTATCCTTATGCCAAAACCACACTGTCAATTGCTGAATCTTAATATTAGGTCTTGATAGCTGATACCGTAATTTCTAAAATTTGTTCTTCTTTAAGATTGTTAGGCTATTATGGGGCCTTTACATTTCACACATAAATTTTATAATCAAATTGTTCATTTCTAGGACAATGACAACAATAATTTTAATATACTGAGATCATAATTAGACTTATATTGACTGCATAACAATTTGAGATGAGTTGACATCTTGTGACTGAGAGTGGTTCTAAAGGAATAGAATCTTTGGATTTTTCTAAATTGATTCTTGGGTTTCCAGAATTAGTTCTCTAATCTGCTTACATTTAAAGGCACAATTAATTGTTTCCAGTAGTAAGGAAAGCACTGATAATCCATGATGTCATGTGCAATAGAGAAAGGCAAAATTTTACTATTGGATGCGCCAAACCTAATCTTATAAGAGGGAATTCTGCTTCCAGACTGCAATAATAAATCTTCCTTGAGTCTCCAGCCCTATGACCTGCTCTGCAGATTTCAGATTGCCAGCCCCCCATAATCACATAGATTTATTCTTTAAAATCATAACCCTCTCTCATTATATATAATATACAAGTATGAAATATATATGTGTGTGTGTCTGTGTATCCAGTGTATCTATTACTTCTATTTTTCTGGAGAATACTGACTAATGCAGACTTTTAATCTTCCAATTCATAAATATATAAATCCAGTACCTCTCCAATTCTGTAGGTCTTTCTTAATCTTTCTCCTATACTTTATAGTTTTAGTGTAGAGTCTAGCACATCTTTGTTAGTTTTTTAAAATAAATAATACCTTTCTAATTGTTAGCTTTTAATATAAAGGCAAGTGTTTCATATGATGCTCAATGACTGCTAAATTGACTTATTAATTTTAAATTTTAAATTATTTAATTATGAAATCATGTCATTTGTAATGACACCTTAAATATTCATATTTTTCAGGTTTTATCTTTTTTTCTTCTTGCCTCAGTCCATCAAATAAAAGTAATGATAATCAACATCCTGTCTTGTTCATGAACTCAAAGAGATAGTGTTCAATATTTCACAACTAGGTATAATGATGGCTATAAATTACTTACTTATTTTATAGTCTTTATCCAATTAAGATATACTCTTCCATTCCTAAATTTTTATAATGTATTTTATAAACAAGTGTTTACTTTGGTCAAGTGTTTTTCTGCCTCTATTGAAATGTACATTTTTTTCCATTTATTTTATTGTTGGAATTGATTGCCTGGATTTATTTTTATTATTTTTTGGTAGGTTGAATTTAATTTTCCATTACTTTATATTCAGAATTATTGTGACTAGTTTATGGGAGTGACCTACAATTTCATTTTTTTTCTACCATTTTTTTTCAGGTTTGATTTATGAGGCCTGAATTCTGCCTGACTTCTTAAAATGAGGTGGAAACTAGTCTTTATTTATTCTGAGGATGAGATTGTTGTACAAGATTGATATTTTTTAGTACTCAAATGTTAAGAAAAATTGACTAGTAAAGACTTCTGGGTATATAATTGTTTTATGGAAGGTTTTTAGATATAGATCAATTTCTATAAAAGATATGTCACAATTTACTTTTTCTATTTCTTTATGTATAGTTTTGGTAAGTTGTATTTTTTAAGGACTTGTTTTTCTTTTCATGTAAAATTCTAAGTTTATTGGAGCTGCTCATCAGATATTCTTACCATCTTTTTAACATCTGAGACTTCATTTTGATGCCTCTTTTTTCATTCCTAACATTGGTAGTTTATTTTATTTTATTTTTTTCTTGAGGAATTTCCTAAGATTTTCTTAATTTATTAATTTTATTAAGAATCAACTTCTTCATTTCTGAACCTTTTCTTATGTTTACTTTTCTTCATCTTACCTTCTTTGATTTTTATATGCTCTTTTCTTTTTATTTCTTCACATTGATTTCCTACCTATTCTCATTTCTGATACAAATATCAAAGCTCTAAATTTTCTAATGAATACTTCTTTTGCTACACCGCACAAGTTTTTATGTTATATTTTTATTATTGTCTAGTTCAAACTATTTTCTAATTTTCATTGCAAATTCATCATCCTTTCATTGTTTATGTTTCTATGAAATAAATTTAAAATGATTACTGGATAGTATTTGCATTTTATACAAACACATATACATACACATATTTAAATATATTGTTGCTTAGTAGTTTGCAATTTTAGAACAGTCAAAATCATATCTTGAATTTGTTCTATAGAGTAAACAAATACTTATGTTTATGTTTATACTTGCATTATATGAAAATAGAATTATATGTATATCGAGTATATGGTACAATAGATATCATAAACATTTTTCATAATAATTAACAATTTTTCTTAATACTTAATTCATACCAAAAGAAGTGTGTGTTTTTTCCCCAATTAAAAAGAAAGTGTAGAAACAAATATTAAAAATAGTTTTAGTATCTTGAATTAATTTGAAAAAAATCTGTGTAATAGGAAATCTAAATTGTTCTATTTTATCTTTGACTAGAATTGTCAATCATTTCTAATTTATTGAGACAACTAAATTGATTTCTCCTCTCTTCTACATTTGCTTTCTAGATACTTAGAGACCAGAACTGATTGACAGGTATGCGAGTGTACTGACAAACACTGTGATCTTTGTGGAGACAGTTTTTGCAACCCAGGAGGTATGACTATGCAAATACTAGCAGATGGCTATGTAAATGTAAATGTACTTATTCTACTAAAGCTTAACACAATGACACATTTAATTAATTTTAAATATATTAATAATTTTTTTCTAGAAAATTTATATTAAGTAATGATTTAGAGGATTTTCATTCATTATTGCAGAATTCTTCTTACCTGTTAGTAGGGCTGATGGGCATTGTGAAATCTTGGCAGAACATTTTATAGTTGAAAGATTTCAATCTCTGAGAGGATTACATGGCAGATGGCAATGTAAAGAAACTACTCAACTCTCTGAGTGCTGTGTTTACTTAGCCATCTGCTGGGTATTCATTCCCCTGGGCTTCACAATTCACTTAGAGGCTGGGAAAAGTGCCTACAGATTCAATGTTTAAGGGTCCAAGCATGTATATATATACATATATATACAATATGCAATATATGTGTGTGTGTATATATATATATATATAAACTGCACAATATATGTTATATATTACATATATATAACATATATTACACATATATAACATATATATATATAAAATATATAATACATAAAAATAAACTGGAAAGTATTTTACTGCTATATATCTTGTTTTTAATTTTAAGTGGTTCTGTAAGACATTTTATGAATATTCTAAATAAAAATATTCCAAATGTCTCATTTAATCTTTCAGCTGAAAAACTTGTATTTAATATTTAATCCTAGTCCAGCTAATTTTCTGCAATATATTTAAAATTTTATTTGAAAAAGTAATGTTTTATAGATGTATATAGTATTAGATGCATAATTAAAGAGCAGTATATTTAAATAAGAAAATAATAAAAAAAATAATTCACGAAGACAAATTAAGCCAACAAGTAGAGACATAATTCAAGTATTGTTTTGGATTTATAATTTATTTGCTAAATTTTCGTTTGTTCATACTTTATACCTCCCTCACTTACTGAGTTTTTTGAGTAAAATACAAGTTCAGTTATCAATCACTTGTGTGACCACAATATTAATTATTTTGGAAAATATTTTTCAAATACACATATTCTTGGAAATAGAAAATCTGTAATTGCATATTGACTTTTATACTAAAATAATACTCAAAATATCTGTGACCCTTCTTAAAGTGTACAAACTCTTACCTATAGTAATTGAGTTAGAGTTTTCTGTCATCACTAAGTGATCACAGCTACTTGATATATAATTTTGCCTTGTTTATGGCTGAGAATTTTCCTAATATGAATGAAATACTAGAAAATGATTCCAAATTATAAAAATTACTTTTAAAGTTTTATGACTGAAATTATCATATAACTAAAGTAAAGCAAAGATTTGTGGGCTATATTGTATTTTGAGACAAGCATTTTCAACAACAATGAATGTTAAAAACAACAAACACTTGCTGAAAATAAGACAGTATGTCCTCTGTGAAGATTAGAACGATAACTCCTCCAAATCTCCAGATCTTGATCAATTGAGATGCTCGGGGAATTAGTAAGGCTTTATTTCCAGGGCAATAGATGAGTTATTTACGAAGTCTCGGATGAGTGTATGTAGGCTTTTCCTGAATAAAATGAACACTAATGATTAACAGTTTACAAAACAGATATAATTTGCAGATTTCACAAGTAGCCTGCTCCTTCTGCCCTTCAATAGGCCAGTTTGAGTAATCCCATGATGGAAAATTTTACTTGGATACTTTGTATTAACAATTCTTGATGTACACAATGTCTAAGGCTATTTTCTGATAGAAAATCATCTTACTGAAATTTCTGGAATTCCTGCATGGGTTTATTTTCCCGGACATCTCTGAAGATCAAAATTCTCTAGGTTGGCCATTTGTGTCAAATAATTAATACTCTGCTACTCTTTGGTAAAAAATTAGTTCCAGATAGTAGCTTAGGGAATCCAAAAAATGTTGTCTTAATATTAAACTGTCTGATCTCATAACATAATGCTACTTGGGGCAATAGGATTTTGTATATGACACAGGGAAGAAAACAGTACATATGTTAACAAATAGTAAACATAAATAGTTTTCTTTATTCCTGCTGTAGTTGAAATGCATATAATAATTGTGCTTTAAAATAGAATAAATTATCTTATTGTTCATTAAGTTGTGAAGAAAGACATGAAGATGTCATTCTTAATTAGATACCTGGTGTGTTAATTTAAAAAACTGTACTGGTCTTTAGCATTCTTTGATTACTATATGTGATTAATGTTGCAGAATATTTTCTAGGAAATTTATGTTTCTCTCATCTCATAGAAGAGGCAGTATGTTTTAAATAGTATTGCAATACATTTTATACAATATTATTTATAGATATTCTAACCTACTTATTTAGTTACTTCATTGAAAATTTACAACTGAAAATCAGGAATACTTAATATTAGTTAATTATCCTGCAAGTGCATTTAAATGTTTGAGTATGCATTAAAAAGGAATATTTCATATATAGAGATATATATGTACATGTATATGTACATATATATGTGTGTGTGTCTGTGTGTGTGTGTGTGTATATATATATATATATATATATCAAATAATATGCTAATATAGAAGATAACTTTAAGCCTGAGAAGATGAAGTGCCTAATATTGTCTTAGCTTTTCTGTTTGCTTATTTACTTTTTTTATTTGTTTTTATTTTACTCTCTTCTTAGGTTTATTTTACTTGAGTAACTCAAAATTTTGTTTTTAAGTTATATGAGTCAGGTATTGACTCATTATTAATATGATATATGCTAAGATTATTACTACTGTGTGTTAATATTTTAATATTGAATATAGTATCATTGATATTAACATAGCTCACTTTCTTGACTACAGATGGAACATCTAGACATGCCCAATGTTTTTTTTCTAACCTTAAGTGTAAGTCTAGAAACATGATATATGCTCGATAAAGTATTTATTATATTGAATTGTTTGAAATTGTAAGTAATACAAGGTCTCTTCATAAGCCATTCTCCCTAAAAATTTGAAAATTTCACAGATACTTAAGCAATTAAAACAAGGAGGAAAAAGATATGGTTAACAACATAGTCATTTTAGGCTGGGGAATATTCAAGACTCCAGGATAATCTAAGTAATGCACATTGTACCAGTGGCATTCATGAGTAAAAAAGGCTCTACGTACCAATTTATTTATTTATTTTAATTTTTTTATTGAAATACCAAGGGTCCCAAAATAGAGATCTGTTCCTGTTTTTTTTTTTGAAAAATATAGCCTAATCAGTATATATAGTAATTTCTGAGTATCATAATAAATATCTTATTGAAAGATGATACTCTAGACATGCACATTATTTGTGAAGGCAAACCAGGCAAAGGAACTAAGTTATTGAGGTCCCAGAGGCATTAGAGCCTACCTCCTTTGTTTCTAGGATTCTATTTGAGGAAACAAAAGAGACCCATGTTCAAAGTGAACGAGCAATTTATTAATTTCCTAAAATCCTAACTCAATATTGAAATAGAAAAATTATTACAGTTTATTATAGACATTCCTAGATAAACAATGACTGATGATTTGCTGTTAATATAGATTCAAATTGTCGTGTAGTCAATTTTATATTACATTTTTAACCAAAAGTATATATTGAAGGAGGAAAGACATGTTTGTATATTTTAAATAATGATTATCTGAATAAATTATTCTCAAATTAGTTAATTCTGTGTATAATCTTTCCATGTTATTTCTCTGAAATTTGTACAGTATTATATACCTTTTTTTATGATGATTTAAAAACCAGAACTGTTTTTAATTCTATCATGTGAGTTTCACTACTATGGATTGCCCACTTGTACAAATCTCTTTTCAGAGATAATTGAACCTAACTTTGATATTTGACATTTTCATTTTCAAGAGAATATAACCTTTATCCTTTATGCTAAGGCAGGTTGAAGGTGATATATATGACAGCCCTATTCCTTATCTTAGATGAAATAGGAAACTACAAGTTCAATATTAAGGTGACTGCTCATAAAGGATATTGCACTCTGTTTAAGAACAGAGAGTATAAAAAGTTATTAAATAAAAAGTGTTCATCAGGCCTTATTTTTTGAAATTTGATTCACATATTAAAATATTAGTTTTATTAAATGCAAATTAGAAAAAAATGTAGCTATGTATACATTTAAATTATTACTTTAAAAATGCCTTAATAACAGGGTTAAATTCAGGTTTGGGGAGGTTCTTTTTAAAAAAGTTAGCACAAAATGTAAACAATAAAATTATGTACAAATATGAATATTTATTTAAAACAAGATAATATCACAAGAAATTAAAAATGTTGAAAAGGTAACAAATACCACAAACCTCACAAAATCAATAAATGTGAGATATGTAGATTATTCAATAGCTTTCTATATTTCTAAAATACTTTTTTATTATTTTGATTAAATATTAGTTATTAATAATTTAATGCAAGTTGGTAGGATTTATGCAAACTTGGAAAAATTCTATAAAGTTTCTTTCATACATAGATTATATTTGGAAAAAAATATATTCTATTACCTGATTCCCTCTATTTCCGCAAGCTACACTCTTTATGCTCTGGGTTGTAATGTCACCAATTTTTTTATTTTACTGAGTAGTAAGGATTAATTAGTCCAAAACTTATCCTATTTAGGCTAGACTGGAAAGAAAGACACAAGTCTCTCACAAAGTTCTAAGGAAACCATATAATCTTTGTCAACCACTACATATGAATGTTGGTACCTCCAACCCAAATTTTATCATCAATATGCCAGTAGATAGGGAGTGTAGCAAATTCTACCCCTACCTTGCCAGGATATTCACAAGACACCAGCAGCTGATCACAACACAGAATGAGTAGTGTTATTGCCACCCACATACTGAGTAGCATGATGGGAGACAGCTAAGTTTCTACCAGGCCATATTACTCTTGCATCCTTACCTATGCTCTGAAAAGTAAGATGGCCAATGCTTCCCAATTATGCCACTTATAATGCGTAGATTCCATGTTTGAGCTCACTTGCCCAGAGTCCACCTCTATGTTGCCAGATTGTTATAGTCAGGATGTCATTAACTGCTACTTATCCTATGCCACAATTTGTCTCCAGTGAACATCGCTGTAGGTGGTCAGGTGCATTTGCTGTTTAGCCATCTATTCTTGTTTGAATCATGCCCATTATTTCACCATTGTCTTTGAAAAGAAGAATTTTCTGAGTTATTAGTAAATAACAGTTTTACATATAAAATAAAGTTTTTTAAAGAAGACATTATTTTTGTATTAAAATAACATAATATAAAATAATTGTGCAGTAATTCTTCCGAGTAAGTACTGACTTCTGAATAAATTGCTTCAATCAGGGAATTTAATTATTTATTCATTCAAATATTACTATTTCCTCAGTATCATGATAGGTATTGTAATATCAACAAATTTCTTGCTTACTTGAACTTTGATTCTATTGGAAGGATACAGAAAATAAACAAAGAAATATGTAAATATGTTGCTATGAAGTTAAAGGAAACAGAATAAAAAGATAGAATAGGGTGGAATAATTAATGGTGTTTATATAATAATATCGAAAGTAAGTCATATTTTAGAATGTCTAACATTAAACATAAAATTAATAGTTTTGGTTGAAGCTGTTAGTTTTTCCACTGGCAAAAATTAAAATGTTTCATGAGCTAAGCCCATAGATTCCTAAATTGCATATTTTTGCTTATTTTTTACTTGCCTTCATCACCACTGGGATGAGGTGAAATCCAGCGTCTCCCCAGTGGCGTGTGGGAGAAGGAAGAGGGGTATGGTGGTGTGTGTTGTTCCTCGGTCCTTCCCCACCAATGCAGCAATTACAGATTGGTGAGATTTATAAAAAGTAAGATTTATTGAAAATACATTTTAGAAGGAGATGGGCAGTGCTAGGAAGGCTGCAGCCCTATGGAATTTGCTAAGTGAAGAGATAAGATAGTCTGCCTCAAAGAGAGGAGCAGGTCTCCAGCCAGGGGAGCTGTCAAAATGCAGAAATGGGAAGCTCTGTTTATATTTGGGCCATGATGGGAGGTCCTAGATGATCTATATGTGAGGTCACCTTGACTAACAGATGGCTGCTATATATTTTGCCTACTGCGCATGTGCTTACCCAGAATTCAGTCCATTATAATTAGATTCATGAACTTCCAAGCATGGTCATGATATTATAATGATAATATAAAGGCTGAAGTTATGGATAATACTTCCTGTGCATGCGTTTGTAGCTGGTTTAACCAGCAGTGTTTATGGCCTTTGTGCTCTAGAATTTGAGGTAATTTATAACCCTACAAGGGAGGTATTTCTGGGAGGTCCTTCTAGAAGGTCTTCAAGAGAAATTTCTGTGGTTACAGAGCTAGGCCTTGGCTGCTGTAGCTCATGCTTCACTATCTAACACCTTCATTTTCTTGTTATTGCAGTGCAATTTACATCTAACGTTATATTGATTTGAATTGTACAATATAATGATTCTATATTTGCATATATTGCAAAATGATCACAATAAGTCTAGTTAATATCTGTCACCAGACATATTTATAGTTGTTTTCCCTAAATTGATTTTAATTGCATATTTTGGCCAGCAGCTTTAGAAGATAGAAATGTATTTTGGGAAATACACCTTTAGTACTAAAAATAGAAAGTACAATTCAATATACATTTGTTTGTTATATGCTTAGATTTTCAATAATAATTGAAATATAATTTGAAAACATCTGTAAAAGAAGCATATCAGAATACTTCTGAAAGGCATTTTCAAGTTCGTAATAGAAGAGTTCTATTATTTGGTCTTTTTCTATTTTCTTCCAGAGTGGCTTAATGCATTCAAATAGTTTCTGCATATTCTATGTCTTTCTCACATCATTAGTCTAGAGCTACTGCTGAGAAGTAGCATTACAATATCAGCTTCCACTGAGAGGCTATTTACACCACTGGAAATTATGGAAATTTGGAAGTAGTGACAGGTGTTTCTAAAAATTCTTTTGAATTATCATGTTTACCTAGTTGGTGATGTTGTCCAAAGTTAGTGCCCTTAGTTTTAATAATATGTTAAAAAAACATTATTTAATGGTTCATTAGACACATAATATCAATGAAATATAGTCTACCAAATGTCAATATAAGAAAATATTGAGATAAGAGTAAAAGGATAAGTACTGGGAGAATGCGTGGGGAGTGAGTATGGGAGAATAAATTTCTCTAACACATTAAATTTGCAATTTCAGAAATGAGGCTGATTAAGAAAACAGTGAGTCTAATAACCTAGGAATTTCTATAAAAACATTTTTGTAAAAAATGCAAAGTAAAAAATAGGCTGAAAAAGAATATACTTCACTTATTTAAAAAATAACAGGACCTATATACACTTGGTATTGTAATCATAAAACTCTTGTATATATATCAGTGAGTGCTACAGTACTATTTTGATCAGAAAATGGTCTGTTTACTTTTGCTTTAGATTATTAATTTTAAGTCTCTCTATATCTACTTTAGAAGTAGAGTAACAATGATAATAATAGATGAATAAAGTAATTTTTAGAAGAAACTGTCTAATCATCATAAAGGTAAAATTCCCTTAAAAGAAAAGAATTTGGACAATGTAAAGAATATTAATCTATTTACAGGTTTCTGTGAGGTGCCTGAGAGAAGACTGCATTCTAATAATTTTTATTGTGTTTAAATAAACAGAATATAAAAATATGATCAGAAGATATAAAGCTAAAACCACTGATATTATAATAATATTCAGATTACAAACACATCTAAAGTCCTACTTCACTTAGAATAACAATATCTGATATATTTTCCAACATTGATGAAAAATTTATAAAAAGTAACAAGAGTGTAAGTGACTTAAATTTTGCAAATACAATCATACAAGTGAGAATGTTGCTACATATATTATAATCTTTTGCAATTTTGATTTTTTTATTACATTGTGAAATGACTTGTGTATGTAGAATACTTGGCAGAACTTTGCAACGAACAATGCCTACTTGTCCAATTGTACTATTTTCAGTGTTACATGAATTGAAACATGAGCCCTCCAAGTTCCTGACATCAAGAGATTTGTCAAATGAGTAAACTGAGTTAGTATTATTTCGATGTTGTGTACAGCTCAGCTTAGATATCAAGCTCAAAAGGATCAGATCAACCAGTAGTTTCAGAGAAGGGATAAATGACCTTGAGAGGCTAGGCAGTTCAGAATCCATTAGGATAAAGTGTAAGACTTCTAGAAGTTCTTAGGCTCTGACATCAAATGTGTTTCAATACCTCCAGGACAATGATAGTGTTAAATTGGCTTTGAAAATTAAAAAGTAAATCAGATGAATATAGACTAGTGGTAGCCTGTCTATTTTTCTGTGTTGTTGGGTTTTGTCAAGGGATGTATTGGCTTTTTGACCTCAGCAAACTTTCTTACATCTCATCATATGCTTGTCAGAAAAAATTTGTCAGACTCTGCAACTATTTATCTTTCCCTCAGGCTGTAATACAGATACAGCTTATGAGAATATGTATTTATTTCTCTTTTTGTTATCAATCTTATGTCTAACAAATGCTGTATTTCTAGAAATGCTACGTTGGACATTCTGTGACTCAGCATGAAGCAGTGAATCGCACTGTTCAGAACTCTCTCTTTTTGCACAATTTGGCAGAGACATTATTATTTGCAACTCTAAGTATACTAGTTCCCTTAATAAAAAATTTTCCAAAGTCAACAGAAGCATATTTAAAATAGAGTATAAAAAAGCTGCTTAAATGCCTGACAATGTGAAAAACTTCAACTTATTTTTGAAAAAAAAAAAAACCTATTAAAGTGAAATTTTTATTTTAAGTGTATATACTTTTAGAAAGCCAAAAAGTTGATTTGATTGACTAGTTCTACATTTTTCAGTGAATACCTTAGGGACTTGTATTCCTTCATTATTTATGAAATTTTATTTTTATACATTGGCAACTCTTTCTTCCTTATTTCATTTATAATTTCCTTTCATTTTTATCAGCAAACTTGCCCAATCATCAGTCTTGAACTTCTTTCTTTCTAATATGATTTCTATCTATCTAATCATAGAATGCTACAAAGACCAATGAAAATATCCTTATACTTTTGCCTGAGGATATTGGTAGTTGATTTATTATCTTTCTGTGTTAGAAATAGGATAAATTATATGAAAATCTGAGTTAAAATGTAGTTTATGGCCACCTATGCTTTCATATGAAATTTGTATGAAGATCTCCCTTCTTTATGTGGCAGTTATTATATATAAAGTGGACTGTGACCTGGTCTTGGACTCATTCTATATGTACTTTAAAAAAATATTCAATGTGTAATTGATATCTACTGCTTTTATACTTCACCATTTGAAAGCTCTTGGCAACAAACAGAAATGACTTTGAAAAATGGTTCTAGTGCTTGGACAGATGATACAGAAGAATTCAAGGACTAACTTTCAAGAAATACTTTCTAAATACAGTTACCAGCTCCACAAGCTCAGGCCTGCATAATAGCATCACAAATTTAAATGGCTTTTTTTTTTTTTTAAAGAACCTGAGTTTTTTCAAAGATTATTGATTGAGATGATTCTTATTCAATCTTTCAGCATCTCAATGTGTATGAGGTCTCTTATTATTCCTATTTTGTAGATAGTTAAGGTGGTTATAGCCTGTTTGTTTAAAGTCCTTCTCAGACCTTTTAGGAATGTTTGAGAAATAATTATATAATGGAGACTTCAGAGTTTAATTTCCCTGGGTCTGCCTTTTCTATGCATTCTTGATTTCTTTTTGAAGAATTGAGTGTATCTCATTACAAAAGCATCAGAAAATATAATGTTTCTATCACAATACAATTTTCTTGAGTGAAATGCATTATTCAACCTTATTCAGTAAAAAGCAACATAATATGGTATTTCTGTGGCACCTGTATCCATGCTAAGAATATTTTTTAGAAAAAAATACAGGAGAAAATTTTTTCCTAAACCCGAGCCTGTTTAAAAAATAAAAGGAAAAACAAAACAAAATAGAGCAAAACAAAGCCTTGAAAGCTAGTGTCAGAGCCTGTGTTTTAGAGACTAAAAGACACCTTATTTTATTGATAAAGAACAATAGAAATTTATCTTCACTTAGCATTCAATAGACAAGAAGGTTGGCTCCCAAACAGTGGAGTTACAGATCTGAACAACATTGTCACAGAAAGTAAAAGGAACCATAAATGGACTTTAAAGTCATTTATAAAGAGCTTGTGACTGCTGTCAACTCTACCAAAAGATGCATGGATTCTCTCAGAAACAAGTGGCTTTTTAACAACATTGACATATTGTTATTCACCTCTTTGACAAAGATAGTAAATTGGTTATTGTGGTGAAGAGCACTGTACAATGCTACCACATTGCTGTTATTCTTTACAAATAATTTTATGATGAAATAAAGCAGTTGTAAGTGGCGTGAAGTAAGCTTAGGTTGCAGTGATGTTACGAAGTTAGTCCATTCTGGCTTCTAAATTTGAAGGGGGGACAAATACATAATAATTCTGATATATAAATTTTAAACTGATGCTTTTCACATATAAAAGTGAAATCGTTTTTATTTTTTCTTATCTGACAAAAGAGCTTCTGACTTATATAACATTCAAGTAAGAAATGCAATACACACACGGGTTCTCGTGTATGTGCATGCACACATACACTCATGAAGTTGAAATATTTGTTTTCTGAAACTTTCCAAACATAACAATATGTGATATGTGAAAAATAATAAAAATTTAAGAGACAAATCAAATAATTTTATTTAACTAAACTAACTTCAAAAACATATATTTGGATTAAGGCCAGGTTTTGAAAAGAGAGGTAAACATTTTAAACACATATACACAGTCATGCATATATGCACACACACACATGTAAGTATACACAGGACAAACTTTCAAAAGTACAATAAAAATAAAGACAAAGTAAATAAGCCTAGAGTTTGAAAGGAGTCTATAATATAAACTCCATAAGAACAGGGACTTTAGTTTGTTCTTGTAATATGCTCAAGATTTTGAACAGACACATATTTAATATATATTTGATGAACGAAGGAATAAGGGTAGAAAGCAGAAACCATCACATACCTCTATACAGTGAAATATTGCCTGTAATGGGCTAAGCACTGTGTATGGTCTATATTACTCTTGTTTTCAGAAGTATTAGAAAATACTTGTTTTTCAAATAGAAATAAGGAATGAACAGGAAAAATGAATATCACATGAAGTTCTGAAAGACTTGAAAAGGTTTAACTATACCAACTGCAACAATCTCATCCATTTGCAAAATAAGAACAATTAACAATACTCCAATTTTTAAGTAAAATAAATAACAAAAATTGTATTAAATTTACTTTGTTTTCAAAAAAACAGGGAAACAAAAGGTCTTATTTGATTAATCAGGTTTGTTAATATCCTCAATATTCACATGACTCCTTATAATATTGATGAACATTAATGCAGCATTTCTAAATTTGAAAATATATCATTAGATGCAAAATGAGGGTCATGTTTTGCTAAATTGAGATGTGGTAAAATTTATTGGACCATGTGATGTCTCATGAAATAATAACAAATATCATGAAATTCTATATATAATGTATAGCAGACTTGATAGCCATATATTTGTAATCATAAAATGTCTTGAATATTTGTTTTCTAAAATTTATATTTGCATGAATTTATTAAAGTAAATGTTCAAATTTGTATAATCAAGTTTTCCTCATTTGAGATATCCTATATTGATTGAATCAATGGCCTATAACTTTCTTGCACTCTTTCACTCTGAACTCCAGACTTAGCTTTGAGACTTGCTTTGGAAGTTGTACATTAGCAGATTTAGCACCACAGAAGGCTCGAGAGAGAACTTGCTCTTGTGCATCTGCTATCACCTTGAGAACACAGCTAGCCTGCTGGAGAATAAGGAATAAAAATAATCGAGTTTCCCCAGTTGTCCCAGCCAATACCAGTATAAATCCATTGACAGCCAGCCATGTGAACTATCCCAGCCACAATTAGTACCTAGCCAACCATCCCAGATAAGTAAAAAAAAAAAATATATATATATATATATTGTTTATGCCACTGCAGTGTTAGGAGGGCTTGTTTTTACTGTTATTATTGTTATGTTGCTCTATACTATCAATGAATAATGTATATCAAAGTAGCCACACAAAAGAAATTATGGAGTCATTTTATTTGCATGCTACATTTTTTCAGGAAGTTGCTATTAAATCGGGAGTACAACATTAAAGAACTTGGCAGTAATTAATTCATACTTGATTCATTTCTATTAAAATATCTGAAAAGACCACACTAGCAGAGAAAATTGATAGTGTCCTTCCTGTGTCCTCATGATGAACCAAAATCTGACCTCATCAACTATTCTATTGATATCCCAGATATATTTTCTGAAGTATTTTCCCTATGGATTTCTCTTTAGTTTGTTATCTAAGCTCTTTTAGTAATTGATTAGCAATAGAGAAAAATTTGCCTATTTTCACTTGTGGCTTCTGAGTTTATCCTGGTAATTCCTAACCCTTTAAACTTTGAATTCATTGAAAAACTAAAAAGACATAAATAAAAGCCCTTCTCTTTTCTGAGGTTATACAATATGAAAGATATTCTGGGCCAATATACTAAGTCACTATAGTTTCCTCCTAAAAGGAATACATATCTTTCTCAGTTTCATAATTAATACTATTTTCTAACCTTGAAATTTTGAAAACATATGTGCATTTTTCCTCAAAGAGTCTGATTCAATGCAATGGACCTGTAATATAACCAAATATTAAACAATTTGCATCAGATTGTTACCATTGGGGATGCCCCAACGGTAGGGAGGAGAGAGAGGGCTAATGGTGCAGAAGTGTAGTTAGCATTTTCCTTGGTTCTTCCTCATTGACTCAGTGAAGAATCACAGGTCAGTGAGATTTAGAAAATATTTATTAAGTATATTTTAGAAAGAAAAAGAATGCCCCAAGGAGGTACATGGTTTCAGTGATGAGAGCTGAGACAGAGCGCTGTAATAACAGCCACCACCACAACGAGGACAAAAAAGGCCCAGAAGTGGGAATGTCTGCATTATTTCTGGGCCATGATGGGTGGCTCAAAAAAATTTTCTAGGTAATTGGCAAGTGAAGTTATTTTGATTGACACCTGGCTGGTATATAACTTTTTGCCTAGTGCACATGTGCATACCCAGAATCCGACTACCATTGGGGTGCTGGTGATCTCTAGAGTCGTTATTCCTTTGTTCCTTTCCCCCTGTTGCTCATGTCTGACTTGCTACCTTCAGTAACCAAAGTTACTGAAAATTTGAACTTATGAATTTGCTAGTGTATATATATTGTACACTAGGTTGAAAAATGACTTCCAAATATGTCCGCATCATAATCTCTTGGACCTGTGAATATTATCTGTATGGCATAAAAAGGACTTTGAAAATGTGATTAAGTCAAGGATCTTAAAATCAGAAAATAATCCATTACTCCGGAGGATCTGATGAAATCATGAGGGTCAGAATGAGGGGCAGTAGGGATGTAACAAAAACAGAGATTAGACTGATGTACATTAAAGATGGAGGAAAGACCCACAAGCTAAGAAATACAGACAGCCACTAGATGCTGAAAAAGGCAAGAAAATAACTTCGCTCATCAGAGCTTCCAGAAGAAACCATCTTTGTGGAGGGCTGGATTTTACCCCAATGAAATCAGTTTGGTACTTCTACCCTCCAGACTGGGAAGACAATATGTTTGTAATGTTTTAATCTACTAAATTTGTAGTGATTTAATTTGTTACAGTACCAATAAAAACTAATACTTGGGGCTAGTGAGTTTATAAATCTATCACCTGCTGTTTTAAAACAGTGTTTAATTCTATTTGTTTATTATTCCCTCAGACCTCCATTGCCTCTGCTTCTAACATTCCAGTGTTGTTTTCACAACAGCCTGGACTTGAAACTCATTCCCTTTTAGACTATATATATGTGTATGTATGTATGTATGTATATACCATCTCTTCTTATGGCTGGATTATGGATTCATAACAATGAGTCTGATTCAAACATGGCTCGCTAAGCTGCAAATGCTGTTAATTAGATTACTCCAATATGTAGAGAGACCTTCTTTAGCTTCCTTGTGAGTACACTTAAGGTTTAAGTTCATCACTGATTATGGTAGTTAATAGATTATTGCCCTGTTATTCAGAATTTCGTTCAAGTTCTTTTATATATGTACACACTTCCCATCTGTCTACATCAACTATGACTTTGCTATGAATTCAGCAAACTTTCTTACACACTGTATGAAGCAACATTTTCTATTGTCTTTAATGTACTTTAATCTTTCTTCAGATAGCTTTGCTTGATCTAACTATGCTATTATCTAGCAAAGAAGCCTGCGTTCTTCTACAATGTAAAATATTTTATATATTTTGAACATTTGTCTTCTTATCCCTTTCTTTACTAAACTATACTTAAAAGTTTTCTGACTGAACTTATATCTTTGCATACTTTTGTAGAGCCCTTTGTTCTTCACAAAACTTTCAAACTTAATTATTTCCTTTTCTTCAAAGCAGAGAAAATTTGGGAAAAACTATGTATAAGGCAAAATGTGTCCTTATGCTTTTTAGATTTCTAGTTAGTAAGTAGGACATTGTTGTTGTTTTTTTCTAAAATTTATGTCTACTTTCTTTAACACCTATCCTTAACTTTATTCCAGAATTATCCTTATGTTTGTATGAACTTTTCAGCAAGATATGAGTTGATCTCTAATAAACTATGAGATTAGTAGAAAATCAAAGAGGATATCCCTGGGAGTCAATACATTTATTTTTTAAATTAGTTTCAGTTATAGAGCACAGTGGTTAGACAGAGAAAAGTTGAAGGAATGAAGAGGTACAAATTAGTAGTTACAAAACAGTCACAGGGATGTGGAGTCATTATAATTTAAAGAGAAAAAAATTGGTTATAAACTTCTGCAAAATTGAAATAAAACTTCATAGCTAATCACATGTGATAAAGAGGTTACTTTGGATAAATTTTTCCTATTTCAAAAACTTAAACCTTGCCAAAAGTTCATATAACTGAACTTGTTGCCTATTTAGTAACCTAAAATAATTTGGGTCCATGGGCATTCCCTCAAAATTAGCCATATGTATATAAGTAAAAAAAAAATCTTCACTACATATAATAATTAATACAAAGTAGCTGCATGAAAATGCTAAGTGGAAAAAAAAACAAACAAACATCATCCTTTATCTTGTGTGTAATACTAAGCATGAACACATAAATAAATGGACTATTTACACACTTATTTTGTATGTTTTTCCTTGAATTATTTTTTAGTGCTCTGTTAATTTTCTTATTCAGTGAATGCAGAGAGACTTATCAGGGTTTTCCTAAATTGTTCACTAATGAATCACAAATAAAGATTCAAAACTAGTATTAGCACTTTGCATTTGGGAAGTGTTTTATAATTTCTAACAAGTCACTATAGCACCTTTGGTTATCAAGTGTCAATATCACCACACTGCATATTTGCTGATGAAATAAAGAAATTCTTATGGAAACATGTTAGTTCTTAAAAGTACTATGACTCAGTATCTGTATTTCTAGGCTGTTCTATTTCCTGATGTTAGTTAATTACCTTTTGGTACCAGTCAAATCACATAGATGGTGCTATCAACAGAGCAGTAGTTTTTATAGACATTGCAGCTGTAAACTTGGCAAGGATAAGAAATGTTGATGTTCTGAATCAAAGAAAACCTTCTGTGGTTGAAAATCAATGGTCAAGCTGTAATGACAAGAACAAGGGTTTAGGGATTGTATATAACTCATTCTAAGTTGCATTTAAATATTTACCCAAAAGATAAATTTATGCCATAAATATTTGTGTATAAAATATGTATGTGTGTATATATGTATATGTGATACATATATTCATAATAGGTCTCACCACAAAATATTAACCTAAAATCTAAGCATTTATGTTTTATATAAATTATATACAGGGTTGACATTTAATGGAACTTGGGATATTCTTTTGTACGTACTGACACTTAATAAAGTCTAGTTATCAATTTCTCTAGGCGTCTGTTTTACTTAAACGTGTGCCATCTGTTAAGAGTTTGTTTACAGTTTCATGATTCAGTGCAAAGGTTCTTAAAACAAGGACGGCTTTTCATAAAAGCAAAGAAGAGAAAGGAAATTATAAATACAGCAAGGATCTAATTTTTGTTGCAGCGTTGTTGTTATCATTTTTGCTATTGTTAAAGAAATATTAAGTTGGTTCAAAAAGGATGTGGAGAAAAGATTTATGACAAAAAATAAAATCCAGAAACCACTTACCCATTCCCTCTTTTATTTTTTATTGTTTGACCAAGATTCCTAAAAGATGTAATTTTGTTGGTCAGAGTTCTTCCTGCTTTATGTGAGATTAGGTGAAGTTGGAGATGAATAAAGTTAGAATCAACAATAAGGATCATTTAAAGAAGTGTGTTATCAGGTGGAGCGTTCTGAGAAGAAAACTTGGAACTACATTTTCTTTGTTGCAGAACAAAAAATGTTTCTGAATTTAGAAGTAAATTTTTCACAATAAATTATTCTGAAGTAAATACACGCTCAAAGAAATCACAATGTGCTTTTGGCCTTTTGATACAATAATAATATAATAATATAAATTATAATGTTGGTTTATGGTCCTATGGACTTATTCTTTATAAGTAAACAACTCCCTACCTTTTCAGATGCTGGTATAATCATGCAGGCTTAGATAATAAATTATAGACATTTTTACCTATGAAACATTACTGCTGACAATTATTTTTCGTTACTCACACCAATTTGCACTTTTTTAGTGTGCTTAGAATTTAGCAGTCATACACATAGACTATTCTCAATAGATTATTGCTTATACGAACATGTTAAAATTATAGATCACACAAAATATGTTCATTGAGTGAATTATGTTTATTTAGATTGTAATAAATTGTCAGTTTAACAAATCTTATCTCATGAACACTTCTTAAGGATATTATTGAAGGACACCCTATTAAAAGTATTTAACACACAAACCATATGACAGAAATTGTTTTTCAAAGTGCTTCAGTTTCCAACGCTACATAATAAAAGTTCTAATAACACTTACATATTTCTTTTCCACAGAGCTTAAAAAGAACAGAAATTTGCATTCACTTTACTTAACATGTGTTGGATTATTGAAGTATTTGAATGTTTCACATATAATCTTAAAAACATGACACAAAGAAGTAACTTAATGCCATAGCTTAGAGCACCATCTTTGACACCAGGCTACTTGGGTTGAAGTCCTGATACTGCCACTTACTACCAAGATGACCTTGTAAATGTAGATAATAAAATAACCTAAGCCAATGTTTATTAATAGAAATGGATTATATGTAAAGTTCGTAGAAATAATGACCAAGAAAAAATCTATTATAGTGTTTCTTATTATTATGCACTGTTTTCTTTACAACACTTTCCATCTTGTTGTCATTTTTATATTTACTTTCATTTTTTCCCCAAATTTGTGTCATATCACCCCACAATCTTACTTATGTTGTTGATATGCTGTTAATCGTTGCTTATTAACTATTTTCAAAGCTCAATGAACACCAATTGAGGTTGTAATGTGTCACCATTGGCTGACTAGGAGCTGTTTAATTAGAGCATTTAAAATATCATTGCTCATGAACCATTATTCATAAATGTAAACAGCAGCCCCTAAGTGTAACTCTGTTAACAAACCAAAGCTGAATTATCTCTTATATTAGATCATGAATAGAAGCTTACTGATCCATTCTAATGAAGGCCTTGCCTTCATTATTTAAAACAAAACAAAACAAAACAAACTAACAAACATAGGTGAGGCATAATAGCATCCATAGGACTAAATAACATTTTGAATTCTTGATAAATCTAATTATTATCAATGTAAGTGTTGCATCTAAATTGACTTGTTGGACATAACTAGATGATACATGAATATATGTGGATTATGAAAGCCCATTTGTTTTGCTTTTCTTTTTTTTAAATAGCCTTTATAGAATTTCTATAGTCATGTTTTTCTTATTGTTAGTATACCCACATTAATTCTTCATGGGTCATTTACACAGTTAGAAGAAGCACTGCTTTTCAATTAAGGTGTGGTTTGGAATATAAAGCAGAATACTATTACGATTTTTCTATATAATGTAATAAATGACAAGTGATAAAAACAACTTGTAGACTTTTACTTAGCTCATTTGATACTAAAATTCTACTGGTCCAATTATTATAAACTTTGTATTGTTATTCATGCTTATAGATTTTGAAAATTATATTTATTCATATTTTTTCTACTAAAACATTTTAAAATCAGATGTCCTATTTGTGTATTCTAAGATTTAACAACAAAATTATGTTTTATAGATAAGCCTATGTTACTCCTCAAATGAGAAAATAAAAACACATAGCAGTACATTTTTATAGTACCATTGTTAAAGCTATACATTTTGTTAGTCTAACTGTTCTTTACTCATATTAATATTTTTATTAATGTAGTAAATGTGACATGTGATAGTAGACAATTTTTTGTACAATGTTCTTTGTTCAAAAACAAACAAAAAAACAAAAGGCCCTTATAATTATACAGGTAAATTTCTTCACTTTTTGTCAGTAAAAATTTTTAACATCTCACCGTTTTAGATGAAATAGTAAATTAAAAAGTCTTTTGCATGTTAAAATGTTTTCTATTTATATGCTAAATTTCTTTATTTCAAAACTTTGCCCAAGTGTCTAACAAATTTTGGCAATTTAGTTATGTCTGACAAACAGTAGATTAAACTGAGGAAGCCAAGATATGCATTTGTAGTGATATTATAAATTGTTCCAAGATGAATCTACTGGTGCATAATTACCTCACTGGCTCCAAATAATTAAAAAGTCTCTTTAGGATGCAAGAACATTGCCTCCTGAGCACATATTGGAGTATGTGATCAGGGCAATAAACCATTCAATTTAATTGTGATTTGGTACTGAAGTGACCAAATAAAGAGTGAAATATCTATAGAAATATTTATAAAAGCTGAAAGACATTGCTATAATGAGTTATTGATTCAATTACAATAATTTTTGGCTTTTTGTACATTAATTCCTCTCAAAATACTGAATTCCTACAATAATTTAGAATCTCGAATGATGTCATTTACACAAAATATTTAGGTGCCACTTCTCTAGTCCACAGTGTGTGCATGAGAATATGCATGTGTGAAGGCAACCACAAAACAGATCTGAATACAACACGTATAGATTAATCACTATAAATATATGAGGGGACTTAAACACACAGGAAGTTAGGTGAAAAAATATGTACTGATGGTGCTTTGTATCCCAGAAAGTATACCATACAGCAAGCATTCACCTTGTTCTGTGTGTATTGGTGGACACAATAAAGACATTGCTAGGTGAATATTAAAGGGAATTTAGTTTCTTGGACTTTGGTCATGCTCTAGCCCAAGAAAAGAGATATGAGTCATCCATTGCAATAAGTCAGGCTCTGTCAGGTAGAAATAGAGGAAATGGTATCTTTTGTTTTGCTTTTAAAGTAAATAAATAAATCTATCTGTGATCCTTAGTATAATATAGGTTATAAATAAATATGTGAGAAAAAGCAGAATCTGGCAGTTTTACTTTTCATTCTCTATTATTCGCCTCCCACCACACGCAGACACACAGACACACAGACACACAGACACACACACACACACACTCTCTCACATCCATACAAAGATATAGGAGCAAAATACATATGCACAGCTATATAAAGAGCCTCTAAGCTTCAAGATCAGAAAGAGTTGGAAGGAAAAGCAGAAAAAATCCTGATGAGGACAATTATGAAAGAGGCATGCAAATCCTACCTCAATCCTGAGATTAAAATCCATAAATCTATTAGATAATTCTCAAGGAAGTTTGGAAATTTATGGGCAGAAGAGACTTGTACCTTGTTTGTTTTCTGCAATTCTGAGCAACGGCCTCCCCTCCAGACCTTCTGCACATCACAATGGTATGGGAACAATATTGTAGAGAGGGCTGTGGAGCACATAACTGCTGGAGTGGGAATTTATCACTCTGAGGAAGAATTAATGAGTTTCTGATGTTTCTCTAAGGAGAGGAGAGAAAGACTGTATTTTCATGTTGTACCATGGGCAGCACCCGGAATAACAGGGAGAGATAGGTGGCAGATTTGAGAGGTATCATGATTGTGCAAGTGTGTGCTGTCAGAAGATACAGAAAGGAAAGAAAAAAATTGATGATGAAATGACGATGACGGCTTGATTGTGCAGTGAGGTGAGGAGAGAAATAAGAATTAGATACTACTATGTGTTCATCTCATGTGATGTAAATTTGGAAAGCTATTGGTTTTGCAAAGACCAGACTCATCTCTCTGATGCAATGCCAACTCATACAGGACAAGAAGGGGGAAAAAAAAATATTAAGAAATTTGAACTTTAAATTAAATGTTTTACATTGAGGGGAATTTTTGTTGTTAATTTAAAAGACAATATCTAGGAGAATTGCATTTAATTTTAAAATATAGACAAGAAACCAAAACATATTCTTAAAAAAATTATTTATGGAGAACTGGAATGAGGAGGAAAGTCAGAATATCAAAATTGTCCATATTAAAAAAGGCTACTCAGCAATAAACCAGTAAGAAAGTAAGTTAATCAATAATTATTTTAAATGCAAATGGTTCATTAATTAAGGTATATCTTGTATTATTTAGCTTATATATTATAAGCAAAACAATATTAATGAAGTCATTAGAAATTACAAAGAACTAACATGGTGATACTTATAAAAATATCTTATTGGAAATTAACTTGTATGACATCAATAATATCAAAAAGATTTTAAATGCATCTAGAAGACAGTCTATTGATCTTAATTCTCAATTCTCTGATTCCCCTTCTAGTCACTTTCTACAAGGGTCACTGAAACAATGACTTGTTTGCATGATCCATCCACCCCTATTGGTTGTTGTAGTTGTCATTTATCACATTGATAATTATTTGAGTTTTAACAAGTACTATTCTTATTTTTCTGTTTAGTGATTGCTTTTATGTCCTTTAGTCAGAGACCATTTGTACAGTAAGATGTAAAAATCTGGAGATCTTACATTTAAAAACTGTAAGAGGATGGACTCCGGAATTCTGTTATTCACTGATAAACTCAAATTATATCAAGAGAAAAGATGCCAATCCTAATATGAAGAGCTTGAGGAACCAGATATGGGATGAAAACTGAATTATCTATTTTTCCATAATATTTTTTATTACATGAAAAAGCCAGACAATATTTAGATGTGTAAGTATTATATTATTTTTTGAAAGGCCAGTATAGGAATCCAACTATATTCTTTGTAGTGAGTGGTCAATAAAACATAATAAAACTCTTTCCATCATGGTTCAAGAGTTAACTTCCTTTGTTCTTTCAGTTAGTTAAATTGCATAAAAATAATTCAATGTCAGAATATGTTGAAATCCATTATCTATAGTAGTCTGTGATTTCTAATAATAATATTAATTTTATTTTGGATGACTGTGTTTGGATAGTCCTTTATTTATGCTCTTTTCTTGGACAAGACCCTCCTTTTCTTTGGTGGGACAGGAGCAAGGTTATAAATATTTTTAAAATTTGAAGTTTTTCTTGGAGACCATACATCCATTATGGTCTTTAAAAACAGATTGTAGGCATTTCTGAAACTCTTTAGATCAGAGAAGTAAATAAATAAATAAATAAATAATAGTTCCATGTTAAGTCAACATAGATCTCTATGACTCAGTGAAAGCAGTCCTAAGAGGGAAATTCATAGCAATACAAGCCTATATGAAGAAATAAAAATCTCAGATAAAAAATTTAATCTTAAACTAAAGGAAATAGAAAAGGAATAGCAGACAAAGCCCAAAGTGAGTAGAAGGAAGGAGATAATAAAGATCGGTGAAGAATAAACAAAATAGAGTCTAAAAATCTACAAAATGTCAATGAAACCAAAAGCTGATTCTTTGAAAAGATAAAAAAAAAAAGATAAGCCTTTAATCAAATTCATCAAGAAAAAGAAGAGAGAATTCAAATAAATAAAATCAGAAACGAAAGAGAAGTGACAGCTGACACGAGAAAATGTAAAGGATTATAAGAAAATGCCACAAGCAATTATATGCCAACAATCTGAAAGAAATAGATAATTAGAAACACACACTCTTTCAAGACTGAATCAAGAAGAAAGAGAAAATTGAAACTGACCAATTACTAATGAAATCAAATCAGTAATCAAAAAATTCCCAACAAATAAATTAAGTTGAACCAGTAATCAAAAAACTCTCATCAAATAAAAGTCTTGGACTAGATAACTTATATGTGGAATCTAAAGAACAAAATAAAAGAACAAACAAAACAGAAGCAAACTCATAAATACAGAGAACATTTTGATGGTTACCAGATGAGAAGAGAGTTGGGAGGATGGGGAAAAATGGAGGAAGGTTTAAGAAGTAAAAATTGGTACTTAAAAAATAGACACAGGGATGTGAAGTACAACATAGGGAATATAGTCAATAATATTGTAAAAACTAAGTATAGTGCCAGATGGGTACTAGGCTAATCAAGGTAATCACTTTGTAAATTATACAAATGTCTAACCACTACTCTGTACACCTGAAACTAATATAAAATAATATTGAATGTCAATTATAATTGAAAAATAAATAAAATATTTAAAAAGAAATGTACTTATACATGCATATTTGTGCATTCAGTTGACAATTTGCTTCTAACAAAGAATGTTTTTGTGCTTCCACTTTGCTTATAAAATCCACTCAATTTTGCAAATTGGTCACTATCTCACTCCTGTTCTCGCTCTTCCTCTCTCATCCTCCTAAATAAGCCAGTAATAACTTCTTCATATTTTTCAGCCTTATTACAGTATTGTTATAAACATTGTCAGCAGAAAATAGTGAACACTAGTTTTTCTCTGTTTATGTGTGTTAGATTTTCTCACTGCTAATTTTTAGCAGTTTGGGATGGATATTTGATAAGCGACAGTAAAAAGAGAAGATTTGGGGTATAATCATGAAACAAAGTTATTTATAAATCAATCAAAATTAGCAAAGGAAAATTTTTTATCTTCCTATTTTAACTTTGAAGGATTAGAATTATTCTATCACCAAACTAAGAATATACCTTTACCGTCCATAGATGGGATTACAGTGGTGATATTGTCATAACTCAGCCCTTGGTATTTACAAATGCTCCATTAACTGAGGACTGTCACCATGTTGAAAGATTAGAATTACGGAAGCAAATTTATATCACCTTCATGCCAAAATCGGTAGGGGGTATTGTGTGGCTGTACAATGATTTTACCAAAACAACACCAAGATAAATAACTCTAGAGACCCAACAAAGAGACAGGTGATTACAATCAAGATGAAAATGCAATTTGGAAGCATCCCCTACTTTAAGCATTAAAGGGATTGTGGTGTTCTGGCTATGATAAATCCTTTTCTGCTCAGAAGGGAAAAGGGGGAAATGCTAGTGGGTCAGCATATTAACTATTTGATGGCTTATTCCAGTAAGTGAATTCTTTTATAAGATTCTTCATGTCAGGAATGCTAACTATTATTTAAATTTAAATATAGAAAATGGAAGTTTTAAAGATTTTATGTTCTATGATATAGAGTTATCATGATTTACAACTTCAAATTTAAATAGCTAATTTTTAAGATATATACACTTACTTTAGAAATAATTATAAATCTGCTGAAAATAAGTCATACACACATAACTAGTCTTGTTGCCATAGTCAATATAGTGAAAATGACAATTGCTTCTTAGAAATGGTTAATATTCTTCTAATAGTTTAAAATAGTTTGTGCCCAAATTTTTTTAAATGTTATTAAATTTAAGATAATACTAGAGATAAAATTTAGATGTACCACATGTAACAATTATTTAAAATTCTAATATAAAAATATTATGAATATTTTATTGGAATGATTTAAAAAATCAAAGTTATTAAAAACTTGCTGTAAATATAAATATAATATTTTATCATATTAAGGATAATATGATTTTTATAATTTGAGAATTACTTTTTGAACAATCATTAAACCTAGTTAAAATAGAGGTTGCATCACATTATGCTAATTTTATCTTGAACATAGATTTTGATTACATATTTTAAGAATAGCAATATATTTTAAAAATATATATCAATATATTTAAGTATATAAATATAATTGGCATACACTCTTATATTGGTTACATTTATTTCTTATATGGTTACATTTATTACACAGTGATTCAACATTTTTATACCATACAATATGATCACGACACGAATTCTAGTAATCATCTATCACCATGCAAATTTATCACAATGTTATTGATTATATTTCTTTTCCCTTTTTTACACATCCCCCACTAGCACCATTCTGGTAAATATCCCCTTGGGCTCTGTTTCTATAAGTCTGTTTTTGTTTTGTTTGTTTTGTTTTGTTTTCAATTTCACATATGAGTAAAGCTATATGATATTTGTTTTCTCTGCCAGACTTATTTCACTTAGCATAATACTCTCTAGATCATCTATGTTGTTGCAAATGGCAAGATTTTCTTCTTTTACATTGCTGCATAATATTCCACTGGGTGTAGATATCATTTCTTTATCCATTTATCTATCAGTGGCCATTTAGTTTGCTTCCATATCTTCTTTATTGTAAATAATGATGTAATGAACATATATCTTTTCAAATTAGTGTTTTTTATTTAACTCAAGTAGAATTGCTAGATTGTGTGGTATAACAGTTTTTAGTTTTTTGAGGAATCTCCATATTTTTCACTGGGGCCTCACCAGTTTACAGTCCCTTTTTTCCACATCCTTACCAACACGTGTTGTTTGTTGACTTTTTGATAATAGCCATTCTAACTGGTGTGAGGTCGTATTTCATTGTCATTTTGATTGTATTTCCTTGATGATTAGCGATGTTGTGTATCTTTTCATATGTTTGTGGGCCATCTGTATGTCTTCTTTAGAGACATGTCTTTTCATATTCTCTGCCCATTTTTGGATAGGATTATTTATTTAGTTATTTTTGTTATAGAATTGTATGAGTTTATTTTCTTCAATTATAGTTGACATGCAATATTATATTAGTTTCAGGTGTACAACACAGTAATTAGACATTTATATAACTTATAAAATGATCACTCCTAAATCCAGTACTCATCTGACACCATACATAGTTATTACAATACTACTGACTATATTCCCCAGGATATACTTTACAATCCATGATTATTTTGTAACTACCAATTTGTATCTCTTAATCTCATCTCTCTTCACCTATCCCCCGACCTCCAATCGACAACTATCAAAATGCTCTGTATCTATGAGTTTGTTGCTGTTGTTTTCATTTATCTTGTTCTCTATATTCCACATATGACATTTGTCTTTCTTCTCTGACTTATTTCACTTAGCACAATACTCTCTAGGTCCACTCATGTTGTTGCAGATGGCAAGATTTCATCTTTTTTATGGCTGAGTAATATTCCATTGTATATATATATGCCACCTCTTCTTTACATTCATGATGGACACCCAGGATGCCTCCATATCTTGGCTGCTATAAATAATGCCGCAATGGACATATGGATTCACATGTCTCTTCTAAGTAGAATTTTGGATTTCTTCAGATAAATACCCAAAAATGGGATATATTCATCTGTCTTTGTTTCTTGTTATAGCCATTGTTTTAAAGTCTATTTTGTCTGGTCCAAGTATTGCTACCCTAGCTTTTCTTTCTTTCTTTTGACGAGGGGGAGTGTTTTCATTCATCCCTTTGTTTTAAGTTTGTGTTCATCTTTCAATCAATCTGAAGTGGGTCTCTTGTAGGCAACATATCTTTTGATTGGAGCATTTTAATCCATTTACATTTAAAGCAATTGTTGCTAGGTATATAGTTATTGCCATTTTATTATTCATATTTTTTATGTTTTTTTTTCTTTTTAAAGAAGTCTCTCTAACATTTCCTGTAATACTTGCTTGGTGATGATAAACTCCTTTAGCTCTTTTTTTTTTTGGTCTGAGAAGCTCTTTATCTGTCCTTTGATTCTAAATGATAGTTTTGCTGGTTAAAGTAATCTTGGTTGTAGATCCTTGCTTTTTATCACTTTAAATATTTCCTGCCAATCCCTTCTGGCCAGGAAAATTTCTGTTGAGAAATCTGCTGACAGTCTTATGGGAGTTTCCTTGTACATAACTAACTGCTTTTCTCTTGCTCCTTTCAAGATTCTATTCTCTCTTTGCCTTTAACCTTTGGAATTTTAATGCTAATGTGTCTTTGTGTGGACCTCTTTGGGGTTCTCTTGTTTTGGAGTCTCTGCACTTCTTGGGCTTGTAGGTCTATTTCTTTTATAAGATTATGAAAGTTTTCAGTCGTTATTTCTTAAAATATGTTTTCAATTTCTTATTCTCTCTCTTCTCCTTCTAGATCCCTATGATGGGAATGTTGGGATGCTTGAGGTTGTCCCAGAGGCCCCTTAAACTATCCTTATTTTTGTGGATTATTTTTTCTTGTTGATGTTCTGATTGGATGTTTTCTGTTACCTTATCTTCCAAATCACCGATTCAGTTTTCCACTTCATCTAATCTACTGTTAATTCTTTCTAAGGTACTCCTCATATAGGTTATTGTATTCTTCATTTCAGACTGGCTCTTTTTATAATTTCTATCTTCACTTTTATGTTTTCTATCTCTTCTTAAAGTTCTCATTGAGTTCATATATTCTTCCCTTAAGTTAATCGAGCATCCTTACAACAAGTGTTTTGAACTCTGCATTTGATAGATTGCTTGTCTTCATTTTGTTTAATTCCTTTTCTAGAGATTTGCTCTCTTTTTTCATTTGGGACATGTTTCTTTCTTCCCATTTTGGCTGCCTACTTATGTTTGTTTTATATGGTAGGTAGGGCTGATATGTCTCCTGGTCTTAATAGACTGGTCTATGTGGTACGTGTGCTGTGGGTCAGTGTCACAGTTTCCTGGTCCCTTGTATGGGTTGTGTTTGCCCTCCTATTGTAGTTGAGCCTTGATTGCTGTTTGCTCCTCAGTGGGAAGGATTGATCCTTGGCCATGACCATTGGAGAAGCTGTTGTGTAGGGGATGACCCTACAGAGCATGATTCATTTTAGCAGGCTCTAGTGGCATCCCTGTGTGCCCTTTGGGTGTGTCATCCTCATATGTGATCCTGATTGGTTCTCCAGCTCAGACCAAAGCCAGGCACTAGGTGTGCAGGCCAGTGCCTCCTAGGAGAGGCCCTGCTGCAGACCAAGTTTAAATGCAGCCTGTGCCCTGCCTGGGGTCACCTGGTATAAGCCACCAAGCAATCCACAGATGACTACCACCCATGCTGGCCTTGGATGTGCCTCAATAGGCCAAGCTGCAAACTGAGGCCTGTTGCTGTTATTGCAGAGTTTGGGACTGCTTATCAAGAAGTATGGCATATGCTGAGGTCAGATGTTGCTTGTTTAGGTTTTGTGAACCTTTGAGAGATTTTAATAAAGTTCACAGCATGAGTCAAGACAGGCTGTTTGTATGGAAAATCCACTGGAACTAACTTGAGTGGGCACCCAAGTTGGGAGAGGTGGGTTCTCAGGGAATCATCAGAGCAGGACAACTAACGTTGGCTACAGCAATGGAAACTTATTTATGATGCCTGCCTGGGTTGACAAGCAGAAAGAAACATTTCAGTGGGGAGGGCTGAACAAAGGAACAATGCTCTCTGCCAGCACTTCTGTCTGAGAGAAATTTGCCTCCAGCCCTCATGCTGAAATCAGACAACTGTTACTTCCCATATGTTCTGGCACCTTTTGAGCTACTGCCCCAGCACTGAAGCTCTGAGTGAGTGAGTTTGTTAGTAAATAAGTCCACATGCTGGCTCCTTAATAGGAAAGTATGAGACTCCATCAGCCCTCCATCTCACTCAGCCACAATCTCCACTGGTTTTCACATCCAGAAGTTGTGGAGACTTCCCTTTCTGTCACTGGAACCCTGGGCTGTGGAGCCTAGTGTGAGGCTGGGAATTCTCGCTCTTCTGGTAGAATTTTCACAGCCAAGATATTTCTCTCAGTTCTCAAATGCCACTTGTGGGTGTGGGCACCACTCATTTTATGTCTCTGCCTCTCCTACCAGTCTCAAGATGGTGTCTTCTGTGTGTCTCCAGTTGTAGGACTTTTGTTCAGCTAGACTTCAGGTAACTCCTAATGATGGCTCTTCTGTAGTTTAGTTGTAAATTTGATGTGGTTGTGAGAGAGGCAAGCACAGTGTTTACCTGCTCCGCCATGTTGACCGCATATGAGTTTCTTACGTATTTTCAATAACAACCACTTATCAGATATGTCATTTGCAAATATATTCTCCCATTCAGTGTTTTTTGTTTGTTTGTTTGTTTGTTGTTGTTGTTGTTGTTTTTAGGCAAGGCAACACTTGGTTGACCTCACAGATTACAAGGATCTTGTCAGCTTACAATTCCATATTTATTTTATTTTTTTTTAAATTTTTTATGCCTATAGAACCTGGTCTTCCTAGGTGGTCTCCCATCCAAGTCTAACCAGGCCCGATCCTGCTTAGCTTCCGAGAACAGACGGGATCAGGCTTGTTCAGGGCGGCATGGCCATAGACTGCTTTTTTGTTTTGTTGAAAGCCTCCTTTGCTATGCAGAAACTTTTTAGTTTAATATAGTCCCATGTGTTTATTTTTGTTTTTCTTTCCCTTGCTTGAGGAGACATGTCCAAAAAGATATTAATTAGACAGATATCAGATAGTTTACTTCCTGTTTTCTTCTAGGATTATCAGGCCTTAATTTAAATCTTTAACCAATTTTGAGTTTGTTTTTGTATATGGTGCAAGAAAGCAACCTATTTTCTTTCTGTTTTTTGTATGTATCTGTTATCTGCAGTCAGAATAGGGTCTGGGCAGGGCTACTCTGCATGCCTGACTCATTCTGCCCATTCTCCAGGTGAAGCAAGATTATGTGCATCCATAGCTTTTGGATGTTTTGAACTTTTGCATGGGCACATGACCAGCAGCACCCCATCCATGCCACACTGGGTATCATGGCATGTGAGCACCAAAAAGTCCTTCTAATCCTGCACCTTCCTTGGGCTGGGCAGCTCTGCTTGTGCATGTGGTGGTGGCCCACTATCTCCGTACTTTCCCTGGACCAGACAGTACTGCCTGTGGACATCACAGTGTTTTGTTAGCTCTTCACTCTTTTTAGGAGGGAGAGCCCTACATTAGCACACAGTAGCACTCCACTATCTCCACAGTTTCTCTGGATGGGACAGGCCTACAGCAGGTACTGCTAAATTCTGTTGGCTTCATACTCCTGCACTCTCTTTAGGTGGGGGAGACCCTTGTGTTCATAGCTAGGTAGGAGCAAGAAGCAGCATTCTGTTGTACCTGCTGGAAAAATCCCCTTGTATGCATTCTGTGCACTCTTGGGTTTCTGCTGGGTCTAGCTCCAGATGAGGTTGCTGGGGATGTGCTACAAAGCCCTGTTAGCTAGATAACCTGCATAGAATTATCACCTGCTCTATGGTGTTTATCCTGTTCCTCAAGCCCTGGGTTGTTCCCTCAGCTCCCTGGAGAGCTCTCATGGTTCTCTGGCCTTCTCTATGGGGTCACTCTCTCTCTGTTGTGCAGAGGCTCTTCAACTGGTTTATTGCTGTCTCTCAGGAGTATTTGCTCTAAACATAAGTATACTTTTGATGTATTCATGTGAGGGGGTAAGCTCAGCATCCACCTACACCACTGTCTTAGAACCCAACTTCCAATTTTTTTATTTATTGAATACATCAATGTTAGAAATTAATTTGAACATTTTATATTATCTATAACATAAAATCATTTTTATTCATAAAACAATTTGTGGTATTATATAATTAATGTGGTCAAAGTAGTTTAAACTCATTGAAACACATTTTCTATAGTTTTAAGTAATTCTTTTAATCGAAAGTTTGTTTTCAATTGAAGAATCACTTAACATAACATTTTAAGATTCAATGAATAATTTCTCTCTCTTTTTTTTTTTTAACAGAAAAGTACTACCTTTTCTGTTCTCTATTACCTAACTGTTATGGACTCTCTTAGTCCATTATTATAGAATAAATGTTTTGGTCTCTCTCAAAATTCACATATTGAAATCCTAGGCTACATTGTGATGGTATTAGAAGGTGGGGGTCTTTAGAGGTAATTAGATGATAAGAGTGGGGACATTATAAGGGATGAGGGCCCTTATGAGAGGAGACCAGAGAATTTACTCTCCCTCTTTCTATTTTCTCCATCATGTGAGGGCACAACTAGAAGTCAGCCTACTGCAAACCAGGAAGATTATTCTTATCAGGCACTGGGTCTGCTGGTATCTTGATCTTGGACTTCCAGAACTGTGAGAAATATATTTCTTTTCTTTAACCACTCAGTTTATGGTGTTCTGTTATAGCAGCCTGAATCAATTAAGCCACCAACGGAATGGGATTTACATTTATATATATCAGTAGGGTGGAAAATAGCTTATTTTGCCTTCTAGAATGTCTTGAATATGGGCGTATAAAAGAGAATATTATTTTTTCATTATATACAATCATATCACATTAATCTATTCTTGTTAAGTTATACTCAATTTAAATACTATTTAACCACTAATCAGGAATATGAGATTGAACATTTTCGTGAAGTACATTGAGTGATGAATTTTTATAATTTGGAAATAGAAATTGTGCATGTGTTATATGTGTATACGTTTTCTAGAATATTTTGATATAGCAGAAGTTCTCAACTCTGACTTTACCTTGGGGAAGGGGTCTTAATAAAAGAGTTACCTTGCTGACATTCCATCTCCAGGGATTTAATGGTGAGAGGTGAGGACTGAGAATTGATAAAATTGACCATAATTCCAAAAGATTTTATTGTTCAGTGAGGATTAAGAATCTCTTGCCTGCATATGTGCAGATAACAGCACAAGAGTTCTTAATAATCTCTACTCTCTCTGGTAAGAAGAAAAAGACAGAGAGACAGAGAGAGAGAGAGAGGAGAGAGAGAGAGAGAGAAACAGACAGACAGACAGCGAGAGACAGAGAGACAATAAGAGACAGAGAGAGACAGAGAAGACAGAGAGAAGAGAGAGAGAGACAGAGAGAGGGACAGAGAGAGGGACATGGAGAGAGAGAGAGGATTTCTTTTGCCCTTTGGAGAAAATACAGTTGCTGTTTGCCCTACTTGGGAAAAAAATCTTGAGAATGAGGGAAATTATTTAAGAGCAAAAGTCTATTTTGTGCTATTCCTTTTCTGCCTATCTGGATGAAAAGCGACCTACCACTTCCAAAATATTTTGGTATCTTTGAGGTGCTTTAGACAATTGGCTTTCACACTTGCTTTATGTAATCTTCATTTCCAATAAGAGCACATTTAGATTTACTTTTTTAAATGTTCCGTTAGCTAGAAAGTAATAAAAATTTGGCATCTGCAATAAATTTTGTTTGTCTTTACAGGAAGCACTAACATATTTGTTTTAAGATATCATAACAGTTGTTGAGCCATTTTATTTAATGTGAAATTCAAGGTGGTATAGTGCCAGGACAAAAGTGCACAATCAGAAATATGCAATTATTACATATGCTGCAGTGAGACTCCATTTATTTTTTATACAAGTACTCCACATTCATCACTTTATGCAGAGGCTCTGGCAAGACTCTTTGGCATTTTCATATACAATACTAGATTCATATTTGTATGTACCAAGTTTAAATGGGTAGGAATGCAATTGATGGATCTATCAACAAATACTTTCAGTACCAACTATTTTTCTGATCATATTGTATCAATAAAAACAAAGTCTTAATAATTATTTTAACAAATTCATTTTGCTCTTAGATGGAGAATGTGTGATTAGTATTTTGACCTGATATATCTTAGTTTTGAGGAGATGATCTGTGTAAATTGTGGCCTCAAGAATAACTTCAACAGACTGAGCTAACATTCTTCCTTTTGTAAGCTTTCCCTTAGGAAAAGAGAATCACTAGAATTCTGTAGTCACAGTTACTCAAATGTATTTTGAGAAGCAGAGCTGAGAAATGAAATAGGTGCACTGTGGTAGACATGAAGATGCACTCCCTCAAACCATCTTTTCAGGAAGTGTTAGCTGCCCAGGTGTATGTGTATAGGGGGAGGGGTGCATAACAGACAACATTCGATCTCTCCATTTCCTCCCATACTAGCACTGGGAGGGTCCTTAACTATAGCTAATGAGGAAGAGGAGAGAAGTTGACTTTAAAAAGAGAATAATGGTAAAATTGTGATTCTGATCTGCAAAATCTTTATTTATGGAAGAGACAAGATGCCAAAGCCTGTCCCCAGATGGTACATTGGTATAATTCTGAGCTTAAATGTCATTTCTGTGGGTAAGGAGGAGTTTTACAGTTGAATAAGTTGGAAATCTTGAATACAAAAAATGAAGCTGTATTTGCAATCTAAATAGTCTTGTAAACTTTTATATAAAAGATTACACAAATCATGCACCAGAGGAATTTTTATCTGGTTACAGGGGAAGAAGCACTTCGTACTGAATATTTTTAAAAGAATGGTGAGAAATTTTAAAAAGTATGCTTTTATTATGTCATGAATCATACTTCAATATATTAATTACTTACATTATAAATTTTATGTATAATGATAAGCTTTATGTAATATATGAATATATATATTATCTTTTGATAATAGTAAAGATAAGTATGAAAACAGCGTGAGTGCTAAGGCTTTTCATTGTTCCACTCAATGCTGAAACACCCAGTGTCTGAAACAGTGTCTAACATCTTAGACATTTAATAACTTTTTTTTTGAGTGATTAAACAAATGAACCAAATAATTATTTTTGTCAGGCTACTTATATCTTTTTACCCCAATTTTAAAAGACTTTTATGTCTAGGATATTCTTCTTATTTATTGCAAAACATGTATAATCCTTTTTCCTAATTTGCTTAAATTGTTTTTCTATCCTAATAAATCTTCCTTTTTCTCTTTGACTATCCAAACTCTTTTTGCCAGTCTGTATGTCTGCAACTCAACCTACCTTTTAGACACATTGCTCTAATTTTTTTAATTAATTTTGTTTAATTAATATTGTTTATTTGTTCCAAACCATGTAACACATGATAATATTTTACTCTTATCTAATTACTTCAATATTTTAATATACTTTAGGGTATTGCATGACTTTTGTGGTAATATATTATAACAAAATAAGAAACTAATAAAAATATGACCTCAAAAGCTTTTTTGAGTGTCTTCTACATGGGAAATTTCCCTCAGACATTTGGAAATTATGATGTGATTTTGTTTTATCACATAACATGTACTCCAAATTTAGTCAAAAGCATGAAATTCATGTACCTTTTACTTATTTTATTATCTTTACAGTACTGTTGTTATTCAGTATTATGGAAAAATCTATCTTCCTATTTCTAATTTATGAAGTGATAAAGAGTTTTTTTCCAAGACAGTGTCCTACTACTACTGCTGAACTCTTTCACAGACATTATTGCCTCAGTCTATTTCAGCGGAAAGCCACATTTTTCCTTTCTCTGCATTCGTAACTCACATGGCTGTCACATGCTTTATAGTTTAGAAATGTGTGACTTCCAGGCCTATAGTGATTTCCACTTGTGTTATTTAACTAAACTGTAGACTGTTATCTTCACAACAAATAAGTCCAAAGTCTCTTCCTAATATAACTCCTTTATTACAAATCTCCAATCCCTTGAGAAACTGGACACTTATTTGATATGTTCTCTATTTCCCAATGTACATATAATATTCTTGATCTCCTGAGTAAAACAACAAAAACTAAAACTAAACATAAAAGTAAGACACATACTCACATAAACTACCTGAAATGTCCGACTAAGGCAACCAACTGCTGCCTGTTCATCACCATCATACTTCTTCTGTGAACAAATCTACTGACTTCTCCCAAGTAGTAAAGGCTCAAAGTAGTGAATCTTACTAATAGCAAGTAGCCACATCCTTTTATTTCATGGCTCTGTATTGGAAATTCTAGTGCTTTAATTTTTAAAATGTACTTGGTATATCTTTCTATCTTTATACATTTTAGATCTAGTGCTGATATATATGTGTATGTATGTATGTGTGTGTGTGTGTGTGTATATATATATACACATATGTATATATGTATATATATATGTATATATGTATACATATATATATACATATATACATATGTGTATATATATATACACACACACACATACATACACACATATGTGTGTATGTATATATATACATATACATATACATCATATACATATATATATGTATATGTATATAGAAAGAGAGAGAGAGAGAGAGAGAGAGAGAGAGAGAGAGATACAGTTTCTTTGATAACAAGAAGTGAAAAAGAAATTCTTAATTCCTTTTATCTCTTCTGGTGACTGAACTGTGATAGTCAAATGGATAGCAACATATAAGAATTCCCCTGGAGTCTTTGATCTGTTGCAGAAATGCAAAGATGCCTGAGTTATGTGATATGCAATTGTTATTCTCTAGATAGAAGTGACAGCTGTTATGATTTCCAATGTACCAGCAGTTACTACATTTTCCTTTATGTCTTCTGGTTTCATGATAGGAAACAGAAGTATTTCCTTGATGTTATTGGAGTGAGAAACATGGTGATTTGGTCTATGCTCATGTTCCAGCCAGCTGTGAGGGGCAGCCCATATTCTGGACAGTGTAAAAGTTTTTACTTATAAACATGGCCTTATTATTACCATTGGCCTTGGCCTTGGCCTGTTCTTCAAAAAGTTGCTGTTGTCACATGGGGTCATTCAGCTTAGTGTAGGCATTACATATATATATGTTTTTTTTCTTTATGACAAACAACTCAAAGCGTTCAATCAAACCCTGTTTAGAGTGGTGCCATTTTGCCAAAGGGCTCATTATTTGTGGGTGACCAGAGATAAATGTAGGATTGATGAGTGTCACTTCCAGAAACTCCCCAATGAGCTTATCAAGGAACCTGGCTGTGATCTGATTTAGAGGGCATTCAATAGCTTTTGTTTGCAATACAGATATCGCCAAGAATTTTTCAAGTTTCTTCCGTTTCAAAGAGGTTTGTTTCTGGCAGTTTCATCTCCAGGGTTTTCTCAAGCTCTTCTACCACGCTGATTCTCTGGAAGGGCAGGTTAAACCAATCTCTTAGGTTTGACTCTCTGGGCCATTGGAATGGTAGGTGATCTAGTAACTTCTTTCAATGTATTTCACCATCCCTGAAATTATCTTCTCCATGATTTTCATGAAATCATGATAGCCTGCAAAGGCCATGTAAAACTCACAGGTGGTGAATTCAGGATTGTGAGTCAAATCAGTTCCTTCATTCTGGAACTGGTATCCAATTTCATAAATCCAATCAATGCCATCAACCACCAATATCTTATGGTAGCAATAATTATAGTACTACCAGGAGCAACAACACTAATATGAAGAGCATAATATAATATAAGAGGAGAAAGATGATATGGAAAAGTAAGAGGAAGATGGAAATGAATAGAGATAATAGGAACAGAAGCATTATTGCTAGTAATCTTAATTCCTTTAAAATTTGGGCACAAATGGAATTCCAAAAGTCAGAGCCAATTTGTCTTAATTAGCTTGGATACTACATGAATATATATATTTTTCTTTTTATTGGCTTCACTTTGGTTTCATCAATCTGGAAAATTCAAAATAGATATTGTTAAGAAGCCTTGTAGTAGCCACTAGTGAATTTAGTCAGAATTACTCTCAAGTGAAAGCCTCAGTGGTTTTATTCAGGTCAGAGACTGTGAAGTTTAAATGAGTGATTAATTCATTAAAAATTATATTATGAGAAATACAGCAACAGGTTGAATACATTTTTCACCTACAAAATTAATTAATCTGAACTATATTTGTCTTATAAACACTTGTCATGAAATAAAATAGACTTAAAGAATGAAAGTAGATGGGAGTTTTGTTTGCTCAATGATCTTTTTAGTAGAATAACTTATCAGCGGAGGACCATGAAACTCAATTGCAACAAAACTTTGTTGTGTTTAGACAAAGTGATATGAAGATTTGTGTAAATTATTTTTTTCAGTTGAATAGATTCTCTTTTACTGAAAATGTTAGGTAACCATGGGCATAATATATTTTTTCTTTGCATAAATTGGGTAAATATTATAGGAAGATGACAGGTTAATTATCTAAGGAAGTAAGCAGATGGTATCTCCATTTTATAGTTTTTCCGAGAAATTATACACCATTGTTCAGTCTTAATTCCAGATATGAAATCTAAAGAAATATCAATATACCATTCATGTAGTTTCTTTAATATTCATTATGGTCTAACAAAATCTAATTTTATGTTTAGCTTTCTTTTAGTTGCCTGGAATTAATTTGAGAGTGCTGCTCTTGCAATTTTCATAACCGATATAAAACGATATTTTTGTTCGTTTTCTCTTCTTTCATTTGTTGCTAAAAATCATACTTTAATTAAATCTTTGTGTTAATGGGCTTAGAACTATTTCCCACCTCAATAAATCAGAACTACCAAATATGTTCAGTTTACTCAAACTGCAATCAATGCTAATTTCCTTTAGGTTCAGCAACTTAATTTACTTGTGTATTAGAAGTTTAATTATTTGCAATTACAGTTTCAATGTATTCAGATAAATGTGATATAACATCTAAATTGTAACTTACAGAAGCTCAATTTATATTATTTTGTGTATTAGAACCAATTTAGAGATAATTTTAGAAAGTAATTGTCAATTTCTAATATTCGTGTATTATTTGTGGACATTGTTTATGCAAATATACACATAAACACATTCACTGTCACATATACATTTTAAATGGTAAAATAGCAAAATTAACAAGCATAAGTAGAAGTAATTCACAACCATTTAAGTGCTCTTCTGTAGCATGAGTATTGAAAGATAGATGTTATTCAATGCTCCAAGCTTTCCAATAAACTATTTCTTAATATTTTAGATTTTAAACTACACAAAAGCTGTAGGATAGTAAACAATTTTATTAAATGGCAATATATTTTTCACAATTATACAAGATTGAATGATATGTCTGCTATATATCTAAGGCAAGAGTGATCTTCACTCTCCACTATTTTCTTAAGAAAAATCAGTATTTTTGTCTCATTCATTATTACCAAAATAATGCTTATACATAAATAAGAAATTAAAAATTCCAGCTTTTCTGAAACAATAAAGATAACGTACAATAAGAGTAACAAAAATTTAGAATGCTATATAGTAAATATTGTAAAAATTACATTTATATTTTTCAATTATAAAGTCTATTATTTATGAGAATTAATTGACCCAGAATAGTATGAATAATCTTATTCTAAAAAATGAGGTATATTTTATTGCAGATGAAGTGAAAAGATATGCTGAGTTTACATTTAAAGTCAATTAAATCTTTTATTTTTTAATGTGTTTAGTAGTCTGATTAAATTTTTCAAGAGCTCTTAAAATTATTTGATTAAGAGATTTTTGCCATGGAGAGAAGAGTAGTGTTTTGAATTATTTTCTCTTATATTCTTCTGACATTTCTTATATTTTAAGGAACGATTTTCAATTTCTTGAGATTCAGGTTTAAAAAAAAACATAAAATTATGGGTTCTATTAAAAAAACAGATCTTTGAAATGGAAAATAAAATCATTACTACTTGAAAAAATTTTAATACATCCTTATGCTCTGAAGTACCTTCTAATGTTTTCACATTCAGTTTAATATCTTCAATCTTGTTATGTTTCTAACATTCAAAAATTGGATCTTTTTTTATATTCTCACAATGATTTAAAATTGGATCTCTGTGAAATTTCTGCTACCCATACAATAGTTAAAATAGGAAACATATGACTTTGCACATGTAAATATGAATTCTGTCTACGCCAATTGTTTAAAAAAAAAAAAAAAAAAAAAAACTTCCTGTATCCCATGCTGAATTAAAAGCCAGAGAATGCAAAAAGAAAATGTCTAATTATATTTTTTTCTTATAAAAGGAATTGTAACATTTGGACATTTTACTAGTCAACTGAAAGTTTATTGTTTAATAATAATGCACTTAAAGCTCTGGCTTGGACTCTGTCTGTTTAAGGGCAAATTGACATGAAAAATATGTGTCATACTCTAAAGTTACTTAAAATTCACTCAGGTTTTTATTTGCCTTCAAGCCAGTTTTTGACATAAACTTAGTTTAGAAACTTTTAAAAAGATGCTGAAAAATCTAAATATGATGTAGATTTTATGGTTGTTTGTTATTAGTTTTTAGATGTAATATTTATATATCATAAGATATTTAATTTATTAATCTCAATATTTTCTGCATATAGAAAAAATTATCTCTCTCTCTCTTTTTTTTTTTTTGTTATAAGGGGCATTTTTAAAATCCCTAGGCATTTAAAAGGTACTCAACTAAAAGATAAGCTTATTTTATTTTTAAGAAAAATACACATTAATAATTATCTAAGAGATCATGATTATACTTGCAAAGACTCAGAAAAATAGCTGGATGTAATGTAAAACATAAATAAAAAATGCCCATGGATAATTAAATTATATTTCTTGAGCAAAATGGAAAGTATGCCTATCAGATATGAAGTCCTACTCTATCTCCCTACTAAGCATTTAGATTTCAAAAAAAGAAAGAAAGAAAGAAAGAAAGAAAGAAAGAAAGAGAAGAAAGAAGAAGAAGAAGGAAGAAGAAGAAGAAAAGAAGAAGAAAAGAAGAAAGAAAAGAAAGAGGAAAAGAAAGAGAAAGAAGAAAAAGAAGAAAAGAAGAAGAAAAAAGAAAGAAAGAAGAAAGAAAGAAAAGAAAGAAAGAAAGAAAAGAAAGAAGAAAGAAAAGAAGAAGAAAGAAGAAGAAAGAAAGAAAGAAAGAAAGAAAGAAAGAAAGAAAGAAAGAAAGAAATACATTAGTCTTAGCCTTATTATAGATGTAAACCACATCACTAGGAGAAAATATCTTATTTTTTTTCTGGAATGACAATGAGGACATTCACCTTAAGAGTCTCCCTTTGATGCCGTCTTTAAAATGGCAAATGACGGATGCATTAGGAATAAAATAGAACCACAGGTGGTGTTTTGGGTCTCAAACTCCTAATGATTCAAATAGAAAAAATGAATTAACAAATAAAATACAAAATCTGTATGAAGTCTGGAAAAAACTGTTTAAATATTTAATTGGCATGTTTAGATCTTATTACTAACAACAAAACACATTATCATAAAGTGAGCAGGGTTGGAATAATTAGCAATCAGTGAATCATTATCATTTGTATGTTAGTATTTTAAGTTTGAATTATGTTTTTTTTTTAGGATGAATATATATACATATTTTTTTTTTAATTTACCAGTGAACTCATTTGTTTAAGACACTTTCAATCACGGTTTAGGCTTTTTTTTTTTTTTTTAATCCATGAAGCCCTTCCTTCTAGAGTAAAAATCAGAGAGATATTTTTGTTTCTTTTTTCCTTACTATATAAGCTAATGAGGCTCCTGTAGCTAATAAGGGCTGTAGGTTCACATGGCTTCCTGAAAAGTGTCTCACAGTCAATGACCTGTTTAGTGTAGTGGCTAGTGAAATGTCAGTTTGATTTTTTTAATTCAACTGCTAAAGAGCTAAAATCATGTTACTTACTACACTACTGGTGCTTAGAAATTATTAAAGTATGTATAATCTGATTATTTTAGTGAGTAATGGGAACACCATTTATTTTTTTTTTTCTGGGAGACAGTAATGATATATAATGTTAAAGATAAATAAAAGAAATAAAGAAAAACTTTAGAGAACCAGAAAGAAAAGAACTGCCAAAAATATATAAAACTCATATAAACAAAAAAAATGAACATAAAAATTATAAAAAGTTCAAATAACTTGAAAAAATTGCAGAAGTCATTAAAAAACACATACTTGAGGGATGTTTTTTCATGTATGTGTAATGGCTTTTTGTGATAAAAATTATTATTAAAATCAGAAGCATTATGGTTTATTAAGACTTTTGTGAACTCCTATATGTGTTCTCTGAGACAGAAGAATAATGCCTGAAAACTTATGAAAGTGTTTTATCTTTATTAGAACATCTAATGGACAGCATCATTTGATTCTTAATATAGCTCGTGGCTTTCTTCAGTCCTTTGGCAGGTGTGTTAAGCATAACTTTTTGAATAGTTAAAGAATCTAACATGTGTGCTTCTTAAAAACCTAACTATGTGGCTTTTAAATAAGAACAGGTATTATAAAATATATCATTGTTAATAGCTGTAATTTCGGTTCTTCTTTAAACAAAAACTATAGCATAAATGAGGTCCAGGAGAATAGGGTAAATTCGAGAATGAGCTATAGGGTCAACAGACAAACCCTTGTTCTATCTAAAAGAGATAACCTGAAAGGAGGTATGACAAGTTGCTGTCCTATGAAATATGGGGCCAGTGTTGCCAAATCTTCTGATTCTTTGAGAGAAAATAAGAATTCAGGTTCTAAATCAAGTTTTCTGAGAGTTAAATATAACCAACAAATTCACATGTTTTGAACATTATATTCAAACTAAGAAATCATGGGTACGATCTCTATTTGGTATGCATGTCTCCAGTTCTTTATGTCAAGGTGTTAGGATAAGAGGGATAAAACATTTTTGAGTGTGTCATTCTCCTTACTGAGATTATTTGTTTATGCATGCAATTTATTCAACATTTTAAAATTCTTTATGTTTAAAAGTCTACTGTTTAATACCCTTAGAGTTGCATTTTTTTTTGTCTTAAAGATCATCTAGGCTTTAAATGAGACACTAATTATATATGATATATGCCATAATATAGATAATTGTTTGATAGTTTAGAAGAGATTATACCTGCTTAGTGGACACTGAAACAAAATCTCTCTAAAAAGAGAACTTGAATTTCAACCTGAATATTCACATTGAATATAGCATTTGAATTGAATATTATTTTCCATTTTAGTTAAATGATTGAGTTTTAACTAATACTATGGCACATACTGAAAAAAATGACATAATGCTAATAATATTCGTAGGAAGATTCATAGTTTTATTATTTAGTTAGTGGCAAGAATATTAGAGCATGAATATTTATAAATTGTTATTTTGAGGTTTACTAGTTTGAACACTGATTATTCTCTTAAGTCCTTTTATTTATTCAAATTTCTCACATGCTGCTTGAATTTACTAAATGTTATTCTGGTCTCACAAATTCAAATGAATTCTTAATTGTGAAGTGATGATATGGTTTTCTGCTAACACCTAAATTCCATCCATCATTAAATAAATTTTACAATCTGATTACTTTCAACTTCTGATCACCTAAATATTACCTACTCCTTTGACAACTTATCATTTGACTTCTTTGAAATAAAACAAAAATTTATTATTTTGCTTTAGAATTTCTTCTTTATTATGGTAACTAAAATTGCAATTTCTCATTTACATACAGAAAAAGCTTAATTCGATTGTTATCTTAGATTCTCCAGGGAAATCCTCTCTGCATATGAAACTCTGAATTTTGGGCTCGCTCTTGTTAATCCTGTTTATTTACAAACATATATCTATTTATTATTCATTGAAAACTGCCTGTTCACATTTTTTAAATATATTCTTATTTTTTAAGCTGTGAATTTTTGCAAATTATTTAAATATGTTTAAATTTTCATCACTTTCCCAATTAAAAAAGTTGTGTTTGCTTACCTAAAAGATGTCATAAGATTAGGAATAAATATAATTCCTTAATTCTACATTTGAATAGGCAGCTTCATAAGTAGAGTATAGCTAGCAGTGAAAACTACTTGGACAATCAAGGAATACATGCACTATATAACTAAGATCAAAGTCTCTTTATTAGTATGGTGTTTGAGATCACATGATTTTCAGATTTCAGTTTAGAACATTATTATAGGAAAAGGAAAAAGGTTGATTTAGAAAAGATAAAAGGTGAGAAAAATATTAAAATGATAATGATTTCAGGGCATCAAAATGAGTGGAGATTCCTAAATTTAATAAATTATTCTGCATCTTGGAGTTAGAGTACTCTGCCTTTTAATGTGAATTTCAGTGTCAGGGAATACCTACTACTTGGATATGATTTTAATTAAAATTAACAATTTTTTTGTGTAATCTTTAACCCTAAAATATATTGGATTTCAAATACATACCTAGATTAGAAAACACTATTTTCTAATGTTGATGTAGATGTTTATTAATCTCTTATTTTGGTTAGATTTGACTCATTCAAATACTGCAGTAGAGACAAGAAGTACTCATAGAGCAGTAATACTGAAAATAGATGTACATAGCCTAGATAAAAAAAGAAACAGACTTAACCTTTTATTTTATTTATATTTTCAATTCTTGTTTTATAATTTATCCTCTGGACATCTGAACCACTGTTTTCCAATAAAAGCTTACTCATTAGTTAAGACCATTGTCCATTCTAGATAATCATTCGCAAACTTCAGACCAAAGCTAGACTTTTAATTAGATGGTTTCTTAGAACCAATAATTTAGTCTTCAAATTCCTGTCAAAATATTGAAAATTCTAACAATTCAGTACCCATTTTTTCTGGGTTAAATCTTTACCTAATGCTAGAAAGTAAATTAAGCCATGCTAGTCATTAACCTTCATGCCAGTTCCTATAGCTTGGGTCATAATTTCCCAAACATGTGCCTGATCAACTGTCATTTCAAAAGATAATGTTGAGAATATTAAAATAAAAAAAATAACATAATCTAGTATTTTAGAAAACTACAAGTTATGTTTTTTTGAGGGGTGGGGGCTATATATTTAATCTGAACTACTAGGTCTCCTATTTGTCTGTAATTTTCTTATCTATCTACTCATCAGTGACCTATCTATAAAACTAGGAGTGCAACACTACTATGCAGAGGATTGTGGAACTGAAATTAAACAATATGCTCATTGTGGGGTTTGTCTGAAATCAGTGGTCTCTCTGATTATTGACGTTAAAGGAAAAGTTTAGGCCATGAGTTGTTGAACAGAAGACATATGTAGAAATAAAGGGAGGTATGAATATAGAGAACGAAAGAGCCAAACTAAACAAGTGGAACAGGCAGCATGTCAGATAAGCATGCAGAGACAAGGTGCTTTCAATCTTCTACTCCAATATTCTACTGCAAATGAAAATCTACCTTCCATTTTCTGATATCTTCCAGTACTATGTCTATTCTTCTCTTACAATAATAAACCTGGCTTATAGTTTAAGGGACCTCTGGGACAATATCAAGTGTATCAACATTTGCATCAGAAGGGTACCAGAAGGAAAATAGAGAAAGTGAGGTATTAGAAACCTATTTGAAGAAATAATGACAAAAAAGCTTCCCTAATCTGGTGAAAAAATAGACATAGAAGCCCAGAAACCACCACCAAGATACATCTTAATTAAAATGCCAGAGATTGTTTATGGCCATGCTACCCTGAACAAGCCCAATTCTCTCAGATTTCAGAAGCTATGCAGGGTCAGGCCTGCTTAGTACTTTGATGGGAGACCACCTAGGAAGACCAGATGCTGTAGGCGTAAAAAAGAAAAAAAAATAAGTAAAAATAAGGGATTGTAAATTGACAAGGTCCTTGCAATCTGTGAGGTCAACCAAGGGTTGCCTAGCTTAAAATTATATATATATATAATGCCAAAGATTAAAGACAAAAAGAGAATCTAAAAGCATCAAGTGAGAAGTGGTTAGTTAAGTACAAGAGAGCTCCCGTAAGACTGTCAGCTGATTTCTCAAGAGAATCTTTGAAGGCCAGAAGGGATTGGAAAAAAGATATTCAAAATGATAAAAAGCAAGGATCTACAACCAAAATTACTCTACCCAACAAAGTTATCATTTAGAATCAAAGGACAAATAAAGACCTTCCCAGAAAAGAAAAAAGTTAAAGGAGTTCATCAACACCAAAACAGCATTACAAGAAATGTTAAAGGGATTTCTTTAAAAAAAAGAAGAAAAATAAAAGATCAAAAATATAAATAAAATGCCAATAATTACATTAAATGTAATAATTACTTTAAATGTAAATGGATTAAATGTTCCAATGAAAAGATAGTGTAATTAAATGAATAAGAAAACAAGACTCTTCATATGCCGCCTACAAGAGAATCATTTTATTTCAAAAGTCACACAGAGACTAAAAGTAGAGAGATACAAAAAGATATTTTATGAAAATAAAAACAAATAAAAAAGCTGGGTAGCAATACTTATACCAGACAAAATAGACTTTAAAACAAAGGCTTTAACAAGAGTCAAAGAGAGATCCAGTAATCCCACTTCTGTGTTTTTATCCAAAGAAAGCCAAAACACTACTTCGGAGGGACATGTGAACTGATATGTTCATTGCTGCATTTGGTTCTGAGTTGAGTAAGACCGAAAAAGACAGATGCCATATTATTTCACCTAGATGTGGAACAACAAAAAAAAATAATACAATGTAAACACACAAAACACAAACTCATGAATACAGAGGACATTTTGATGATTGCTAGATGGGAGGGGGGTTGAAGAGTGCTTGAAAAGTGGAAAGATTTAAGAAGTACAAATTCGTAGTTACAAAATAGTCATAGAGATATAAAGTATAGTATAAGGAATACAGTCAGTAACATTGTAATATGTATGGTGTCAGATGGGTACTAGAATTATCAAGGTGATCATCTTGTAAGTTATATAAACATCTATTCATTATGGTGTACATCTGAAACTAATACAATATTGCATGTCAACTACAATTTTAAAAAATATTAAGAAAAAAGTAAGTCTGTCTTAAAATGTGAGTTTTTTATAAGTATTTGTAAAATAAAAAGGATGAAGAGGGAAGACACATTACTAATTTCTCAAATATCTGTTTTCAGAGAGAATGAAGACTGAATGACACATGAACAAATTAATTGGGAGATGTATTTGGGTGATTTTTATACACTTGCCCAAAAATATCCCCTAAATTTTTGTGTATTAATAAACCAGTAATTTGCTCAAAGGAAGAGAAAAACTTATTGTCTTCTAGGCTACAAAATTCAGTGTTTAAGGAAGAAGCTTTTTTTTTTGATATTCACAGTTCCTTTTTTTCTTTTTTTTTTGTCCTAGGTTCATCAGCAAATTATTTAGTCTATGAACTTTAGCAAACTCAATGGTTCAGAGCGGTTTAAAAGTATCATGTGGTAATATACTTATTATAGAGTTGGATATGAGAACTTAATGAAGTAGTTAATATTAACTGAGTGCTTACTCCATACCAATCATATTTTAAGTGCTTACGTGGATTAGCTCATTCAATATCCTGCCAATCCTATGAAACAATTTTTACAATTATATCCAGTTTTCGGATTTAAATATTATGGCATAAGTATTTAAAATAATTTTCCTAAGAACACAAAGACAAGAATGGGAGAACAAAAGATTCAAATTTGGGCAGTCTAATTTTAGAATACATGTTCTTAATGACTGCACTATATCTTTATTACTCACTAAGCCATAAATAGTTTTTATTATTATAAGTAATATTTACATTATTACAATGTTATTTTTACCTAAATAAAAAGGATTTTAATATTACACACACACACACACACACACACATATGTATATTATATATCAATTTTAAACACAAGATAACAATGTATTCTTATTCAAGTTTAGTGTATGAAATCTGTCCTGGGACAAAATTCAGCGTAGAAAAAAAAAGTTCTAGTTTTTATATTTGTTTAAGTGCATAATGGATTTTTGTGGTAATATTTCAACAAAATAAAGCTGTTTCTTTTCAAGTTAAAACATTAATATATAATTGAACATCTGAAGAACTCTGTTGTTAAGATCTGAGGATAAATATGAACAAACAGGTTATTCTGAATCTAATAAACGAATAGATTCTCTAAATTTCCCATTTTAATTAGATTGTCCACTGAATTAATAGGTTCTCTACTCATGGATCTATTGTTTACAAGAGGGGTCTTTATTGTTTCATCTCCACTAAACCAACTCTGAGGGTCTTCTGTCCATAATTCTATTAAAAATGACATTCTTAACTCCCAAACAAAGTAAAGATACTTTAATCCATTATTTATTTAAGCACTGGTAACACAAAAATGTGCTAGACTTTGCTTCACTAATCTTTCTCCTTATTTAGAATCACTCCTTGAATTTCCTTAGGCACTCTCTGTGTCTGTTGCTAGTTAAACCTCTTCTAACAACCTTGGTATTTTATTTTATTAAGGCCAACCACTTGGTTGTTTTCTCAGTTCATCGTCTTTATCCCTAGTAAAGATTTTATTTATAATTTGTTTTAGAAATTATTGAATGGTCTATATAATATTTTCATTCAAATGTCTTAAAAATACTAAAAACTCATGACTAAAACTAGTTTTCTTATCTTCTTTTGGTTGAGTTGTTCCAAAAATAGAGCTTAAGACAGGAGTTTGGAAGTAACTAGTTTATTGGGAGGAGGCACCAGGTAGCAGAGTGAAGAACTAGGAAGAGTAAAATAGAGAACAAAAGACATTAAAACATATATTATTGAATCAGTCCTAAAGTGGGCACTCAGAGCTCAGTTCCTCTAGTGACTACACTAGGCACTGTGTAAAATACATCAGAATAGTTCCTATGAAGGATGAGGTATTGAAAATGGTCTAAAAAAGATTTCTAAAATGAAGTCATAATTATGTCTTCTAAAAATACTCACTAAAAAATTAAAGGATAAAAATAAATACAAAGACTTAATATTGCCTGTTTTATTTATTTATTTATTTATTTATTTATTTTTCCATCAGGTGGGCCTATGAAAGATTATACTACTTTTCCTTGGACAAGTTTCTACTTGTGGTTCCACAGAAGCTAAAGCTCCTTTCAATCTCACAAATACATGTTATGGCAATTTACCTCTTTAGACATTGGGTGATAATGAGGTTGTCACAAATGGCTGTGACAAGTGGCCAACAACTTCCCTGTATAAACAAAATACTCACAGTAGATTGGTCAGTAAATAATGAATCATTGTTGAACATTAGAGTATAATCCCTTGCATCATGTAATAATTTGCTCATGCTTTTATCACGAGAGATACTATTTTCCATATCTTTCTTTTATAAATCCATTAACAAATTAAAAATTAAAGATTATTATATTTATTTAGGTAAAGAAAAAAATGTTTCTTAAAACTACTTTTGATTCATTATTTCCCTGCAAAAATACTGATACAAAAAATAAATAAGTAAACATAGCCTTCTCTGTAGCTAACTCTTATTGACATAATTTGAATACCAAAATAAACATAATATTAAAAAAAAACTGAAACATTTTATTATTAAAGCTGAAACAGAAAAAAATCTGATTCAACTAGATGCAATCTTCACAAAAATGGATTAGATCAAATGTACTAGTTCTTACTTCTTTATGTCTTTTTAAACATGTTGCTGATTTAAAATTTTTAAAAAAGGAAATAAATCCTTTTAACTTAGTGGAAAAAGTTTGATACATTTGTTTGGCATTAGAAAACTATAGAAATGGATTTTTACACTACATATCATAGCTTCTCTTAACCAATACTCACATATTGTAGGATGCTATGCAGAATTCTGATGAAATGAAAACAAACAAAAATAGTTCATGTAAATTCATCTTCTTTGCTATTACATATACTAATAATAAATAATAATACAAGATACAGAGAAGCCTTAGATTCTTAATAAAGAAATGTAACAAGTTTATATTCAAGCAAAACAGAAAGTCTCAGTAAAAATATTTTTCAGTAGAGAGGTGAGTTTCTTAATGTAATATTTATATGTATTGCACTTTTAGATGTGTTATTCACAAAATTCAACAAAACAAAGTGTAAACTAGTCTTTTGTGTACATTATTAGAATGAATACATAATGTTGTATAAGGGAAATATACATGATCACTATTTCTCACACATTTGAATTCTGCTAGGTTTTCCTCTCTAATTCCCTTTCCCACGAAGGAATGACTCTGAACAAGCTGGGTCACAATTCATCTTGTATATATTAAAAAGAATGGAAATCAGGATCTCGAAAAGATATCTGCATTCCCATGTTTATTGCAGCATTATTTATAATAGTTAAGATATGAAAATAACCAATATGTCCATAGATAGATAATAGTATAGATATAACATAATATATATTTTTTCAGCCTTAAGAAGGAAATCTTGACATTTATGACAAAGTGGATGAGCCTGAAGGACATTATGCTAAATGAATTAAGTCAGTCACATAAGGACAAATACTTCATAATTTCACTTATATGAGGTATCTACTATAGTCAAACTCACAGAAGCAAAAAGTGCAACAGTGGTTTCCAGGGGCTGTGGGTGGGAAAAGGAGGTGTTATTCAATGGATATAAAGTTTCAGTTATGCTAGAGATCTTCTGTACAACACGATGTTGATAGTTAACAGCATAGTATTGTCCACTATGTTTTTCATTAACAAATTTTAAGAGTGTAGGTAGGTCTCATGTTAAGTAATAATATCTCATAAAACAGAAAGGAAAACAAGGGAACTCTGGAAGATTTTGGATATGTCTATTACCTTTATTACGGTTATAGTATAGGGTGTTTACATATTTCCAAAATTGTTCAATTGTACACATTAAATATGTGAAGTTCTTTGTATATCTTAGTAAATCAATGTTACCTCAATAAAGATATTCAATAGTTTTTTGAGAGAGATGAAAGATGAAGGTCAGATTTTTGAGTTTTCACTTTATTATGATGAATAATGTGGACAGGGTTCTTGCATGATAATTCTAATATTTTAAGTAATCTATTTTTATAATATTTATTATTGTATGAAATACATCAAACCATCTAGGTCAGCATGGTCCAACAAAACTTTCTGTTATGATAAAAATATTCTGTACTTGTGCTTCCCAATATGACAACCACATATCAACATATCAAAATCAAACACTTAAAATAAAGCTAGAACAGAGCTATTTAATTTAAATTTTTAAATTTTATTTTAACAACTTAAATTTAAATCTCCACATACACCTAAAGTCTATTGTATTAGACAGCATAGATCTAGTCTCCTTTTGATTAGTATAAAGTTTAGGTCCCCAGGAAATTCCTCCATGTAAATTGTTGTAAATGATTTCTTTTATATAAATAAGCAGTAAAAAAATTACAAACCAAGTAGTTAAATGAGGATAATTTAAATTATACCTACTTGGAAAGACTATATATTCATAATTTCTTAGAAAATAGAAATATTGAGACAATTTTAATAAAATACTTGCTGAAAAAGATATTTAACATGTTTTATAGAGTAAGAAATTATTAATAATTTGCAGAAAATTCTATTTTCTTAGCCTTTAACACTGATAGTTCATAAATTCTCATTTCTACAAAAATATTTATATTAATTATTGTCTTAGAAAATAGTCTTATGAAACAGATAACTGTTACTTTGTCAACTTTTGCTAAATTATATGATAAATTTTAAATGATTAAATCCGAAGTATGATGACTATAGTTAACAATACTATACATCTGAAAATTGCTGAGGGTAGTTATTCTCATCACAGGAAAAGAAAAAAGTATTACTATGTGAGGTGATGGATGTTAACTAAATATTGTAATCATTTCACAATGAATACATTATTCAAACTATTATCTTGTACAACTTAAACTTATACAATGCAGTATCTCAATTATCTCTCAAAACTGGAAAAGAAAGTAAGAACTTGTGATTACAAAATAAATTTTAAAAAGTTTAAAAGTCATTCTATTATTATAAGCTGTTACAATAAAATATATACATCTCATCAACATCTATTTTGAAAGTTTAGGACCATTATTTTTTGAGAATTCTACATCATAATAATATTTCTTTTGCTTTGTTTCATTCACAGTACACTTAATCTGATAAGAGCCTTAACTGTCATTGTGATAATTATATTAAGCTTAGTTTGTTATATTTTTAGGTTAATAAGTATTTATAATATTACATGCTCTTCTGAAGAATATCTTTTATCCAGGGATTCATAGCATCTATGAACCAATATCTTTTTTATCTGTTTTCCTTGATCTACATCTGGATTCATTTTATTTTATTATATTCTTGTAACAATAGAAGGATTTAATCAAAGGAATTTGAATCTGTATAATGACATATTGCTACATTAAATTGTACTATAAAAAATTCTTAGAGACGTCGAAAAGATAAAATAAAATAGGGTGTCATTTTGGGCATGGTCTATTTTTCAAGTTCAATTCTAATTAAAAATAATTCTGCATGTAATACAATAGATGATGTATGAGTATTACTTCAACCTCTCTTTTGTTTTTTCTTAACAATTTCTTGGATCTCTGATTATACATTGTGTAACTTTAAAATATGTCTTGATAAGATGCAATGTCCAATTCTCATCTCTGTCTAACCCTACAAAGGGTGTACTTATTTTTTGCTTTTAAAAAAATTATACTTTTTTTTCTAGATTAAGATCTAGGCTTTATAAGTTTTTTTAAAAAAATATTTAGCTATTGACAAATGGGATTTTGTAGTGAAAATATAAATATACTTTTATTTTCATTTTAATTGAGGGTTCTGAGGAGATTTCTCAACGAACGTTGAGGTGGCAATGTCTAAGGAAATATATTGTTTATTAGAAATAATAGTGGACTGGCAAGTAATTCTAATATCACATTAAACAAGATATGTAAGATTTAGGGGGCTATTTCTTACATTCATAGATTGTATCAGAAGCCATGAATTTCTGATTTGTTTGCCAGTTTACAATGGTAGCAAATAAATGTACTTGAATATTTGTTAGATGTACTGGAATTATGGTTTGGCCCATGGTTTCCTTCTTACTTAAAGAGACCTGTAACCAAGTAAGTAAAACTCTAAGGGCAGAGTAATTTATCTCTGAAGCAGATTTTTTTTTTTTTTGAGAAAAGAAGCACAAAGCACAAGTAACTATATCATATAAATGCTTTCTAGATCAAGAAACATAAATCGCTAGCATCTCAGAATATTCATAGGTAACTACTCCCTCCCTCTTTTCTAAGGTAACTGCTATACGGACATCTAAGACCACAGAGTGGTTTGACAAGTTTCGTATTTTATATTAATGAAACATTATTTAAGTCTTACTTGTTTGATTAAGTTAACATTCTATGAGACTCATCCATGTAATTCAGGTATATTAATTTATTAAGATTTCTGTAAGGTATTACATATATGAATATACCATTTATAAATGCATTCTATCGTTAATGAGAATTCTAGTTCCAGGATACAATATTATAAATAATGTTATGTTAGTGTATAAGTCTCTTAGAGCACTAATTTATGATGGGTATATACCAAGGAGTGGAGTTGTTGCATCAAAATTTTGCATAAATTCAAGTCTACAAGATACTATAAAAAATTTACAAAATCTGTATAACCAATTTACATTCTCATGAGCAGTGAATGAGGGCTCTTCATTATGGGATTACTTTGCATTTGTATGAAGACTGAAAGAGCAAAGAAAGCATCTTTCATATGCTTATAGTCCATTTGGATATATTTTTTTGCAAAGTGTTTCTCTACTTTGTCATTGACTGAAATATACAGTTTAAGGACTGTCAGTTGGTCTATGGGTCACATTTTAAGTAGGAGTGTTCTAGGGAGTAAGTGATTCCAAATCCTGGCTCTCTTCTTCTCTCTTTTTTTTTTTTTCCTCTCAGGTATTGACTAATTCTTTGCTGCTTTTTAATATATCTGATGCTGTCATTTTTTTTTTAAATTAATAGTCTGCCAAGTTTTCTAATTGTTCTCAGTAGGAGTGTGTTAGTCAAATTTATCTAGATCTTCTTTAATAGAAACAGAACATAAAATTTACTTTTCAAGAGTGTCAGGTATTTTTGTTATTTATAGAATCAATTATCTAGTCTAAAATTTCACTCATCAACTTGCATGACTTGGCAGGAAAGAAAAAATGTCTTGAAAATTATTTATTTTAATCTCCAAATTTCAGAATTCTGGATGTAACCCCTGTTTTATTAATGAAATAGAATAAAGTAATATTTTCCCAATTTTCACAATTTATAATTTTTGTTAATCTCTAGAGAAAGAATTAATTCAAAACTTAATTTATTAAGATTCATTTTCTTTAATATTAACTTATAAATGTCAATGTTTTTAGAATAATTTCAACATCTGGAAAAGTTAATGAGATTAAGAGTTTAAAAAAAGAACAAAAACAAAATGAAATGTTGATTACTGAGTAGATGGGAATTACATTTGGTAAATTAGCTGTGACAAACCAACCATATTCTGTGCAAGGCAAAAAGTATCAGTTTAAATAAGTATTGATGCCATTAGTGCTTATACTCAAGTAATATGGAATTAATCTCATTAGATTATAATAATAGAACATTATTGAACAAAGTGGATTGATTACCCAGAATGATCATATACATTGTTCACAAGAAAGAGCTCTGAATAACTATCAGCTATTTTCAAATATCAAAAAGATCATCAAAGAATGACCAAGTAACATTTATAGCTAACTAAACTAGAAAAGGCAATTTTATAGAGTATTAGATTAATTTTAGCAAGTTTTTCATATTTGTAAGAGATTTATTAAAATTTCATAAACTAATAAAATACTAACTTAATTTGCATACTTATTATGAGCCATAGAGTAATAATTAACTGTTTGCTATTTTTGTTACAGAAGTTCTCATTTGGTTATGCATGGTTTGAAAATTATTTGCTTTAAGATTTTTGTCCTGTTTGAAATTTATATCATAATATTATTCCCTATACATTTAACACTGTGTTAAATTATTTATTTTCTAGATGAAAACTAGCCTTTTCATCAATTGAAAGTTTAGTTTAAACTCTTATTTTAACTATGGTTGCATAATTTCTAAGGTTATGAGATCTACTCCACAGAACATATTATTTAGGATAATATTTTTACCTATTGTCTTTTTAGTACACATTAATTTGAAAATTTTGTCACTTTATTAGTATAACGCTTTATTACATTACTTTATAAAGCATTATTTACGTTATTAGTAGATTTTATCCATTATAAAAAAAATTTGCACTTAATGAATATATATTTTAAAACAATCTTTTGCAGCAATTCATAAAATATCTATGTTTAAAAAACATTTAAATATATCGGCATTTTTCAAACCTTTAGTTTCTTTTGTTTTGAATTGTCCAATTTATGTGACCTTTCATTAGCTTCTGAAAATATGCTCTTGATAGTTCACCACTGAGTTCCAATTTGTGTTATACAGAGAATGTTCGGAGTTCATTTAGATGACAAATAGAAACATGTTTTTTTTTTTTTCCCCACCAAATATCACTTTAAGAATATAATAGTGGGGATGCAATTTTCACAATATTCCTGTGTTCTCAAGAATTCTGTATTCAACTAAATCTGTTGAAAAATCAGCAGTCTGTATATGGCTGATTTCCCCAAATTTAGTCAAACGCATCAGGTACATTTTGCATGTTGTATCTCTTCAGTATCACTTGCTAGCTTTCTAAAGTGTGCAATTTTGAATGCATTTGTTTTTAGATCAGCTATATTTAACCTCTTTTAAGATCCTTGTTTTCTTATCTTTATTTTTATAATATTCTGTTAGAGTACAGTCAATAGCTAGAGATAATCCATTAACATATCTAAAATAATTGAGAAACTAACTGATTTATATAGGCTACATTCCCCAAGAACCAACTATATATTGAAATAACTTATGCCAAGAAAATATAATCCTCTTGACTTCTATAATTAATGGTGTTAATTAAACCTCTTTTCTCCAGTTTGGGCCAGTTTACAATCACATTGGATTTAAAAGAGTCTTCTCCTACAATCAAGTACTTTATAGTATTAAGCTAAGGCTCCTTTTGAATAAAATGCCTAAGAACAACCGTTTGGGAATTAAATCTGGTCAATATGAAATTGTTTTAGCACTATGAGAAAGGTTTTTCCTCAGCAATGAACTGGTGAGGTGAATAATTCAAGTAAGAATTGACATTGCTGGAGGCCAAATTGCTGAAATACTTCTCTATTAGAATTATAAGAACATGAAAGATTTTTTGGAAAGAGAATAAAGGTCATTTAGTCCATCAAGGCATATCCTTTTTAGTACTCCATTTCTCCAAGGATGGCATCTAATTGTTTCTTGAATGACATTTCTGCTTTTTGCCTCAACAACTTTGCCTGTAGGCTCTTCTGAGCATTTATTATTCTCCCCATGAAAAGGTACTTTCTGAAATATGTGCTGAATTTATTTTTTAATTTTCATTTATGTCTTCCTGTCCTATTATCTGTGTTGAAATGGAAATAATAATTTGGGTTGACATTATCTGTGGCAGTTAAGACTTTATATGCTTCAAATCAGACAGCTCTAACCCTGTCCTTAGTATTATATGTCCAGATTTATGGTACTAACCAGTACTGCATATCAAACAGTGGTAGGGGTCTCAGGTAGAACATTTAATACTTCTAAAATTCATAATTGCTCAAGTATATATTTTTCTTAGTAAATTAGAGAAGTTACCAAAACTAACTGAAAATTAAATGAATTCATTGATGTGTATTCTTTGTCACATGCATATATGCATTAACATGAATAAATACATGCATGTATATGTGTGCACATACACATATACACATATGCATATACATGTTTGTGTGTATATCAGTGCATGACATACACACATACATTGCATATGCATATGCATATACATAGATATATAGATATATCCTGATTTTCCATTTGAAAAAAAGTAATGAGAAACGCAGCTAGCTTAGTGCTATCTAAATAGAAATTTTATTCTATATTTTTACCCAAGATCATAAAATAATTTTATTACTTTTGACTAAATATTTACAAAATATAAATTATAAAATCAAAACTCCTACAAATTTAGAAATATACATGTAAAATATATTTTGAAGTAAATTAAATGTGAAAAATTAAAATAATAACTATTTTATAGACACAAAAAAAGTTGTCTGAAAACTCACATTTAGTGAGTTTCCAAACAGCAAATAGCATTCTTTTTGTGTTTGTTTTTATTTTATTTTGGAGATGTTAGGAAGAAGAAATCATTACTTATGCAACATACATATCCTTTCTTAACATTAACCAAATATTAGAAAATCAACCATTATGTTGCAAAGATACAATTTGGCATGTTATTTAGGCCAAGAATTATAATCAATCTTTCATTGCAATCAGTGATGGTTAGATCTGGAGTAAGCAGTGATCTAGGTTAAGCCAATTAGTTAAACCAATCATCTACTGACATTGCACTGATCACAGTGATTGGTACCAGTAGATCCAATAAAATCAAGATTCAAGATTTTGTTCCTACTTGTACAAAGTAACTACTTGTTTTCTCTTAGATATGAAAAAAGACACGTTGCTTGTAACTGATAAAAGCATATTGCCGCTCATGAAGGAATCAAGGTCACACCTTATGCAAATGTGAGAAAGACAGAGACTCTCTCAAAGTGAGAAATGGAGCCCTGAAGCCCAATCCAAATTTTCATTTTTTAATTGCATGACTGGTAAAACTTTAGATTGTTTAAACTAGTTTAGTTTGAGTTTTGTTAACTGCAGTGAAAACATTTAAGCTGATAATCTAAATTTTATTTGCAAATTACACTATACCATTTTGCTCACTTGGTTTTGAATAATATTTATGTATTTTACATATTTACAAATCTGGATATTACTATCTGTCATCATTCTACCCCATAAACTCTTTTTAAAGATCACTTTAAAATCATTAATAATAATTAAGACACTTCACTGGCAATAATCTTTAGTAGGCAAAATTCACACATACATATACACTAGTCACACACTGAAAAAGAGGTTGATGGACTAGGGAAGCAATGAACCTGGTCTTACTGGATGGTCCTGGCAGCATGTTGACCTCAACAACAGCTAGTAAAAACATCAAATCCAATCTTGGCTGATTTTGTTTTTTTTTTTTAATTATTCAAGATGGTCAATACCAAACCTAGTACCCCAAACTAATAAATGGAATTGACCTTTTTTTTTTTTTTCCAGAATATACTGAAACAGAATGTCTGGTTACACTTTTCACTTAAGTGTTACTTCTAAAAAAGAACATAGATGAAGAAAAATGTTCTATTTTTATTATCAGGATCTTGTCCTTAGTCTTATTGTCACAAGTGTTAGAGAAACTTTCCTATGATCATAAGAGATACTTTAATCACAAAGAAAGAGGAGTGTTATGGCACAATTTTTTTTTTTTTTTTTAAATTACCAGAGCAACAAGACTATCATGAGCAAAGAGAATCTTTTCTTCCATCTCTCCTTTTGAAACAACTTTTGGAATAAGAGGGTCATAAAGTTTAGGAAGAAAGAGTATGATTCTGAGAACATACTTATAAAACTTTTAGGCCTATTTTCTAGGTTGGAAAAGTTTTTAAATCTTTGAGATTGCTTTTTAAACTGTAAAAATTGCCTTAATACTTTAATCCCCAATGCCAAATTGTTAAAAAAATAAAAATAGGAAAAGACAGTGATTCATAAATTAATTTTTTCCCTCCTGTGATTTCTTGTGTTTAGCAGGACATTGTATGGGTTTGGATACTAGAGATAGGACATTATAAAATCTTAGAGTATACAATATGTTCAACGTAAAATAACGGAAGATGTTAGAGTAAGAAGAGGTATTCTTGAAATTTAGTCAATAGTCATTGGTCCGAAATGACAAGAGAAAATCAGCTTCCTAATAGATAAACTAAACTTTATAACTATTTTTTTTATAAAATATATACTTTTTATTTTTCAGTTACAGTTGATGTATACAATATTATATTAGTTTCAGGTATACAACACAGTGATTAGAAAGTTGCATAACTTACAAAGTGATCACCCCTGATAAATCCAGTACACATCTGATACCATACATAGTTATTACAATATTACTGGCTGTATTCCCCATACTATACTCTAGTCCCATGACTATTTTGTAACTACCGATTTGTACCTCTGAATCTCCTCTCCCTTCACCTGTTCACCTCCTCAATCTGGCAACCATCAAAACACTTTCTGTATATATGAACTTGTTTTATTTTGTTTATTTGTTTAATTTGTTAACCTGTCGTCTAGATTCCATATATAAGTGAAATCATATGACTTTTGTCTTTGTCTGATATAGTACACTCACCGCAGTATACTCTAGGTATATCCATGCTATTGTAAATGATAAGATTTCATTCTCTTTTATGGTTGAGTAATATTCCATTAGGTGGAATAATGACCTCTTCTTTATCTATTCATCCACTGTTGGAAACCTAGGTTGTCTCCATATCTCAGCTATTGTAAATGCAGCAATAAACATATGAATTCATAGGTCCCTTCAAATGAGTGTTTTGGTTCTCTTCAGATAACTATCCAGAAGTAGAATTACTGGGTCCTTCTTTTTCTGTTGTTATAGCCTTTGTTTTAAAGCCTATTTTGTCTGGAATAAGTAATGCCACCCAGATTTTTTTTTTTTTTCATTTTAATGAAATATCTTTTTTTATTCCTTTATTTTCACTCTGTATGTGTCTTTTGATCTGAAGTGAGTCTCTCATAGAAAGTATATGCAAGAGTTTTGTTTTCTTATCCATTCAGCCACCTTATGTTTTTGGGTTGGAGCATTTAGCCATTTACATTTAAAGTAATCATTGATAGATAGGTAGTTATTGACATTTTATTTTTTTATATTTTTTATTTTTATTTTTCTTATTCTTAAAGAAGTCCCTCTAACATTTCTTGTAATACTAGTTTGGTGGTGATAAACTTCTTTAGCTTTTTCTTGTCTGGGAATCTCTTGATCTATCCTGTGATTCTAACTGATAGCTTTTCTGGCTAGAGAAATCTTGGTTATAGGTCCTTGCTTTTCATCAGTGAATGTTTCACACCAATCCCTCTGGCCTGAAGAGTTTCTGTTGAGAAATCAGCTGACAGTCGTATGGGAGCTCTCTTGTAGGCAACTAATTTTTTTCTCTTGCTGCTTTTAAGATTCTCTCTTTGTCATTAACCTTTGGCATTTTAATTATGATGTGTCTTGGAGTGAGCTTCTTTGGGTTCATCTTGTTTGGGACTCTCTGTGCTTCCTGGCTTATATGTCTATTTTCTTCACCAGATTATAGAAGTTTTTGGTCATTATTTGTTCAAATAGGTTTTTAATTCCTTGATCTCTCTCTCATCTCCTTCTGTGACTCCTGTGATGCAAATATTTTTACATTTGATGTTGTTCCAGAGGCCCCTTAAACTATCCTCATTTTTCTTTTTCTTATTACTGTTCTGATTGGCTGTTTTCTGCTACCTTACCTTCCAAATAGCTAATTAGATTCTCTATTTTAGGGGTCTCCAACTCCTGTGTTGCAGACCTGTACTAGTCCGTGATCTGTTAGAAACTGGGCCACAGAGCAGGAAGTGTTTGGTGGGCAAGTGAGTGAAGCTTCATCTGTATTTGCAGCTGCTCCCAGAGCTAGCATTACTGCCTCAGCTTCACATCAGATCATCAGGCATTAGATTCTCATACAAGTGCTGGTCCTTAGTGCCAAAAGGTTTGGGGACCGTTGCTCTACTTCACCCAATCTACTGTTGATTCTCTCTAATTTTTTTTTTTTGATTATTGCATATCTGAATTTTTTGAACGTTTATCTCCATTTTTATATTTCCTATTTATTTGTTGATGTTTTCACTGAGATCAATGAGAATCCTTGTTATCAGTGTTTTGACCTCTGCATCTGGTAAATTGTCTCCATTTTGTTTAGTTCTTTTATCTGGAGCTTTGTCCTGTTCTTTCATTTGGGACATTCGTCTCTTCATTTTGGCTGCCTCTCTGTGTTTGTTTCTGCATATTAGGTATCGCTGCTATGTCTCCCGGTCTTGGTAGAGTGATCTTATGTATGTAATAGGTGTCTTGTGGGGCCAATGGTGCAGTCTTCCTGGTCTCCGGAGCTGGGCGTTCCAGGTATGTCCCTCATGTGAGTTGTGTGTGCCCTCCTGTTTACTTGAGCCTTGTTACTTACACATCAATGGGAGAGATTAACCCTCAGGCTGATTGATTGTGAGCACTGGTCATGACTATTGTGGAGGAGCTCTTGTACAGGGGCTGACCCTATAGAGCAAGATTTGCTTTACCAGAGCTCTGGTGCCTACCCAGTTTTCCCTTTGGGTGTATCTTTTGTGGAGGTTGTTGGATGGTGCTCTGGTGTGGTCTGAAGCCGCCTATGAGATATTTTGATTCTGAGGCCTCTTGGAAGGGGCTCTGTTGCAGGTTAAGTTCAGCTGCCGTCTGTGCCCTGCCCAGAACCATTTGATATGAGCTACAAAAGGGATCTACTGATGGTTGCCACTTATGCTGAGCTTCGAAGTACCTGGGAGAGGCTAAGCTGTGATCTGAGGCTGGCTGCTGCTAGTGTCAGCCTTGGAGCTGCTTAGCAAGGGGTATGAGGCACAGTGAGGCCAGCTACTGCTTGTTTGGGGCTTGTGAATCTTTGTGAGATTTTAGAAAAGTTCACAGCATGAGCCAAAACTACCTATTTGTATAGAAAAGCCACTGGAAGCAGCTTGGATGGGCCCGCAGTTTGGATGGCGCAGGGTCTCGGGGAATCACCAGGACAGGGCAAATCGTGTTAGCTAGCATGACGGAAACTCACATATGATATCCACCAGTGTCTGCACATTGGGTTGAGGGAGGGCTCAATAAAAGAACTGTGGCCTCTGCCAGCACCTCTGTCTGGGAGAAAGCTGCCCCTCCAGGCCTCGCCCTGAAGCCAGACGATCCAGTTCCTCTCCATATGTTCCTATTGCCTTTTGAGCTGCTGCCTCAGCACTGTAACTCAGAGAGAATTAATCTATCAGAGAGTAAATCCAAGTATGGGCCCTATAAGAGGAATATCTGTCACTCCAGCTGCCCTCTGTCTCACTCAGCTACAATCTCAGCTGCCTTTTACAGCCAGAAGTTGTGGTGTGGCCTCTCTTCCCAGCACTGGAAACTTGAGCTGGGGAGCCTGGTGTGGAGCTGGGACTCCTTGCTTGTCAGGTGGATCTTCACAACTGATATGTCTCTCCGGATGTTAAACTGCCACATGTAGGTCTGAGACCTGCCTCTTCCGAGCCTTTGCCCTTTCAACCAGTCTCTTGTGGCTCCTTCTGTATGTTCTTAGTTATTGGACTTCTGTTAAGGGGGACTTCGGGTGATTCTCACTGAGAGTCGTTCTTGTAATTCTGATGTGCTTGTGAAAGGAGATGAGCACAGCACTTATCTACTGTCATCTTTACAAGAACTTTACAAGAATTTTACAATTCTTATAGTGCTAAACACATTATGCAAACTATCCAACTGTGATTAATTTTATGTTGCCCTTTGATATGGAGCATTAGTATTTTTTTTAAAACTAACAAAATATAAGCAGTAATGTGATTTGTTTGAGTACAGTATCAAACTTATATACTTTATCTTTTCATGATAAATTATACTAATTTTTAAAAGTATTTTGTTAAGCGAAAAGAACTGTGAATTCAGTAAATTCACATTATGCAAATTCTTCTAATATATAATTACTTTGACCTACTTTCAAAATATTTTAAAATATATTTCTGTTATAGAAATAAAGCATAGAGTAAGAATAAACTTGCATGATTCTAAAGGTTTAAATATCATATATATTATTTAGCCACTTTTCAATGTTTAACAATTTTATGTAGTTAATAGAATATCCCAAGAAAGGCACTTCATTTGCTAATGTGTTTGAAAAAGCCAAAAATCATGTTTGGTTAAAGGATTATATAAATCCTTAACTTTAATAATTTGATCTAAACAGTCCATTTATATTATTTGAAGAAAATGAAGATATATTTGTTCTTTAGGTTATAATTAGTCCCAGACAATTATAAATTATGTTTTTACAATGAAGTATAAAGATGACTGTTATAACATAAGATTCATGCTTATCACATTTTATAGCTATTCTAATAAATGACACCAGATTTCTAAAACAAATGATTATCTGTGAATAAATTGCATGTTGGTGTGACACAAAAGCTGGCATATCTCTCTCCAATCTCTTTCTTCTCCCTGGTCTATCCCTTTTCAACAAACACATTTAATAGCTGTGGATACAAACAAGGCATATTTGGCAAAAATAGGAACCAGATGCCAAAGCCTAAATGTAAGTTCTATTCAAAGCATCAGGGCTTGTTGCTAACTCCTTGGTGTCACCTCTGTTGGCTATCTTTCTCAGTTGTTTGCTGGCAGGAAACAGAGGCACATCTGGAGGCATTGCTGAGGTCATACAGCTGTCGCCTGGTCTTGGCTACCTTATGAGATTGCAACCCTTTTGAGGTGGTTTCCTATTTCTAAGAGTGTGTTGGTAGAAAATAATTTTCAACATAGTATATGCACTGTTTTGAAATATCACCAGTGCTCACTGAAAATAAAATCTCCAAATTTAAGAATGTCAAAATTTTGCCTGAGAGCAAAACACTGCTATCGGAAATAGTTAAACACACATCATTGCAAATAACATTTAGACAAATGTAAGGTAGAAATTAATATTAGAATCTGCATGCTAATTTATTTCAATTACCTAGGTGGAGGATTAGCAGCTTATTTTAGGTCAGGTTCTCTTATGCCTAAGGCTAGCTTGCATGTATAGAGTTCATTTGGAGGTTGAATCCAGAGAGCAAAAGGGAGAAGCAGAGAGGTTAGATTGGGGAGAGAGGTGAGTGATAGTGAAATAAGGAAGCCGAAAAATCCAACAATAGGGTAGGCAATTCCGAATTAGTGTTGGATTCCACAATAATTTCTGGGACCTTTCTGAAATATTTTTTCCAAAGGTGAATATCTGAGGGAGGAAAGGAAAGCACTGGTTTTCATTTTCCAGTGACCAAAAATTAATTTTACTCCCCTTTGCCACTTATATATTCTGGGTTGTAGATGTGACAGTGTTGATCAGATTCCTATGCTCTTCTCATTTTGTGGAATAAGAAGAGAAAGCAATATTTTACATCGCATGGGGTTTGCATCAAGGCACTGTCAAATTACAAGCAAAAGAAAAGAAGCTGGATTCTGGAGTCAAAACTGAGACTTAAGAGATTTGAATTGGTATATAAACACTAACAAACACACAGCTGCTTTTTTTTTTTTTTTAAATTTCTTTATTTGATGGTCATTTGGAAAAACATAAGAACCAGAAATTACACAGAAATAATTAATTGTTGATAATTTCTCTAAATATGCTATTAATCAAAACACATTTATATTGCTTTAATTTACTGAAGATTGTGTTTCTGGAATTCTTAGCATTTTATATATATATATCATCACATTATTTCTCACAATAAGTCTACAAGTAGGTATTCTTATCATGATTGTTCTATTTTATAGTCAAGGAAGTTAAAGATACAGAAAAGTAAGGAAATTTTCTCACAGAAAGGGACCAAACCAAATTTAGACCTTTTCTTGGGTAATGCATAACGTTCAGTCCCTATCGACAGAAGCGCTCTTCCACTAGTGACCTAAAGATTTGTATCTCAGCATAGATGAAATGCCCTGTTTATTTCAGTGGATAGGCGGGCTGCTGGAGTAACTCTCTAATGCTGGCCATAGATGGAGTCATGACTTACCTTCATCTCCTCTTTTCTTTGCTCAGATTTTCTTCATATAGTGTCTGTTAGCTCCTTCCCACTCCCCACACTTATACACTCATATAATCATTTTCTTATGGTTTTCAAAAAAGACTTGGAAAATAAATCACAACAAAATCAAACATATAACAAAATTAAATATTAATTTGTTCTTACATCATAGATATAACAATTTCGCTTCCCTTTAAAGAAACGATGGGTGATGGTGACTCACTAGAAAAGGAAAAGTGAAATAAAAACAGATAAAAATGAACTAAATTACTAGTATTACCACTTGTCATAATTTTGTATATAGAAGAGTAACTGATTTCTACAAGCTATACTTTTAGAGTTTTATTAAATTTGTATTTGGAAACAAGAAAAGAATAAAAGTGAATTAAACATGCACTGGTTTAGCGTAGATAATTTGACTTATCTAATGCGGTGGGATTTAGTATCATTTAAATTAAGGAGGATATATACTGAGGTATATAGAAGAAGACTAACAGTTACTTGAATCCAAGGGGAAGAAGAATTTGCTTTTGACAGGCAGAGTGGAAATCAATCTTCCTCAAAGAGAAGGGAGAGAATATATATCATTTGAAAAAGAAAATCTTAGTAGCTACGTTAGGGTTTGGTGTGAATTGAAAAATTAAATGACAGAAATAAGAGAGATAAGATGGCTTATGTTTGTAAAGTCAAATATTGATGAAGGATCCAGAAGATTTATAAAAGACATAATTGCCAAAATTTATTGAAGGGAGAACTTATGAAATATATGAATATATGTGATTCTAATTCAAATCTTAGAGGGCCAAGACTTAGAGTTATAACTACTATTTAAAAGTGAAAATTTCAGTGAAAATATGTGATGCACACTATTTTTAATATTTCATTATTTTAAATGTACATTTCTATAATTCAATCTGTTTTAGATGTGTGAATGAATGAGTGAATGAATTAACAAAACTATTAAAGAGTAAAAAAATGAATGACTCTTAGAAGACAGGAGGAGATATTGTGTATTTATTATCTAAGCACAGAAAAAAAATACTGTAAGTGGGTGACCTCAGTTAAAAAAATAAAGAAGCAGTTTAAGGTAAAATAATGTTGATTATACAACAAGCTTTCAAATGTTTTTCAAGTTAGTGGTTAAAGAAAAAAAATATAACATTAAAAGAGATCATATGAAACAAAAATAGCATTGGAGAATCAGAGGAGATTTTATCAATATAGGAAAAAAAAGCATCGGCAATCCGATTTTGCAAAAAACATCCAAAAAATTATGAAAAAAAAAATTTGGCAGGAAGTAATTTGACAAGCAAAGTTTAGTTAAAGCAAATGCTTTTCTAAAACAGTATAAAGTGAACAAAATAAAACAACTAGTTGTACTTTTGAGAGATGAACATGAAATATTAACACACTATGAGATAAAGAATATACCTCAGTAAGATTAATATATGAAAATATACAACCAATTAAAATATTAAGAAATTATAAGTCTGCCAGGTAAAAGTCTGCCAGAGTCCTTTAGTTGTGAACTTTGAAATTTTAACTTCTAAATCAATGAAGATACAATATATAATTGTATATGTAGTTAATTCTGTTGGATAACCCTAATGCATTCATTTTAATGAGTTTTATCCAGTAAAAAGGTTAACAAAGTGGCAGCTATTCTGACCTTATGTGAGTCAGAAAATGGCTTTGATGTTCTAAGACATGTGTATATATTTTTTATTGTTGTTCAATCAGAACTTACAATATAATAAGAATTCTAGACTCCTGAGAAGTGTTAAGAAGGGAGGAGATATTATTTTAACATTTGAAGTAGCTAATAAAAATGTCTATTTTAAACTTATTTCAGGTATATTAATATACTAATAATGGCTGCAATGTGTCATTATTTCTACCTTATGATCATGAAGGGATTAGTTTAAATATGAAGCTACATTTTATTGATGAGGAAGTTATATGAAAATTAAAGATGTTATTACACATAAAAAATAAGATGTTCATTAATTTCAGCCAATAATCATTTCAATATGTTTAAATTTTATTTTGTTATATATATAGGTATTATGCTTAAGAAGTATGACATTCAGAAAAAGTTTATACATTAAATGCCTTAAGATTTGAATTATAACCATAAAATGCTTTTGTTATTTTAAAATGTAATTTGAACACAAACACACAATGAAGTAATGTCTACTACTTGAGCAGGTTTTTATATTTTAATAATAAAGTTGTAGATCATATTTGGCAATTTTAAAATTAAAAACTTTTACATTATGAATACTAAATGTTCAAGAACTAAACACAAAGAAATGAAAAAAAGGAGCAGCAGATGGAGAGGATGTGAAGCCAGCCATATTTAAAGAGCTGAAACCAATTAGAAAGGTATCACTGAAAGCTATTCCACAGCAGACCTAAAATGGAGAGCAAGTATAATAATAAAATGCCATGGTTGATAGCTCCTACGGCCTGTGGAATGTCAAGAAGCAGTAAGATTGTAACGTTAGCACCTTAATAAGCAATTTATGAGTAATTCCATGTAGGACTGTTTCTGTTTTTGGAATCTAGATTGAGCACTGTATAAAATGGAAAACAATTGGGCAATACTATTAATCTGTGCACTAACCACATGTTCAGATAGCTTCTGTGGGGCTGATAATTGGCAATAGGTTAAAAATGGAAGATCATTACATGTTAAGGATTTAGAAAATGTAATGGCGTGTTCCTCCAGGGAAAGGAAAAAATGAACCTTTAAAAAAAACTAAGGATTACTGAACAAGCCGCAAATCATTTCCATACTTTTATTATCAGTTCATTGTGGTAGATTTTAGATTTGTATTAAGAAGTAGATATTCAAATATACATAGTTGTGAACTTTGAAAGATAGTTGAAGGAAAAAAATATCTTTTTTATCTATGAAAACCTCAAAATCACATTCCAAATAATTTCTCAGTATTTATCTTTGTTGAAAATGAGTTTATATATTGTTTGGGTTTTTATATGCATAATATGATTTGTTTCAGTTTGTGTTCAATGTACTTTTGAATATGATATGGTAACATATATGATGACTTCAGTTATACAATATGGCTTATCTCATTGAGATAATTTTTGTAATGAAATAACAATTAATATATTTTTCTGTTAATTACTTGAAATAATATTAACATTTTATATAATAGTATTCTCTTTAAGGCCTTCTGGTTAAAAATCACTCTAAAATCATACATTACTCAAATTAGTTGCACATCAGATGATCTGAAGCATATTTTTTCAAGCTATTTAAAATAATACTACATATTTATATTTAGCTACATAGAATGAACAATTATATATGAAAATGAAACAAAATAATTGAAATTTAGATATCATGACTAAAATAAACTTTGGAGAAAGTCAATTGAGAAAACATGTTCTGCCTTCTTTGACTTAATACATACTAAACCTACAATATGTTAACTAATAATTCTCTTGCAGTGGAAAACTTGTCTGTATATGAAGATTAAAAATCTTGGGTTTATCTGATCACTTATTTAATACTGAGGACAAAAAGTAAATTAATCACAAATTAATGTCAGTTTTAAACCTGGAACTTGCTCAATACTTTAAGTTAATCAGGAACTGCATATTATTTATAAAGATTCTAAATTATAATGAGAAAATGGTTACTATCTTCTAAGTGAATATCGACATGTGTAAACATTTATGTTTCTGAAACCTGTATTGAATATTGCCTATGAACTACAAAACTTTCCTTGCTTCCTATAAATTCTTAAAAACATAGAAATGCAATTATGCATTGGAAAATACACATGTATGACTAGAAAGGTCATGGATGACATTATCTTCACCTTATTAATCCAATCACTGTTATTAAATCTTTCCATTATAGAAAAAAAAGAATGAAAATACATTGTAGTTTTATGTACAGTCTTTCTATTCCCTTATATTTTTTTTCCTCACAGACGAAAAAATAAGTAGAAACAAGGAAGCCTATTATCTTTCTTAGTTCTGTTAATATATATACATTATCTACTTCTGAAAATTTACATCACCTCTTTGGATCTCACTTTTTTCATTGTACTATTTTTTGTATCTAGATTTTTAAAAATTTGTAAACTATAGTGATAGAAGGAAGTGATTAACGAGCTATGCTGGAGACAAGTACTCCAATCTGAGGAGGATGCTATAGCACCATAGGAATTTAAATAAGATAAAGTTATTTTTAGTGAAATGTCTCTCCAGAGGAATATGTAGCTAGAAGTAAAATTTGAGAAGCCACTTGAGGTAAAGGCCCGTATAATCCCTGAATGAACATAGTGAGTAACACAGATAGTTTGCTTAGCTGCTTCTATGAAAGTTGGATTTTGATACCTATGAGACATTTGTTTGGGTGAGGGTAGTATGCAGTTTGGGGTTACATTTATTTGCTTAGAATAATATACTGGAAGCTGAGTACTTCTTCCGGGAGTCCTATTTCTGTTTCCTTCCTTTCATTCCCACATTGCTAGATTGTATTCTGTATAAATAAAATAAATATGTAATGAATGCAACTGAAGTAGACACTCATTATTAGTTTGTTTGGTTGTGCAGGTGTTTTGGATGGGCTCTGAATCATCATTAAAATTCTTTGAGTTGAAGATTTAATAAATGTGTTAACTTCTTGACTGTCCTTCATTTGTGAAAGCATCGGCAATTTCCACAAAACCTTCAGACACGGGGAAGACATGTTTATTTTTTAATAAGCCTTGTGCTGATACTTTATTATTAAATGATCGGATAAATCAAGCCTCTTTCTGAGAGGCAGGGCCAGCTTTACTGTGTTTTATAGATTCTCTTCTCCCACCTTATCGCAATACCTTGGGTTAAAGGAAAAAACGAAAACTTCCGGTAGTCTTTAGCAGTTTCGTACTCTGATTTACGGAGCCAGTCCTAACATGTCTCGGTCTTTCTTTTATTATTTATTTCAATAGCATCAGAAATAATCGCTCATTTGTGATTTCTAATTCCAGTACTACACTGTATAGTGACTTGAATTACTAGCGTTAAATATTCACTTACTTTCCCTAAGAAGCTCTGTTTTTGTTTTCATAATGATTGTGGAGAGGAGGTACTCCTGGTATTTAATGATCTACGTTTAGAAATAATAGGCGCAATTTGACTTTCTAGCCATCTCTGATATTGAAGATAGTCATGAACCTGGAACCTAGCTATCTTTTATATGTAAATGCAAGGAACTTAATGTATTTTCAATATTATGTGATTTTCCTTCCAGAATTTTAACCATTCAAATCAAAGGGAGACTGTACTTTTTTTAAAAAAATGGAACGTTACCAAAATTGTCACCGTATTGGAAGATTGGGTTCCCCAAAGCCTCTCAGGGTGTTTGGGTTATCAGCATAGCATATTACTTAGTAGTCTGCATTTTTACCTCCTTCAGGATGATTCTAAGTAGAAATGCAAGTTTCTGACTATGTTATTATATCTTGCAATAGAGTCATGTCTAAATGTTTAATTATTTATTTTTGTTTATCTACATTACACCTGGAATGTTACACTGATTTTTTAAAGTATGTTTTAAGCTGTTTATATTTTCATGAATTTCATTTCACAATATTAAAATGATGTTACATATTTGTTATAATAAGGGACTTTGATACTGATGTGAGTCCTGTGAAACACTGCCTTGAATTGGTCTTATTTCCATTTCTTCCCAACTTCTAAATTGTTCCACTGTGTCATTTCTAAGTAAATTCCTCTTTTATCTCCTCATAACCCTTTTGTTCTAACTTAAACCTAGTTGTCCCTGAATATGCTATTTTTATAACCCTTGTAAGAAGAGATTATTATTTTTTTCCTCTCATATTCCATGTACCAAATTACATAAAGATGATATAGGTAAAACCTTTGCTTCACATTGCTGCTCACCAGTTTTCTCACCTCCTTTCTTCTTAAGTTACAATCTATGTGAAGTGAAGGTCATCAGAGTTTTTTTTTTTTTTTTTGGCCAGATACTGCATATTTATTTATTTATTTATCTATCTAGCTATCTATTTATTTATTTATTTTTATTAAATTTATTGGGCGATGATAAAATTAAATAGGCTTCAAGTGTATAATTCAATAATAGATCATCTGTATATGGCATTGTGTATTCACCACTCAAAGTCAAATCTGTCACCATATATTTGACTCTCTTTACCTTTATTTACCTCCCCCCGCCACATCCCCTCTTTCCTTCTCGTAACCACTAAACTGCATCTATGAATTTTTGTTTGTTTGTTTGTTTGTTGCTTTCAGTTTTATATGAGTGAAATCATATGGTTCTCAACTTTTTCTGACTTATTTATCTTAGCATGATAATCTCAAGAACCATTTATGTTGTCTCAAATGGCAGTATTTCATCTTTTATTATGGCTGAGTAACATTCCATTCTATACACGTACCACATCTTCTTTATCCAATCATCTATTGAAGGATACTTTGGTCATTTCCATGTCTTGGCCACCATGAATAATGCCGCAATGAGCATCAGAGTGCCTATATATATTTACAGATAAATGTTTTCAAATTTGAGGGGTAGATACTCAGAAGATTGCTGGGGCTTCTAGTAATTCTATTCTTAATTTTTGGAAGAACCTTGTACTATTTTTCCTAGTGACTGTACCAATTTACATTTCCACCAGCAGTATATGAGGATTCTTTCCTCTCTACCACCTCTCCAACATGTGTTATTACTTATCTTGTTGAGAATAGTCATTCTAACAGGTGTGAGGTGGTGTCTCATTATGGTTTTGATTTGCATTTCCCTAATACCTAGTGAAGTTGAGCATCTTTTCATATGTCAGTTGGCTATTAGTATATCTCCTTTGGAGAAGTGTCTGTTCAGATCCTCTGACCATTTTTTAACTGAATTATTTATTTTTGTTGTTGTTGTTGTTGAGTTGTATATGTTCTTTATATGGTTTGGAATTAGCCCCTTATAAGAGACAGTGTTTCTTCAAGTATAGTGCATGTGAAGTGATGGTCATTAGAACTGAATGCATTCCCTCTCTTCATGTTATTGTCATTTACTGATGTTCACTGATTTTCAGTAACTGGTTCACTTTATCTTTCTCCTTCACTACTCTCTTCATTATCATTGATGCTTTAAACATCATGTCAATGATCCATCTAAACTCTTACCTTCTCAGCTTCCTTACTTCCTTATTTATCCAGTATGATGATCTTTCTTTGACAAAATCATAGGCTCCCAAAACACTTTTTCATATTTATGCCTTCTCATTACTAAATTATTTATTTTAAATATTTTCTCTGTTATCCCAAATAGAAAATATGAAAGGAACCCAAATATCCACTGATTGGTGAATGGATAAACATAATATGATATGTCCATACAATAACATATTATTTGACAATTAAAAGAAACAAAGTACTGATACATGCTACAACATGAACTTTGAAAACATCATTAAAGTTACTTAGTATTAAAGTTATTAAGTTATTAAAATTTACTAATTTAAAGAAGCCAGACTTAAAAGACCACAAACTGTAATATTTCATTTGCATAAAAATTTTTCTTTTTTAAAAGTAAATCTGTAAATACAAAGTTTGGATTAGTTGTTACCTGGGGATAGTGGTATGGGTGGGGATTAACTGTAGAGGGACAAGTGGAGTCTTATTAGGGTTATACGACTGTCCTAAACCTGGTTTGCGGTGATAGTTGCATAAACTGGTAAATTTACTAAAAAGACACTTAAAATGAGTGAATTTGTTTTGAAATTATTCTTTACCAGCCTTATGTGCCCTTTCCTTCTTAACCTGGCATGGATCTAATTGTCATTCTCTATAGCTGACTTTCATTACTCTTCTCCTCTTGATGTATTAAATCTGCTTTTTAAAAGATGCTGAATGTCACACTAGTAGAATGAAATAATGTGTTTGTTCCAATCTAAAGAAAGCTTCTCTATTTATACCCTATCCCATATTATCAGTAAAAGCAAAATAAAATGAAACAAAATCAATTTTAAAAAATCCCTCAATCCTACATGTCCATCAAATCTCTTCCTCAGTCGACTTTCTTCCCTTCTACACAATCATTACCACAATTATTGTCCTAAAATTACCATTTTCATAAAACATTTGTTAGTGATTATCACTCACCTAAAGAAAATTCTGTAACCCCATGCATTCATTCAGCTTCTGTCTCCTCTTTCCACTCCTCCTGCCAGGGCCCCAAAAAGTTGTGTTTGCTCATTTTATTTCCTAATTTTTTTTCAGTACCCTATAATTAGGCTACCAATGCATTCTAATTTCTTTACCATTAAAACAAACAGCTTTTATTAAGGCCACCATTAACCTATTCTTTAATCAAAATTCATGGCTGGTTTTCTGTTCTTACTTAGCTTCTCAGCAATATTCGATATTAAGAATTTCTTATTCCATGAAATTCTGCATTTGGCTTTCAGAATACCTCCTGTACTTCATTTTACTCCTACGCCCCCCTTGAAACAAAAGTGCTGATTCTTTCTATTGTTCCCCAGCTGTCTCCGAATTTTTTGATCTCATAATTTTAAAGTTGCAAAATGAATAATATTTTAAATATTGACCTTTAAAAACAAAACTGCTACAGCACTTTTTAAATATATCCTTTGGAATTTAAATGCCATAACATTCAATATTTATTACATCTTTTGAAAAAATACATTGCTAAGCTCTTCTTTACAAGTAAAAAGTAATTAAATTTTTATCTTCTTGAGCTTATAATTCTTTCACATTCTCAACAAAATTTTATTCTAATCTAACATATTATCTAACTCAAAAAGTATTTTATTGATTATTCTATTACAATTCTTAACTACAAAAATATGTAGATAAATTTAAAATCCTTTTGGAAAGTTTAGGCTATCATAAGTTTATTATATCTTAAAAAATCTTCTGGGAAATTAATAGATCAGAGTTACTCAAAACAATATAAATATATAACACACTTTAATATGTAATTTTGAAGTATAAATGATAATTATATATATTCTTAAATTTATTAATTAACTTTTTATTTTATTTTTTTAAAGAAAGATGTAGGGTTTAACATACATTTTTGTTTTTAAATAGTTTTAAGGTTTATTAGTGTTTAAAGTTTGTAATTTCTAGTAGGAAAACATCTGAATGAATACCCTAATGGCAGACCACTTTAAAATGTTACAGCTTCATTTGAGGCAGAGGGATAGGGATTCTCTTCAAAGCACCCCCATTTTCTTCATGAGAAGGTCAGAGGCATACTGGTTTGTATTATTGTGACATTCATTGGGTAATCTAAGTTGCTTTTCCTTCAGCAAGGGCTTTTTTTTTTTTTTTTAAATCAGGAGTCATTATATTTGACCTCCAAATTTGACTGATAATTTACTGATAAGATTCATAAATCTTTGGGTTGCTCTAATATTTTGACATATTTGCTGGGTTCTGGACCACATCCTAGAAGGCTACCATAACTTCTGGATCCTGTATACTGCAAGAACCTTTGGATCACTAAGAATTTCATTGAGCCCAAGCATTCCTGCCATTCCAGGCATTGCTATAGGAAAATTTTCAGGCATTCTCCCAGGAGAGCCACCTGGGAAAGAGCCATACTGAGCTCCTGATTGTTGTCTGGCTTCTTCCTCCCTCTGGGCTCTCTCATGTTCTTCCCAAGCCTTCTTAACCCTTTCCATCTCTTTCTTTAATCTCTCACTCTTCATATTTCTGCTCATACTTTCTTCAATGTTCATCAATTTTCTGACCCTTGGTTGAACTTCTTTCAGTATTGCACTAGCATCTTCACCACAATCCAATTTACATGCAAAGGCAAGATCACAGGCTGCTTCTTCCCAATGGTCCAGAAGCTTATGTGCTTTTCCTCTCCAGTAGTAGGGCTAAAGCTGAGTCAGGATTATTTCAAAAGTTCTGTCCAGTCTTGGATGGCAGCATTTAGCTTCTGTAATTTGATGAAGACAGTGGATCTTTTGGCACACAGAATGGCCAAACAAGGATTCAGCATGATGGCATCTGTGAACAAGTCAATGGCTTTCTGTAGATCACCATCATTTAGGGCATCAATGACAGCCGCTTTTTTTTTTTTTTTCATTTGCCTGATCCAGCATCTCCTCAGTTATCTATACATTTCATCTCTCATTTCTTGAGGGGCATCAGTGTCTGGTTCAATCACACTTTCATTGTCGATTTCTAGATCACTTTCCTTACTTGATAGTTCCTCTGTCTTTATGTTTTCCTCTGCCTTCTTACTATTTGTTTTTCCTTCCTTGATATTTTCTTCTAATTTAGTTTTATGAATAGCAGGTGCTATTTTACCCGCCATGCTCTCCACCCACTCCTTCAGGAATCACATTTCCTTGGTGTACACTCGGTTGCTGCTTACACATTTTCGTAAAGGCCCAAATTTTGCTCACTTTGCGAGGAATCTATGCTCTGGAAGCAGCGAGCCCTGCTGAGGCTGTGGCCAGATTCCAGGCCCAAGTATAAGCACGGCGTGACTGCTTAGAAGAGGGTGCTGCCATGAGGCAGAACAGACTAGAACCTCCTGGCTGCTGGCTCTTCTCACCAATCAATTAATTTATTTTTATTATGTGACATTGGTTAACAAACTCCAATAAGATTCAAGTGCACAATTCAACAGTAAGTCATATATATTTTATATTATATGTTCATTGCCCATAGTTATATTCCTGTCACCACATATTGGACTCCTTTTACCCCATTTACCTCCTCTCTCTCCTCTCCCCTCTGGTAATCACTAGTCTATTGTCCATGACCATAAGTCTCTGTTTGTCACGTTGTTGCTTTTAGTCTTATATCCCACATAATACTATTTTTAAAGTTCAATTCTTAATGAGATGAATGGATTTCTTTAGTATATCGGATCATCTATGCATAGGTTAATTTTAATTATGATAGAATGATATGGAATTCTATTTTTATGTTTCATTGTTATAGATTAAAACACTAGGAGCATTTTATTTTATTAAAATGTAGGTGAGAATTGGGGGAGCTTTTAATATGACACTAATTCTTTCAGAATTATATGACAAAGTCACATCATGACCAATATGAAAAATAACTTTCAATTATTTTTTGGCTAATGATAGATTTAAGTTTTATTTTAACTTTGTTAAAATTAAAGGATTAAAAATGAAATAAGTTTTAAAATATTTTAAATTCCAATCATTTAAATTATTCACTTTCTCAGTTTTGGTAAGAAACAAAAAAAAAAAAAAAAAAAAAGCTTTATTTAGACTCATCAAGTGAGTATTAATTTTACCTGTCACCCTTTCATTTACAGGGACGTTTTTAAAGCTTCCATACTCAAATGATTTGTGAAAATTAAAATATTGTTTATTTAAAATATTTTCAATAATATAAAGTTTGATGAAAATACTTTATCTTTTCATATATGTTGGGCTAAACTCAGAAATACAGATTTAACTCTTTAAGTTATGAAAAGTGTTTGTCATATAGCCTAATTTGCAGAAATAATCAACCAAATCAGACTTCTTTTTGCTATTTTCCTCCTTGAAATATATTTGTCAGGGTCTAGTTAGGGAAGATGATCAGGTCACACATTATGTAAAACCACAGCTATATTTCTAGATTTCTACATCTTCAGATTCCTGTGTGTGTGTGTGTGTGTGTGTGTGTGTGTGTGTGTGTGTACAGATAACTGTTTTCTTTTTTATCTTGTATCATTAGGAATCAAAAGGACAGGTGAGAGTTTTAACTTCCAATTTAATAGAAACATTCTTATAACCCTTGGTGGGGGGATTACTCCCTTGGTTACCAATAAGACCTCTTAAACCAGCAGAGCTCAGATTTGGAGGTCAGAGAATAAGCATTTTACAAGTAGTTTTTAGTTGTAATAGTGATATATACACTCCCAATTCTACTGCTTAGTTCCTGGACTCGTGTATCCTGGCTCTGGAAGAAACAGCATGATATTTTATTGACTAGTTTGGAGTATATTGGACTGAAAACCCAACTCTTAAGGTTATGCTCACATCGAATACAGTACTGAATGCTGAATAGGCTATTGAATAAATCAATGACACAGTTGTTGCTATGGAAAGGTTCCAGTAATATCATTATGCCACTACATGTAATCCTGAAGTCACAAGTTATATAATTTCTAATGAAAAACATTGGTCACTGCTGCTGTCAGAAAAGGCACCCAGCAGTGGTGGTAGCCATGACAGATTTGGTGGGAAAAAAAAACATGTCCTTGAGCTCCTGCTCAACCTACGTACACTCTTGCCACCATGACCACTGTGTCCATGAATTCATAGCTACATGTCATGGGCTAAATTGTGTCCCCCGAAAACATATGTTGAAATCAGAACCCTTGGTCCCCTCAGGATCATGCTGAAGTCAGAACCCCTGGTACCCTCAGGATCTAACTTTATTTGGAGATAGAACCTAAAAAGAAGTAATTAAGATAAAATGAGGTCAGATAGGTAGACCCTAATCTGATATGACCCCTGTCCTTTTAAAAAAGGATATTTGGATACATACAAACACAGAGATAAGATCCCATAAAGACATAGGGAGAAGACAGCCAAGGTCCTAAAAAGAAACTTCTAGACTCCATCCAAAATTGTGAGAAAATAAATTTCTCTTGTTTAATCCATCCAGTCTATGGCAGTTCTAAATGATTAATATACTATCGGAAGAGGTGACTGATATCTGTAGGTCAAGTTATATTGTATGTTTAATTTTAAAAGCCCTCTTCTCAAGGGAGTTCTTTTGTATGCCATCACATTCTCATACTTATTTTCAGATGTCTATCAGTGTATCAAAACATAGCACAGTAGCAAGTCAATATTTATTTGACATTAAAGGAAAGGCCTTGTTCCATATTTTTAGGGAGCATTATTGTAGTTTTCCCATTCAGGTTTTCCATACCCACTGTATATCGTGGTTATAAAGGTCAATTACACATTTAATTCATTCCTAGGGAATGGATGATCAACACACCATGGAATCAGACCATTCTAAAATCATTCTGTCCTGTTACTTCTTACAGTACCCCTGACCTTGTTCATATTGTAAAATACTTCTGAGAGAGTCTGTTCCAATGTCAGCATCTCTCATTTTATCACTAACATATGGAAAAGATACACTACAGTGATTTTTCAGAAATGCTGGCACAATCTTCAACAATATATTTCTCTAGTATATTTCTCTCAATAAAGTATTTTCTCTAGCCTTTATTCAAATTCCTATGTGATGTTATATATTATATGTAATAAAAATATGAAAATGTTTCTAATATCTGAAGTATTTAAACCTTTCTCTATATCACAGAAAGACAAGATCAGCTTCACAAACACTAATTACACAGGGACATGCACTTAGAAGGCCCCCACCATTGGCTTGATGTTCTGCTGCTCAATAGACAACATACATAAGCAAAGGAGATGTGTGCAATATTTGTATTCTCTGTCCTTTGCCTCTCCATTTGCATATAGCACTTGTGATACCCCATGAACACAGAATTCCAGGAGACCCACAAATCATGGGATTTGACAATACACAAAGCAAGTACAATGTAAACTTGTTCAATCTACGATAAAATAAGCAGGGATGCTGACAGTCCTGAGAGGCCATGCTTTCTGTTCAAACTAGAGCTCAATTCAAATGCTGAAAGAAGACAATGGAGTTCTTACTTGTGTTACATTTTGTGTTTGCCAACCACTCCCACTGAAACGGATGTCATAAAATAATAGAGAAATATAGCACCATTCAGTCATTTCTCACTCATCAGTAATCCACAGGTAGAGAGTGTTAATATAGTGTACAAGTATTAATAAATAAAATAAAAGCAGTGAATTAGTCGTGTAGTATTTGTACTGTTCTGGGAAAATGCAATACATATGCATGATGAGCTGTGAAATACAAATATCAATGATTCTGCATGAGTTCAATGTTTTTAAATTTGCATTTAAGACTGGTATTTCACAATATAAAAGTGAGCTGTAAAATCCATGCTAATAATTTGAAATTTCAAATAGCAAATAAAAATTAAAAACAAACAAACAAACAAAACAACAACAACAACAACACTGTAAGTCAAGAGAGATCTCACAGAGAAAGGAAAAAAAAAACAAAAGTCTATACCTTTAAAAGGAAAGTTTTCCTACTTTTTGAACCAGGGGATCTCACATTTTCATTTTGCCATGGGTCTGACAAATTATGTCGCAGGCTCTGCAGCAACAATTTCTGAGATCTCAAACTCAACAGACCACTACTGAGATCATGTTTTAGTAAACCAACATACAAATGATTAGAAAGCACTCAAATAGTTGCAAAATTCATGTGAAAAGGTTTAGAGAATGACACTGCAAATTGTTACTTTGACATAGAATTATTTTGAGCTGAAGACAATTAAGGAAAAAGCAGACACAGGATAAGCTCTCTTCCTTCCCCTTACCTCTCTGAAAGAAGAACATAAAGTCCCCTTGTGAAGATGCCCCTCCCCCATTTCCTGTACTTGGACAGAGATAATGATCTTATCACCAGATATGATATGGCTCTGAGAAAGAATCTACACAAATAAACCTTACTAACTAGCCCTTAACTTTCATTAGTTTTCCCATATATTTACCTTCCCATGACTTGCTGTCCCTAAAAGCCTAAAACCCTTTTCCTTTGTCTTGTTATTTCTATAAATTTATTATTCTTTGCTAAGATACTATATAGGTTCAAATTCTAACCACCTTTTTGAGTTACTCATCACAGAAGTCCTCTCCCCTGTTCTGATGTGCACCACATGGATTAATAAACTATGTTTATTTTGTTAATCTGTCTTTTAACATTCAAATTTTCAGGGCCTCAGCTGGAGAATCTTGGAAGGTAAAGAGACATAGTAAACACTCTCCTATACATGTGAGCAAGATTAACTGCTAAATATATTATATTGATAAATTCTGACTAGTATTATGTTTTCCATATCTGCTATAGAGTTAGTATTTATTCCTACATATATTTCTTAGAATTTTACTAATGATTATATACATACAGGTATCTATATAGAATTATGTAAATATGTGTTTATTATCTATCATCTATCTATCTATCTATCTATCTATCTATCTATCTATCTATCTACCTACTACTTACCTATCTATCTAGTCTTTTGGTATAATTTTCCTGAATTTGATTTTGTGATCAACAACAATTCAAGAGATGATAAAATCTGATTCTAATTTTAAATCAAGTAGTTTTAATGAAGTCAATATGCCCCATCTCCCTGAGAAAGACAAACAAACAAACAAACAAATAAACAAAGCTTTATCAGAAACAAATAAACAAAGCTTTATCAGAAAAGAACTGCTTCACCCAATGTGAATGACATTTGGGAGTTTGGTATACAAGAGTCATTTGGTTCTTCCATATATCACCTTTCCAATTCTAATTAGTCAACTGTGTCTCAGTCAGTCCTTGTATTTCCTTCACAGTTTGGTCTCCACATTCAGGAGACTGGCAGTAAGTTATCACATACTCATGAGTTATTTATCCTGACTATATAAAAGATGTAGGCCTACTACTGCATAATAGAGGCAGGGAAACATAAACTTGACATACAAGTGATCTACTGGAGCTTCTCTTGGAAGCTTGTAAATATAAGTGGGTATACAGCAACCATGGTCTACTAAGTGTATGAGAATCTGTAGAGTAGGTATGGAGATGTGGCATCTAGTTTTCCCTTTAATAAAAGATAGTCTGCCTGGCCTCAGGAAGTATAGTCAGCAGACAGCCTCTGGCTGTCAATTTCTTCAATAGTGTTAACTGTTGCATAAAATCACATCTTCCAAGCTTCCGCTCTTTCAGGAAAAGGCTTTATCTAATACTTGAGTGATGCACAGGTTTATCTGAGGCTTGGCTACTTTTTCTGACAAAGAATAACTCCATAGGTACCCTTTGTCTCAAAGCTCACTCACAGATTGGCCGAGGTTTTATTAGGCCTGTGTGTTTTTCTTCTGCTTAATCTTATTTCCACTTTCTTCTTTGACAAGTGTTGAATCTTGGACCTGGAACTTCTTAACTTCTTTTCTGAAGAACCCAATTTTAACACAGAGTCTCTGATTATTTATTAGTGATGTCTGAGTCACCCCAACAGGCAACTATTAAACTGACAGAATTACTAGCTGAGGATCTAGAATGGGTGGTTTAGGAAGGTAATGAATGTTAATTATGGCCTTGGGATCAACTGTAGATCAACTGTAAAGAAGGTTGTAGATCATTTTACTAATTTTATTTAAGCTGCTTGATTTCTGTTCTACTACTATAAAGAAGGTGTCAGTGGAATTATTTTTATATATATTTCTTCATGGGATTATTAATAAGAAAGAACAATCCAAGTAAGAAAATTTATTGGGTCAACTTGAAAGTATTTAAAATGGTTTCTATTATGAGAGGAGTAATGGGTTATTCACATTACTTAATCATGAAATTTTTGTGGTTTTTAAATATTTACTTTTATTTTATAGCAAATTTATTAAATGTTTTATTATTTACCAATTAATGTAATTTGAATGGTCTAGGAACTAGATTTCTCAAAAGGTGCCCAAAGTAATTTATAACACTACAGAAAAGTAAAAGCATATAAAACACTTGGCAAATTAGCAGAAGTCTTGGTAGCAATATTCTTGTGGCCTATTCTTAAATTAGGCAAGCTATTTGTAAATGTATGCTAAAAATATTTTCTAATTGAAAACATGTTTAGAAATAACGAAACATGTGCATTTGTTTCTGAAAAGAAAATGCATTTAGTAATTTCCTAGTGTAACACATGCTTCAGGGAAAACATCGATTACCTTTCAAGGTTCTTACACTTCAAATTGAATGACCTTTAGCCTGGGAACTTGAAATGATCACTCTTTTGAGCAGTCTGCCCATTGATATCATGCTCTCCCACTTGGAGGCATATTAACCAGGATGATTCATCCATTTATTCTGTTACTATTTATGCATGCATATATTCAATTTGTCAATTGCATTCTTACAACTATGACCTGAGCAATGCAGTAAATGTAGAAATAATTTGGTGAACAAAACAAACAAAATACAATTATTGTGTTTTTGCTCTAATTAAAGTATTTTTATTTTTTATTTTGTGGGTTTGTTTTTATTTTATTAATTAAAAAAATGCTTAAGTATGTGATTTACAAAAAAAAAAAAGAAAAGAAATTTATCTAGTATCTTAATGGGAAAATTTTGTAAAAGGGTCTGCTCTTCTTCAACCCTTGCCAAACATTCAATTCCAAGACTGGTCTTACCATTAAATATCATGAAATTATTTTACACTATAAATACCCAAGAGAATCACAATGGAAAATAATGAGTGGCAGGGAAAGTGCCTTTGTATATCTAGTATGCAGCCAGGCCAGTAAATCCAGACATAAATGTTGCCTGGTGGGAAGAAAGGTAACCCAAAGATAAAGATGGAAATGAGGGGTGTGGCAGACAGACTTTAAGATGATCCCATGATCTCTACTTCTTGGTGTTAATTTTCTTGTATAATCACTAACTCTTCCATGCCATTTGTGACCTTGAGTTTGCGCAGGACTATGACTTACCTCTAATCGGTAGTATAGCAAAAGTGATGGGCTCTCACCTTTATAATTAAGTTTATTTACATAAAATTTTGTCTGCTAGCAGACTATTTTGGGCTCCCCTCTCTCTCTTTGTTGGCAAGAAGCAAGCTGCCATGAATCTTACAATAACAATGTACTGAATGTTACCAACAGCTACAGGAGTGGCAAAGCAGCTTTCTTAGTCAGCCCTCCAGATGAGAAGCCAGATTTTGCCAACATATAGATGCAGCCATATGAGACCCTCTGCAGAGAATAGAGCTAAGCCATGTCTAAACTTCTGACCCACAGAAACTGTAATATTATATGAGTGTTATTTTAAACTGCTAATTTTGTAGTAGTTTGTCACACCATATAGAAAACTTATACAATATGTATACATGTATGACAATCTCTGGGCTCTAACCACACTAGTCACATAGAAGAAAGAAAGGAGAGAATAAATTAGGCCTATTCCATGCACTGAAGTCTGAAATATAAAGAATAATTGATAATGAGAAATATGAAAAGTCAGTGGTCTGCCCAAGTAGCATTACCTCACTATTATAAGCATAATTATGTTTCTCCTATTGCTTCAAATGCTGAGATGTTTTTATTTTCCTTTTTACAACAAAATCATTAGAATGTTTTATAAAAACATGTATGGATTACGCAACCTACCTTTTAAAGCTTCCTTTTCTTTTCATCACGTTTCTCTTCTTTCTGGTCTTAGAAAAAAATCATACTCATTTTTTTTTTCCACACAATCTCACACTTCTAATGTCTTAAATTGGATTCTCTTCACTTTGCCTAATAAAATTTTACTCACTTTTTATACTTTTATAACCAAATATTTCTTTCTCCTGAATACCTTTTATGACCCTTAAGACTAGGGCAAATCTTCTTTTAATTATTATTATATATCTTTATACTATCTCTATATGATATCTTGTTTTATAAAATCTATATCTCATTACACATCATAAAGGGTGAGGAAGTGAGTGAAGAAGCTTGAAAACAGAAAAAAGAAGCAAAGTCTCAAAGATTAGTTGTTTACAGAATTTAAATACTCAAGTATGATTGATTATATTGGCTAAATATTAATTAACTCTTAAGCACTAAATGGTGACAAGGAGACTGATTTTCACAGTGACAAACACATCTGAAGTCATTGAGAGATTTGGAAGATATAAATTTCTGAAGATTTCTGATGGCAACTCAAATACATGGATGTTTTACAATCCATTTAATGTGGTGATCAATACAGGCATGTCTCCAGAAAAACTTTTTATATGAGTCATTCAAAATATTTAAGGTCGCTTTAACATATGCCAAGAGCATTCAATTCAAGAAAATATAAAACACATATTATAATAGTCTGATTTTCTTCCAATACAGTGAACTGTGTGTTTAAAAAATAATAGAGCATATTAAGACAATGGTAGATTAGCATGATTAAATGAAGTATATTTCCTCTAAGTCTTGTGTTTTTCTTTTTTTAAAATGTATTTAGTAAAAACTAATATCTCCTTCATTTCATAAATATTTTTTCTATCATGTACAATGTTCTAAGAATTATGTTTTAAGTTTCATTTTGGCTAATTTTTTTCACAAGTATAGTATACTACTGTTATGAATGCCAAATGTTAAGAAAACTCATAGACAATTGTGACCTGAGAATACCACCACTGACAAGTTCTATTTCTCTGGACAGTGTATTCACTTTATGAAACTATTGACTAGCTACTATTTCCTATCTTTTTATACTGGAAGAGTAGGTATTCCAACTGATGTGTCTTAAATAATTCCCTTTCCTTTTCTGCTCAGCTTAGTCTGAAGTGTATGGTTCTTCCTGACTTCATCTTGAAATACGCTAAAACAGCAGAAGTCAGCATTTATTGAACACTTTCTGATCTCATCATGCAATAAAAACATTTTTTAACAGCCTTGCTCTACTTATTATTTATTTTTATATTTTATATTATCATCTCAGCAAAAAAATTTCAAACATTTGTGCATAAAAATTAAAGCTTGTAAAATATAAGAACAACAACCGAAAGACCAAGGTGGGAATACAAATAAGAAAAGGGTATATACTGAGGAAAAATGATGAGGACAAAATAAAATAAAAAGAAGAAAAAATTTGTCTTGGAAAAGTGAATAAATATTGCTTAGATTTTGGTAAAAATATTTGTTATTTTAGCCTACAATTTGACATTTTAGCAAGAGCAAGTATATGATTATTCTTAGATAAGACATAAATTAAAATTCTAAAATAACCAGCATTTTTATATGATATTCATCTATCCTGTCAGGGCTTTGTAATATTTCTCCTCTTTAGATTTATATTTTCTGCATTTGAAAAAAACATATACCACTTTCCAAAACCCATAATCGGGTATGCTTCCCAAGGTTAGTGAGTACTTTCCATCTCTGAAGTTTAAACTTCATGATAAGAAACAGAGATTTAAAATGGTATAACTCTGTTTAAACTCTATAAAATGTTTAGATCTAAATCTAGGTGTCTTCTATTGCTGCCATAACAAATAACCACAAACTTAATGGCTTAAACAGCAGCCATTTAGTATGACGCAATTTTTGAAGCCCAGTGGGCTCAGAGGGAATTTAGCTTAGTCTCCCAAGGTGGAAATCAAGAAGTCGACAGAGCTCTGTTCTTTCTGGAGGTCCTGGGGAAGAATATGCTTCCAGGTTAATGCAGATTGTTGACAGATTTGAGTTCCAAGCAGTTGTAGGACTGAAGTCCTGCTTTTTTGTTGTTGTTGTTTTTGTTGTTGTTGTTGTTTTGGTTTGTTTGTTTTGTTTTTGTTTGTTGGTTGGTTTGTTTTACCTTGGATATTGGCTGGGGTCCTTCTCAGGTTCAAAAAGCTGCCTGCATTACCTGAGTGATATTCTCTTCATCTCAGAACTGCAAAAGTGAATCAAATACTTCTATGTTTCACATTTCACTGAACTTCCTTTCTGCTTCACCTCTCCTTAGCCTCTTCTTCTGCAGCATCTCTCTGGCTGACTCTCTGCTTCTTTATTCCAACTTTTAAGAACCCCCGTAGTTATGTAGATACCATGAGTAATCCAAGATTACCTTCCTATTTAAAGGTCAACTAATTAGCAAATTTAACTTTATCTGCAGCATCTCTTTTGTCTTCTAACTAATATGTTCTAGGGATTAGAGTGTGGACATGTTTGGGGTGGGACATTAATAGCCTACCCACATAAACATATGTAAAATATAAAATATTTTACAAATCATGCAAATTTAATCAAAACTATTAGTCTTTTCTTTATACCAATGAGCAGGTGTCATTTGTGTGTGTGTGTGTTGAATAGATGTAACTGATATTGATATATATAATATGTATATACACATTTTTTTATTTTATTGCACTTATCAGGGTAATATTGATTAATAAAATTATATAGGTATCAAGTGTACAATTCTATGATACATCTTCTATATATTGTATTGTATGCTCACCATTCAAAGTCAAATCTCCTGATATCACCATATATTTGACTCACTTTACTCTTTGCTATCTCACCTCCATCCCACTTTTCTTCTGGTAGCCACCATACTGTAGTTTCTAGCTATGAGTTTTTGTTTGTTTGTTTGTTGCTTTAAGTTTTATATCCCACATATGACTAAAATCATATGTTTTGTTATTCTTTCTGTCCAACTTATTTTGCTTAGTATGATATTCTCAAGATTCATCTATGCTTTCAATAGCTCAGCAAGTGTTCTTGTTTTAATGAAAATATCTTAAATAAAAATAATAGCCATTTAAAATTATATAGTTATTATTAATTATAGTTTATTCCATTTGTGATCTTAAATCTAATTTTAACAGAGTGCTTTTCTTTGCAATAATACAGAATCTTAATTATTGTGTTAAATTTCTCAGACAATTTATTTTTCTATTATGAGTTTCTCTTAAACTTGTTTATACCCGCTCTTTTATAACTTATTTCTTTATCTTTAAACTATTTCACATTTTCCTCAAAATATTAACATAGGTGAGTACATAATTTTAATTAATGCTATAATCAGTTAAATTTTAATAAAAATTCAATATTTAATCATTTATTTGATCATTAAATGAGAACAAAATATGCATTTGTTATTTGTTATTCAAAATACACACATTTATAAACCAAATATTGGATAAAATATGATTAAAATATTTTCTGTCAATAATATTACATTTTAGAATAGCCATCAAAAACTATAAATTAAACAACAGGAGAGCACATACAACCCACACAAATGACACACCAGAAGCACCCAACTCAGGTGACCAGGAATATTATGCCACTGGACTCCACAGGACACCTACTACAAAAGGTACTCTATTAAAATCAGGAGACATAGCAGCTTTGCTTTATACATAGAAACAAACACAGGGAGGCAGTCAAAATGAGGAGACAAAGAAACATGTCCCAAATGAAAAAAACGGAATAAAGTTTCAGAAAAAATATAAATAAAAAAGACTAAACAAAATGGAGACAAACAATTTATTAGATGCAGAATTCAAAACGCTGCTTATAAGGATGCTCAATGACCTGACTGAGAACTTCAACAAGGAAATAGGAAACATAAAAATGGAGAGAGAAAGGATAAAAAGAAGTCATAAATGAAGAATACAATAAATGAAATTAAGAATATATTAGAGGGAATCGACAGTAGTAGATGAAGTACAGAATTAAATCAGTGATTTAGATGATAAGGCAGAAAAACACCCAACCAGAACAGCAAAAAGAAAAAAAAGGAATCCAAAAAAATAAGGATAGTTTAAGGAGCCTCTGGGACAACATCAAGCATACCAACATTTGCGTCAAAGTGTGACCAGATGGAGAAGACAGAGAGCAAGTAATTGAAAACCTATTTGAAGAAACAATGACAAAAATCTCCTTTAACCTAATGAAAGAAATAGCCACATAAGCCTTGAAAACACATTCTCAAACAAGATGAACCCAAAGAGGCCCACACCAAGAAACACATCGTAATTAAAATATCAAATGTTAAAGACAAATAGAGAATCCTAAAAGTAGCAAGAATAGAGCAATTAGTTACCTACAAGGGACAGCCCATAAGACTGGCAGACGATTTCTCAACAGAAACTGCAGGATAAAAGTAATTGGCATGAAATATTCAAAGTGATGAAAACAAAGACCTACAACCAAGATTACTCTACCCAGAAAAGCTATCATTTAGAATTGAAGGACAGACAGAGTTTCCCAGACAAGAAAAAGGTGAAGAAATTCATCAATACCAAATCAATACTGCAAGAAATGTTAGAGGGACTTCTTTAAGAAGAAGAAAAAATAAATAAAAATAAAAAAAAAAAATTGAATAATAAAATGGCAATAACTACATACCTATCAGCAATTACTTTCAATGTAAATGGATTGAATGTTTCAATCAAAAGACATAGAGTGGCTGAATGGATAAGAAAACAAGATTCTTTCAAATAAGCTGCCTACAAGAAACTCACTTTGGGTTGAAAGACACACATAGATGAAAAATAAAGGAATGGAAAAAAGATATTTTATGAAAATAAAAATAAACACAAAATGCTGGAGTAGCAATACTTATATCAGACAAAAAAGACTTTAAAATAAAGGTTACAACAAGATACAAAGAAGAACCCAGTAATCCCACTTCTGGGTATTTATCCAAAGAAATCCTAAACACTAATTTGAAAAGATATATGCATCCATATGTTTATTTCAGCATTATTTACAATAGCCAAGATATGGAAGCAACCTAGGTGTCCATCAATAGATAAATGGATAAAAAAGTGGCACATATATACAACGGAATATTATTTAGCCATAAAAAATAATGCAATCTTGCCATCTGCAACAACATAGGTGGCTCTAGAACGTATTATGCTAAGTGAAACAAGTCCGACAGAGAAAGACAAACACCATACGATTTCATTTATATGTGAAATCTAAAAAATAATATAAACAAACAAAATTAACCAGAAACAAACTCATAGATACAGCTGAACCTTTCTCAGAACTGTGTCTCTAGACACCTACTACGTAAAGCCACACTAATAAGACCAGGAGACTTAGGAGCTTTGCTTAGCACATAGAAACAGACACAGAAAGGAAGCCAAAATGGGAAGGCAAAGAAGCAGAAACCATATTAGAAAACAGAATAGAGATCCAGGAAAAATAAAGTCAAGCAATCTAGTAGATGCAGAGTTCAAAACACTGATTATAAAGATGCTCAATGAACTCAGAGAAAGTGTAAATGAACTCAGCGAGAATTTTAACAAAGAGATAAAAAACATAAAAATAGAAATAGGAATTATAAAAGAGATCCAGTCAGAAATGAAGAATACATTAGCTGAGATAAAGAGTACATTGGAGGGAATCAAGAGTGTATGAAGAAGATTGGACCACCGATATAGAGGATAGGAAAGCCAAGGACACTCAGTCAGAATGGCAAGAAAAAAGAGGCCAAGATTATGATAATAATAAGGAGCCTATGGGACAAAATTAAGTGTAAAAACATCTGGGGCATAGGGGTACCTGAAGGAGAATATGAATAACAAGAATTTGAAACGTTATTTGAAGAAATAATGATGGAAAACTTTCCTAACCTGATGAAGGAAATAGACAAAAAAACCCAGGAAGCTCAGAGAGTCCCCAAAACCTGGAACCCAAAGAGGCCCACACCAAGACATATCATAATTAAAATGCCAAAGCTTAAAGACAAAGAGGGAATCTTAAAATCAGCAAAAAAAAAAAAACCAATTATTTACCTACAAGGGAGCACCCATAAGACTGGCAGCTTATTTCTCAAAAGAAACTTTGCAGAACAGTAGGGTTTGGAACAAAATAGTCAAAATAATGAAAACCCAGGATCTAAAACCAAAAATACTTTATTCAGCAAAGCTATCATGTAGAGTCAAAGGACAGATAAAGAGCTTCCCAGACAAAAATTAGCTAAAGGAATTTATCAATATCAAGCCAGTATTACAAGAAATATTGGAGAGTCTTTTTTAAGAAGGAAAAAAAAAACATGCATCAAAAACAGGAATAAAAAATGTTAACTACATTCCTATCAACAAGTAACTCAAATGAAAAAGAATTAAATTCTCCAACCAAAAGTTAGGGTGGCTGAATGGATAATAAAACAAGACCCTTACATATTCTGCCTCCAGGAGACTCACTTCAGGTCAAAAGACACACACAGACTAAAAAGAAAGGTTTGGAAAAAACATATTGCCTTGATAGACCTGGAGAGTATGTGCTGAATGAAATAAGTCAGATAAAGACAAATAGCACATGATTTCACGTACACGTGGATTCTAAAGAACGAAATAAACAACAACAAAATCAACAAAACTGGAAACAAACTCATAGATACAGAGAATATTTTGAGAACTACTAGATGTGAGGGGAGTTTGGAGGGGCAGCGTAAAAGGGCAAAGGAGTTAAGAAGTACAAATAGATAGTTACAAAATAGGCATGGAGATATAAAGTGCAGCATAAGCAAAATCGTTGACAATGTTGTAATAAATATGTAAGGTGGAAGAGGGCAAGTCGATTTAGTAGGGTTATCACTTTGTGAATTATATAGATCTCTAATCACTATGTTGTACAACTGAAACTAATATATTATTGTATGCCAACTAGAATTGAAAAAAAAAAAACTCATTGAATTGTACAGTGTAAAAAAAAGTCATAGACTGATAAAAATAAGTCATAGACTAAAAATTTTCTTGAAATATTATTAAATAAAAAAAACAATGTCAGAGAATCAGTATATACATTGTGCCAGTTATGGTAATACAGACACATGCATAAAGAAGAATAAATATATTTAACTCAAATAAACATCTTTGAGGGAAGAAATGTTACAATATAAAATGTGGTGATACCAGATTAAGATGTCAAAATTCGTTAAAGATTAAAAAGTTTATTAAAATAACATTAGCTAGTGGTTACCAGAGAAGAGGGGGGAGGGGAAAATAAATAAAGTGTTCAATAAATAAATAAATAAATAAATAAATAAATAAAATGTTAAAAAATAAAATAAAATTCTTTAAAAAAATTAATAATAACAATAGGAGTTTGGAGAAACATGTTGGAGTGAGAGATGTCCCCAGGTCTCTCTCCTTGAAATAACAATAAGCTGAACATCTAAATTTCAACAAAAAACACTCAAAATGCACAAAGCATGTCTGAGCATGGGATCTGTGCTTAAGAGACACCACAGTTCAGAGCCCCAAGTGTTGGGTGGTGGACTGGGAGAAATAACGAAGCTGCCTCTTACAGCCACTGGAGCTCCCTGTAGGAAGAGGGTAGAGAGGAGAAGGTGCACCAAGTTCCCTGAACAGCCTTGCCTGGAAGAGCTGTGAGCTCCATGCAGTCAGCGGCAGGTCTCAGTCATTGGGGCAGAAAGCAGAGAAGCAAGGATGGCAGAGAAATAAGAGTAGATCTTAATCAGCCACGGCTGCAAAACCAAGGCTGAGCTGCATCTCTAGTCCCCCACCTAAGAGGGCCGTCCCCACATATTCTCTGAGAACGAACACCACAGAGACCCAGAGGAATCTGAGCAAATGCTACCAAAACTGTTGTTAACACTAACAGGGACTGAGTCTGAGGGTAGCGAGTGTGATTAAATATCTACAAGAAAATAAAAGGGCATTATTAAGGCTTAATATAAAGCAGAAATCTAAGAGGTTTAGATGTGCCAACTGGAAAGCAAAAGAAAAGCATCTTTTTTACAACAGGCTCAAAAGACACCTTTACATAATAGATCTTCTTTCTGGAAAAAAAGGAGAATACACTTCCATTAATGCCCAGGCAGAGAAATAGTCCATTAAACACCATGAACAACCAAGATGACAAGACATCTCAGAAAAAAAAAGAAGGGGAAAAATTCCAGGAAATAAGCATACAGACAAAGAAACATGTGACTTAAATGACAGAATTCAGGATGGAACTTCTGAAAAACTCAATGAGATTCTAAATGAGTCATATCAACATTTTTAGGAATTGAACAAACAACTTGATGAGCAGAATGAATTATTTAGCAAGCAGACTGAGACCCTCAAAAAGAACAGAATAGAACTTCTGGAGATTAAAAAACAAACAAACAATAACAACATAAAAAACTGAAGGAATTCCCCACTACATGGCCTGCACTACAGGAAATATTGAAAGGGATCAGCTCATGTAAAACAAAATTATAAAAAACAAACAAACAAACAAACAAACAAACAAACTTAATTAGGAGTAAGGTGACTATCAGGCAAATAGAAACAGAGAAGTGCAAAATTTACTAAGAACAAGGCATTATAAGCTTAAATAATTAGAAAAGATTTGCTATAAAAGATAGTAATGAACATTTAGCATACATAGGGACAAATTGAGACAACAATGACTGAAAAGGAGAGGATTCAAAGATCTAAATTTGCCAAGGGGAATGGAGATAAGGTATGCACAGAAAAAAATGGATGACTGTGTATATGTATATTTATATATTTTTTTACATATTTGTAAAGGTAACCACATGACAAAGATTCAGAACTAAAGTATATGACATATAACAAACAAACAAACAAAAAACAGAGGCAAAACACATGAAAGCTAGTCAAAATAAAGAAAACAGAAACACAAGGACAAGAAAGCAAACACCGAGTTACCAGAAAGATAAAATGGCTATAAGAAAACCTTATATTTTAATAATCACCCTAAATGTAAATGAACTGAATTCACCAATAAAAAGGCACAGAGTTTCAGAATGGATCAAAAAACAAAACCCAACCATATGCTGCTTCCAGAAGACATGTCTCAGCTCCAAGGACAAATATAGACTCAAAGTAAAAGGGTGGAAAATGATATTTCAAGCATTCAGAGAATGCTTATGGCATTCAGAGAAAAGCAGGAGTTGTGGTACTAATATTGGATGAAATGAATTTCAAAATAATAAAGGTAAAGAAAGATACTGAGGGACATTTCACAATGATAAAGGGAATAATGCACCAAGAAGACATAAGACTTTTTAATATCTATGCTCCCAATCGGGGAGCCCCAAAATATGGAAAGCAATTACTAACAGAACTAAAAGGAGAAACAGACCAAAACACTATCGTAGTAGGGGACCTTAATGCCCTACTGTCGGATATAAACAGATCATTCAAACAGAACATCAATAAGGAAATAAAGTCCTTAAATTACACATTAGACCAACTGGACATAATTGACATATACGGAGCCTTCCATCCCCAAACACCTGCTTATACATTCTTTTCTAGTGCACATGGAACATTCTCAAGTATTGACCACATTCTGTAATCCAGAGGTAGCCTCAACAAATATAAGCGATCTCAAATCATGCCAACTATAGCTTTAAAACTAGAGGTCAACCGTAAAAATAAAGTTGGGAGAAATACAAATACATGGAGATTAAACAACATGCTACTGAAGAATAACTGGATCAGAGAAGAAATTAAAAGAGAGATCAAGAGATACATAGAAATAAATGATAATGGTAGTACAACACATCAAAACTTTTGGGACACGGCAAAAGCAGTCATAAGAGAAAAGTTCATATCATTACAGGCCTATCTCCAAAACAAGAACGAGTCCAAATAAACAACCTAATGCTTCATTTTAAAAAAAAACTAGAAAAGGAAGAACAAATGAAGCCTAAAGTCAACAGAAGAAAAGAAATCATCAAAATTGTAACAGAAATAAATGAAATTAAAAAGAAAAAGAATAGAAAAAATAAGTGCAACAAGGAGCTGGTTCTTTGAGAAGGTTAATAAAATTGATAAACTCTTGGCTAGACTCACTAAAGATAAAAGAGAAAGAACATGAATAAACAAAATCAGTGATGAAAGAGGAAAAATTATGATGGATACCGCCAAAATACAAAGGATTATACAAGGGTACTATGAAAAAGTATATGACACCAAATTTAATAGCCTGAAGAAAAGGACAAGTACTTAGACAAATACAATCTCGCTAGAATCAATCAAGAAAAACTGAAAAAATTAATAGACTGATCAGCAGTATGAAAATTAAAACCATCATAAAAAAAAAAAAAACATACCAAAAAGTAAAAGTCTAGGACCAGATGGCTTCAGCAGTGAATTCTACTAAACATTCAGAGAAGATTTAATACCTATTCTCCTCAAACTCTTCCAAAAAACTGAAGAGGAGGCAATACTTCCCAACTCATTTTATGAGGCCAATATTACTGTGATACCCAAACCTGATAAAGACAGCACAATAAAAGAAACTACAGATCAATATCTCTCATGAACACAAATGCAAAAATCCTGAATAAGATACTAGTGAACCGAATACAGCAACATATTAAAAAGATTATACACCACGATCAAGTGGGCTTCATCCCAGGGCACAGGGATAGTTCAACATATGCAAACCAATTAAAGTGATATACCACATAAACAAATTAAAAAATAAGAATCATATGATCATGTCAATAGATTCAGAGAAAGACTTCAACAAGACACAGCATTGATTTATGATCAAAACAATTAACAAAATCAGTATAGAAGGAAAGTACCTTTACATAATAAAGGCCATATATGACAAGTTCTCAGCCAACATTATACTTAATGGTGAAAACTAAAAACCTTCTCTCTAAGATCAGGAACAAGGCAAGGCTGTCCACTCTCACCACTGTTATTCAATATAACATTGGAGGTCCTAGCAAGTGCAATCAAGCAAGAGAAATTTATAAAAGTAATACAAATAGGAAACAAAGAAGTCTAATTGTCACTATTTACAATGACATGATTCTCTATATAGAAAACCCTAAAAACTCCACGAGAACACTATTAGAAACAATAAGCAAATGCAGTAAAGTTTCTGGATACAAAATCAATGTTCCAAAATTCATAGCATTCCTACACTCTAATAATCAAGTGTCAGAAAAAGAAATGGAAAAAATAATTCCTTTTGCAATTGCAACAAAAAGAATCAAATACCTAGAAATAAATCTAAGAAAATATGTGAAGGACTTATATAATGAAAACTATAAGACCTTATTAAAATAAATCAAAGAATATACAAAGAAATGGAAAGATATTCCGTGTTCTTGGATTGGAAGAATCAACATAGTTAAAATGATCATATTACCTAAAGCATTATACAGATTCAATGCAATCCCCAAATTTGTATGGAAACACAAAAGACCCTGAATTGTCAAAGCCATCCTGAGAAAAAAAGAAATAGGCTGGAGGATTCGCTCTGCCCGACTTCAAACTATACTACAAAGCAACAGTAATCAAAACGGTAAATGGTAATGGCAAAGAAACAGACACATGGACCAGTGGAACAGACCTGAGAGTCCAGAATTAAACCCATGTATATATGGGCAAATAATTTTTGACAAAGAGGTCAAAGAAATACAGTGTAGAAAGGAAAGTCTCTTCAATAAATGATGCTGGGAAAACTGGAGAGCCACCTGCAAAAGAATGAAACTAGACTGTTATCTATCACCACACAAAAAAATTAACTCAAAATAAATTAAGGTCCTGAATATAACACCTGAAACAATAAAATGCATAGAAGAAAACATAGGAATGAAACTCAAGAACCTTGAACTTAAAGAGGATTTTGTGAAAGTGAATTCAATGGCAATGGAAGTAAAAGCTAAAATAAATGAAACTACATAAAACTAAAAAGCATCTGCTCAGCAAAAGAAACCATCAATAAGGTAAATAAACAACCATCTGAATGGGAAAATACATTTGCAAGCAAAATCTCTGACAAAGGCCTAATATCCAAAATATACAAAGAACTCATACAATTCAATAACAACAACAAAAAATGATCCAATCAAAAAATGCACAGAAGACCTGAACAGACACTTTTCTCTAGTGGACATACAAATGGCTAACAAATACTTGAAAAGGTACTCAACATTGCTAGCTATTAGAGAAATGCAAATCAAAATCACAATGAGATATCATCTTACACCTGTTAGAATAGCTGTAATCAACAGAACAAGTAGTAACAAATGTTAGAAAGGATGCAGAGAAAAAGGAACCATCATACACTGCTGGTGGACCTGCAAATTGGTACAGCCACTATGGAAAACAGTATGGAAGTTCTTCAAAAAACTAAGAATTGATCTACCATATGATCCAACAATACCTCCACTGGATATTTACCCCAAAGGCTTGAAAACCCATATCCGAAAAGATATTTGCACACCGATGTTCATAGCAGCATCATTCACAGTGGCCAGGACATGGAAGCTACCGAAGTATCCTACGATAGATGATTGGATAAAGAAGCAGGGGTATATGTATATATATATACAATGGAATGTTACTCAGCCATAAGAAGAGATGAAATACTGCCATTTGCAACAACATGGATGGACATTGAGATAATCATGCTAAGTGAAATAAGCCAGACAGAAAAAATTGAAAATCACATGATATCAATTATATGTGGGTTACAAACATAAAAGCAACAAAGGAACAGTACAAATAAACAGAGAATCATGGACATGGACTATAGACTAGTGGTTACCAGAGGGTAGGAGGTGGGGGGAGGGGAGAAGTAGATGGGTAAAAGGGGCCAAATATGTGGTGACAGAAAGAAATCTAACTATGGGAGATGAACACGCAGTGTAAATATATATATTTTTACTGTTAAAATGTACAGCTGAAAAAAACTGGATTTCATTAACCAATGTCACCATAAAAATATAAATAAATTAATTTAATAAAAAAGAATGAATGCTATAAACTGGAAAATATAATATTAAAAGACAGAAACTTTATCTTCAGATTAGAGCATGCAATCATTCTCTGCATATTGTCACTATTACTCCTTCATTATACAATTTGTCTATCAATTGAAAATGACTCTTCTACCTCAGAAACCTATTTCTGTGTTCTTCATTTTATCTTTATTGCTACATTCAAGATCTTGATCATACGACATGCCTTTCTTTTTCTTTGTATTATTGATTTCTCTGTGTAGAATACTTTTGTCTCTTTACTTTATTTTTTTTTAAATTGAGAATCTAGTATTTACTTGTATTAGTAAAATTATCTGTATGTAAATAGGGTTTATTCTTCATTGAGATCAAGATTACTGATTTATACTCTTATTCTATTTCTATCACAGTTTAAATTGATAACTTTCTAATCTTTCTATACATTTCATTGTTTTGACTCCATACCACAGTAATTTCTATGAATCAATGGCTGTACTTGACTTTGTTGCACTTCTCTTTTGAACCAATAAACTATGGCCAAAGGGATGTATTCATCTGACAAAAAATATCTGCCTAAACCACCTAGCACTGCAGGATTTGCAGGTGGAATTGCCCTTAAATTAGTCTTTGCAAGTGGAGGTACGTAATTGAAATTCATGTTGCAACAATTAGATATTTCACCAGCGTGGCAATTAACAGCATACTTGATAAATGTTTAATGATGATGAAGAATACTGGGATCTAGAATTTTTTCTCACTGTTCAACACTACTGTGAATTGTTGTTTCAGAGTGGACCAGAGAAGATTTTTTTTTTTTTAATGAATAGGAAAAAAGTAATTGAAAAATAATAACACCTCTTTTTCAAAAAAGCTTTTTCTCCTAACTAGATTACATGTTAAGCACACTATTTAATAGTTAAGTTTTTTTGTGTGTGTGTGCACATGAAGTTATAATTATTTTTACTTCGTTTCTGGGTGAATGTATCAAAATTATGAATTAATTCCCATAGTAAGCTACCAGACATTAGATATAGTTTTACTTTTTATTATATAGAGTTTAAAATATAGTTTCATTTTTATATGATGAACTATAATATCTAAGATTTTTTTATTGATTTTAATTTCTAAAAAATGGTTCTTTCCCAGAAATGAGGTTTGCTTTATATTTGCATTTACAGTAGTACCTGAGCAATTGCACTATATTTGTGATAAATTGATCCAATTTGTTCTTTTTCAATGCTTTACTATATCATTAATGACTATAAGTGCCATCTAGATTCTGCCAAAGAATTGGAGCTTATGTATGCAGTTAGTTAATTATTGAACTTTTTCTCTATTCCTTTCTACATGGATAGCAATATGTGGCTACCAAAAGCCAGTGAATTGTAGGTCTTGCCATATTACCTTTTTAATTAAGCAGTTACTTGCTTTACTTAATTTAACATTATTCCCTTTTCCTACTTGCAAAGAATAAAATATATACATATGTTTAAGTAGTTTCTTTGGTCACTTAGAATTCTCTCTTGATGTTCTTCCAAGCAAACTCGTAGCATCTTCTGGCAATAACAAAATGTCCCAAATACATGTAATTTATTTATTTATTTTTTGCACCAAGTCATGGAACTACTCGTAAGCTTATAAATTGACATCGTTTAATTTTTTAAAGTGTTATATACCTAGCTCCTAGTGAGAAAAAAAATAATGCTTGCACACTCACATAATAATAATTATGGTAATAGAAAAGAAAAACAAAATACTCCTTTTAGAGCTTCTGTTGTGTATTCGGCACAATCTAAATGTTTTTAAGACATACTCACTTTTACTTCTGAAAACAAGCAATGAGGTAAGTTAGAAAAGAAGCTCAAGGACTGCCTGAAAGATAATTATTCTAGTTAAATACTGAAGAAGCTTTACAATATTTATTGAACAATTTCTGAGGTTACCGAACAGTTTAGGAAAAATTCCAGGTAGTGATTACATATTTTGATTTTAAACACAATTTTAAAAAAAAATTAAAAAGTTACATTATTTGTGCTTGGACAAGATTGGAGAAATTGATTTATTTGAGGCTTGAAATTAAATAAAGGTTGATATTTGGAAAATAAATTACTTGCACCAAATATCTGCATATGTTGTTCCCTCTACAAGTTTACAGAATACCCTTTAAGTTATCATTACCTCATCAACTAAATTATTAATTTTACCTGTATAGCATTCATACTTTTTAAAATATGAACTTATATTGGCATCCACATACACAGGGTTCCAAATTTTATTCATCCTTCATATTGAGAAAAACAAAACACAAAACACCTTAGATTCAGAAAGAGAAAAAAAAAAGAGAGAAAGAGGGAGAGAAAAAGAATAAAGACGTTAAATATAGTGAAATATATACCCCATATATTGTAATTAGTCAATTCACCAAGAAAAGTAGTTGGATGATTGGCATCATGATTAAAGCAGACAAACAAAATTGAGAGAGAGAAGAAGAAAGAGAAGACAACTAAAATTTTGTGTAAAGCAGGAGGAAAGCTGCAGATGATGAACAAAATATAAAGAAAAAATAAAAGATAGCACTGGTGCTAGCAGCAGCCAAGATGATGACAACACAATGAGAAGCAGCAGACAGGATGACAGAGGAGAAGATAGTTCAGAATGATAGCACAATATTCGATCAGTTTCTCAGCTTGAGGTAGGAGCATGATGCTTTATTCTTAAGTGCATCCAGAAACCATCCTGTCATTCAAAAGAGAGAAATGAAATAGGAGCTAATAGTTACTTGAGCCTTAACATTCACTAAAGAGTACAAGCCTCTCTTACCAGATGAACATTATCTAGCGATGCTCAGCCAATAGATTAGGAGTTATTTCTTATGCAAATGATTACAATGGCCAGCTAATTATTTAATCTTATATTATATATCATAATATTATATGTCATCCTCATTTACCTTAGTATTATATGGACAAATGTGGCACAAGAAAAAATGAGTCAAATGTGATACGGATTTGTTAAATATTAATAGGAAATATTAAAATACTTAAAAGGTTTTAGAAAATAACCTGCTAACAAACTTACCAACTTCAAAAATTTGTAATAGTCTATTTTTCTCAGTTTTGAAAATACTTGTAATTGAAACACTTTATGTATACAAAAAGTACACCAGACAGAGGAATGCAGATCCATGAAATTTTATAAAGTTGAGTAGCACCTTTCTCTTCTCTCATCTACTATGTCCCTAAAGGTTTATCCTGACGTCTAAAAACATAGGTTAATTAGAGTTGTTTATGAACATTAAATAATTGCAATCACACAATATAGACAATTTTTTGTCTCATTTACTTTGTTCAATCTTATATTTGAAGAATTTACTCTTGCTGTTGAACATATCAGTATTTTACTATTTTTTATTGTATTAAAATTTGATAGTTTTCTTTAAATTTCTACATATGTGGTAATAATAACTGAATCAGGTACCCCAGTTGTGGTTCAATAAGATAAAAGTATAGTTAAATTGTTACCCATTGGCATATTTATAAATTATTTTCTTTTAATTAAATGCAACATTTTGGACATATCCATCATAGCCCATGTATTTAAAAATACATGAGAAATTGAGACAAAACCGTTTTTAAATTTTGAAATTTCCCATAGCATTGTAAATGATCTCAGAGGAAGAATACATACACACATGCATTTATCCATTCATCCATCCATCTGTACATATGTGCATGCACATAAGCATACATAAATACACACAGACATGCACTCATACATGCATACAGAGTGGCGGTCAATGCACTGATTCAGGAAGTAGAATCTAAATTTAAAATGAGGTTGTATCTCAGCACAGCCACTTTAGCAACAATATTCTATCCTCAACCAGCTTAATCTGCTTAAACATAATAAACAGTCAATAAATGGTTAACAATTATTGCTTTTGTTATTATCTATTATTTCATTGTTAGCATAATTATAAATAATTAGATCAATAAAATTTAATTTTAGAATTAAAAAAATAAGAACCTTGATACTATTGTCATTAATGGTGACAGCCTGCATAAAGGTGAAGATTAAAATTCATCTGATAGCCATGAGAAGTTTAAAACCCTTTGCCACGTAAATATAGTCTAGAACCAGCAGCAGAGATGTCACCTGGGAGCTTGTTAGAAATGAAAATTTCAGGACCACACCAGATTTATTGACGCAGAATCTGCATTATGACAAGAACTCAAAGTGATTCTTATGCACATTAAATTGAGAAGTATCAGAATACGCTACTGAGTATATTTAACTTCATAACATGTAAAGATCCCTAAAAATATTATAAATCGTAAAACTTACAATTCGAAAAATCCATAGAGATTATTTAATTCAAAGACTATGTTATATATTATTAGGAAATCGAGACCCAGAAGGGTTAAGTTATTGTTTCAAAGCCACATAGCTAGCTGGCTATAACTGCTTTAATAATAATGGATCATCCCAAGATAGTTTCAGATATTTAACTTTTAACATTTAAAAAGCATTGTCATATTCAGCACAAAATTTTGTCTTATACTAATAATATCATATTCCATCTAACTAACATATAAATAGAAAAGAGAAGCAATGTCACAATTTGTAACATATAGAGAATCCAGAATAAATATCTATAAATTGACTAATATATTTAAAAGTACTATATAACTGTGTGTGTGTGTGTGTCCCTGTCTCCAGATTCCACTCTTTTATAAGGACCTCAATCATATAGGATTATGGCACACCTTAAAGATCTTATTTTAACTTAACTAATTACATCTGCAACAATCCAATTTCCAAATAAAGTCACATTCTCCAGTACTGGGGATTAGGACTGCAACATATTAATTTTGCGGGGACACAATTCAACCCGTAACACCAAGTTTTAGATATTTTTTTTTAAAAAGAGGAGGACCTGTTATTGAATTTAAAATTTGAAATCAGTAACTGCTAAAAATTTGTTATCAGTAGTTGCTAAAAATAAAGGAAATCAATCTTTTTAAAATGAATACTTTTCACTCATTTAAAAATAAATACTTTAATAATAAGAAAATAATTATTACAAAAATTTGAAAATATGTCTCTTAATTTATCTTTAAAATATCTTTATGTATGTAGAACACTATATAATCAAGCAAATAAAAATTTGTTACATAATTATTTAAAATTCAAATTTTTATAACATTTTCAGTATTTCTTTTTAAATTTGAAGCTTCACAATTGATTACTCAACTGTCTTTTTTCTACAATAATTATAATTATAAAACATTCATATCTCTAGGTAATACCTTTGTTACCAAACTCAAGGGATTCATTTTGCTTGCATGCATCAATAGTCAAAAAAAGCCACAGACAAAAGTTTGCAGCAAAGAAAGTAGAGGCTTATTTAAGGAAATAGCACCAAGCCCGGAGACACAGGTGAGTTAGAGCTCAAAGACCTGGCTCCCCGATGGCCTCTAGAGGATAGGTTGTATAGGGGAAAACTCATTTGCTAAAGGAGTCAGGGTTGTGTGTGGTTCTACTGATTGGTTGAAACCAGAGAAGGAGGTAGTTGATCATTGCATCAGGTCCTGATGTCAGTCATGGTGTCATTCTGTCCAGTTTCAAGAGAATGCTTGTAGGGTCATCTGCCTTCATGGGAGTGAAGCTGCAAGATGTTATCTTCAGATTAACCAGAACTCTGATTCTGTGGTCCACAGACCTGAGGCTTTGTTCCTAAGAATGTTTGATGCTGACCTAAGGGCTTAATGATTGAGGGAGTGGTGGTGCAGTATGCAGAAGGATAAGAAAAGAAAAGAAACAAGTGAACCCAAGGCCAATTTGAATCAAGGAGAAAGAGAAGAGAAAAAGTCATTGTAGAGAAGTAAAGATTTGCATGGTTATACCTTACTAAATCAAAGTTCACATATTTGGGGAGGAATAGAAAAAACACCTGCTAAATAAGTCAAAGAATAGATGATATTAATATGTATACATTTTTCTAAGAAATTTTAAGAGGCCATAACCACTCTTTTCTGTTTTATTTTCCCCTAATGTCTAATCAATTTCTAAATCTATATTAATTTTGCTTCATCACTATTTCTCCACTCATCTACTCTAGATCTGCTGTAAGTACTTCAACAATCTTATAATTCTTCCTTTTATATTACTTCTTAACCTCTCCTGTTTTTCTCTCTACTTTAGATCTAGATTGACTTTCTAAAACATTAATGTGCTCATGTCACTTTCCTGATAAAAATTCTTCAAGAGCTTATGGAATACCCTTAAAGATTATGACATCAAACTGCTGGCATTAGACTCTTAACTTTAACATTAATTTAGCTAAGTGAATTGTATTTGGGAGAAATTTATTTGTGCTTACCGTGTACCAATTTCTTCACCTGTGAAGTAGTGATAATTAAAAGTATCACCTGCTTCATGAGGTTATTGCAGGGGCTAAAACATAATCTATATGACTAATCAAAGGACTACATAAACATCATTGATCATTATTGCCATTACTAAAACCTTAATGTAAGAGTTGACTAAAAGTATGTAGTCAAGGAATTTTTGGATTTTAGAGCAAAAACATTAACGTCAGACATGGTTATGAGGGTACAATTTCCCTGTTTATTGAAAATAGTACTAGTGTCACCCATTCTTCAGTCATAATTATAACATACCCACATTCACCGTAAAAAAAATATCCAGTTTGTGAAATAAAATGTATGGTAACCTTATTTGTATACTCATTTGCTCTTCACACAAGTATTTTATATATATTTACCTAACAAACAAATTTATTAGCTAGGAATGATATGACAAATGGTTTCAAAGTAGTATACCTAATCTAATGTACTACATTCCCAGATCCAGAAATAGTAGTAAGTAAATCTCCAGTTGAGTCTGATGCTCCCTGTACTCCACATACTGTTCAACATTTTTACAGATGCCAATTAATTTAATTCTCAGAAAAATCCTATAATGAAATGTATACTATTATTATCTCTATTTTATAGAAAAGTACACTGAGAATTTAAATAACTTAGGTCTCATAGGTAGTCATTAGCAAAGTCATAATTCCATTCCAGGCAGTTAACTCCTGAGTCCACACAGACAGTGTTCTACTTCACTACACTGCCTCTTTTGATAGTTTGACTGTCAGTGCTCTCTATCTAAAAATGGGGGCCGTAGATTTCAGGATAGATACTCTCCAATGATTGGCCTTGGAAAATTCTTCTTCTTTTTTTTTTAATCCTAGTTCCAGAGAAGATTTACTCAGGTTTCACGTAACTTCTGTGTGGTATACCTATTCAGGTTCTAGAAATTGTTTCTTTCTATTTTTAAAACTATAAATTACTTTTTGAATTCTTTGAAGCATATGTTAAAGAATTATTAATAAATACCCATTTTTTTAATGTTTCTTTGTAAAAAAAAACATATCTGGTAAGTATACATTCTCTTCCTTGACTGCTTCAGGATATCTAAGACGTGATCGCCCTTGTTAATGACCATCATTCATTACTTTTTGCTAAAGGAAGAAAAGATCTATAAATCAGCAAACTGAGAATAAAATTCAGACTATTTACATGACTTCCAAAATAATTTACGTGTGTCCCTGCTTACATGTTTACTCTCTTTGCTCAAAAATATTTCTCCTCATGTCTCCCCAGAACTCTCTTTTCAATTTTCGATGGTGATGCTCTTTTTTTTTTTAGTGTCAGAGAGCTTAAACTTTCTGTTTTCTATCTTTGCAAATCTCTTTTCTTTTCCATCATCTTTGCCTGGCCAACTTCTTCGTCTTCTTTTTTTTTTTTTTTCCTTTTTTCTTTTTTATCTTTAGATTTCAGTTTATGTGCAATTTATTTTGTGACTCTTTTAGGTTCCTGCTACCTGAGTTAATAGGACCACAGTACACGACTCTTCTTTGTGATCTCTACTTGCCACTCATTTATCACGGTAATTGTCTACTAATTTGTTTTACCTTCTTTTGTATGTTATTCTTCATTAGGAAATTACTATGCCATGTTTACTACTGAAATAACTTCTATTAGTATATTAACCAGTAGTCAACAAATGTATACATAACATATTCTAAATCTTTATTTGTCACACAGAAACATATGGACAATGATCTCTATCTTATTAAGTTATTTACAATACAGCATAATAATAACAATAATAATAATGATATTAAAGTAAAATTTGATGTTAAAATAAGATACGATATTAATTTAAGATAAAATGTCACCATGAAAATCATTAATACTGTGCCACATGATAGTCATGCTAACACAAATACATCTGATAGTTCCTACTTTCATTCAGCTAAAGAAAAGGGAGATTGTTGAATAAGAAGATACTCTGAAGATTTCTAGCATACTTTTTCCCTCTCGTGAATACTCCCCTAATCTAAAACTACCAGATTTGCCTACACTTAAGTCAATCCAAAAAGTGGCACTGAGGAAAACAAACGAACAAACAAAAACTTTATTCTAAATCCGAAAGAATTAGGGGAAAAAAGCAGAGATTTAAGAACTGCAGGGACTAGTCCAAGAGTCTGCTTCTTGTGATATCTGTGCTTTTAATGCATTTTTAATTTTATCAAAAAGAACATTCAGAGAACTTAGGGTAGATAGAAAGAAAGAAAAGTAATCTTCTTATTTTTGGACAAAACTAATTCATATTAAAAGAATGACAAGTTGATAGTGAGTAATGTATATTTGAAAAATAAAATATAATCTTAAACCTCTTAATTTTATATAGCTTGGAAAATATTTATTAGATGATTAGTATGAAAGCCATGTACAATAATATGCTCCCATTAATTACTCATAATAACTCTACTAGCTATGTATTAATATCAACATTAAAAGTGATTGTTAATATTACATGAAAATAGCTACTAATCTCACTTAAAAAGGAGCATAATCCTTAGTGCTTAAGTCAATCTTTGGACAGGTTTGGAAATAGGTAATAATAATTACCATTTTCTTTTATTTTTTTTTTAATTATAAATATACTGAATCTGTGGACCCGAGAAGAAAGATCCATTTGATATGAACCCTGAGAAAAAATATATCTGAGAAGATGGACTCCACATGGTCAACCAAGGGCCTACATTCTATAAAATATCCCTAGCAACCATTTGCTGACAGGGGCTCCTTATTATCTTTCAAGAAGAACTTCAGACTAAGATCTTGGCTTCCCACACTCTGCCCCACTGTTTACATTGCCTTCTGAGTCAACAATTGCAGAGACATCCTGGTTTTGTCTTTCTACCAATGGAATTAGACCTGCTGCATCCAATCAGAATTGCACAATTTGGAAATCTCATTTAAATAAATGGATTTAATTGAGAACCTAGGCGGAAACTTTTACTGTAAAAGGTGGCCTCCCCTTTGTTTGTTGGAACACAATTTAAGTTGCTACCAGAATCTGTGTCTCTTGTGCTACAGCTCCTTTTTGCTCAAATAAATGTGTTTTATTCATTATTACCATGTAAAATTAATTTTGGTTTATAACCTTAGGGTGATTATGTGAAAAGTAGTAGCTTTAGGAGTAGAATCAGTATCAAACCCAAGTCTCTTTGTCCTCTTAACCCTTAAATCAAATTGTATCTCTTCCTTGAATTATAAGGTGTTTAGAGTTTTTCAAAACTAAATGCAAATCGATACCTATAAATATATATTTTAAGTAGCACATTTCTAACTGGCATGGTTTCCCATTTTAGTTACCACACTATGGCTACAATTTTTCCATAGGCTACAATTTTTCCATCAGTTAATTTCAGTAACTTGGTTTACTCTATACCTTTTTTCAATATAATATATTAAATGTAAAAGCAAAAGATAAGGCCTATTAGACAATATTGAAATAATTTAGCTCATGAAGATAAAATCAAATACTTTTGAGACATAAAAACACAGAAATATGAAATATCTAGGACCTTAATTTTTAGTAATTGTTTAAAACGTGACACCTACTTTTGAAAAAAAAAATTAATAGATCGATGTATAAGGTCACAACAATTCTTAACCAATTGTGACAAGAAGATAAAGGGGAAATTCTTTGTGGTTATCTTATTTTCTTGAAGAAACTTAAATTCTCAATAGTAAATAATAGTAAATCAAAATAAATGATTACTGGAGAAAGTAATCATAAAATGCTTATATGAAGATATTCTTTTCTAGTTTTGTGATAAGCATATGTGGTGTAATATTTTTAAAAATAATTTCTTTTAATTAATTCCTATGTAATTTTTGATGACTACAACTTCATAGGTATTTTTTCAACCATTAGAAATATTTAATAATGGTTTTGGTATTTAAGTTAAAATACTTTCAAAATAAGAATATTAGCCACTGGCACAAAATTAAATTACTTTAACATTAGTTAATTACAGATTATACATATCCCAGTCTCCATCTCACTTTCCTTCAGAAAAAATGTAAAGAAAGACTTACATTACTAACTCCTAACTCACGGGGAACAAAAATGGTTGGTTTCTATTGAGAATATCCTCAAGCAAATCTCTTTGAATCTCTCTAAAGAAAGAGCAGTGGGACAATATCACCCAAAGGAGCATAGTCTCTAAGGTTACAATCACTTCTGCCAATCTGCTCTGAGTTATCACTCAATTACATAGATATCCGTTTTTATAAAGTAATTTGAAAATGAGTATATTTATTTATTTTTTACATTCTTTTTTGGGTCTCTTTTTCTTCTTTCCTTTCACCTTTGCTTATTTTTTTCTTTCTATTTATTTATTTTTTCTTTTACTTCATTTCTCTTTCCTCTTACATTCATCTTTGGCTGGTAAGTGGCTAAACAACTTCTTTTGCATTGATTGGTCAGAATCTGCTATAAACTACATTTCTTCTAGATGTTAGATGCGATGAGACGAGCAAGAGATTAAAACTAAAATACACACGTGCATGCACACACACACACACACGCAGACTCATAGTCTCTGTATTGAAATTTCTATTTTATTTTCCACATGCGTAGTCCCACATCGACAATAGACCAAAAAAAAAAATCAATTTTTTTCAAGAGGCATATTTTGTCTGCATTAATTATTCTGTCATCTTAATCACAGAACTGACTTTGAGACCACTACATTTTTGCATGTCCTTCCCAATTAACACAAAAGATTGTATTGTTAACATTGTAAGCATTGTGATCCAGGATGTTTACAATGTTATTTTTAATTATTTTGAAATTGGTGGATTAAGGTTCATTTATATATAATATAAAGATTTTCTTTTAATTTATGGGTTATAAGTATCAACAGAATAGATATCAAATGAACTGCTATAGAATGCTTCTTTTATTTCCATTTGTCAATTAATGTGATGATATATGTGCTTTCCTATAATATTTTATTGTCATTATTATGCTGAGAAGTGTATTTCTTTATAATATAGTGCTTTTTTTTAGTAAACGTGTGGAGATTAAGATAATGCACTCTAGGAAAAGCCTTTTACAAATCTATTTTTTAGAAAAATATTCTAGTTACACTGCAAGGAGTATTTTTTAGTGAAGAAATTATAAAGCAAATGTCTTTCTGTACCTGCCTAGGCATAGATTTTATTGTCGTTGTTTGTTTGATTTTAATGTAGGTCCTTATATCATTAAAAACATAAACTCAAGAGAAAGAAAGAGAGCACATAATATAAAAAACTCATTGTGTAAAGACATAGACTTTTAATTTACACGGGAGACAACATTTTGCAGTATAAAGGTGGAAAATCAAATGCCTTTCATAGCTCTTTTCAGAAATTTCTCCTGCCAGGACATTAAAATAAAATACTCATAATGGGAAAATTAAATTAAATGCAGATGACCTTTATGGGTATCAGAAGAGAAATACAATCTCTTTTAGGATGGTTGCAAAAGATATGTGCGGTGCCCTATTTGATAAACTTTTAGAGGTACTTATTTCTTTTTACTAACAATTTTCTAAATACTATACATATTGCAAATGTTGAAAATACTATTAGTAATTTTTTTAATACACTAGCCTGAAATTAGAAGTATATATGAATGTTTCTATCTTAATTCACTGAGAAATAACCCTCCATTTTTATTTTTAAACTTGGTAAAATAAATTTCTCCTAATATTGACTGACTCATTTAAAAATACATACTGCCTTGTTTTGTTAGCTTAATTTTTTAAATAATTTTATATTGTTTTTCATATGAGAACAAAGTCATCTTTTAGAAACAATGTCATTTTTTAGGACTTATTTTACTGATTCTTAAATAATAAGCATACACTATTCTACTCTTTAAAAAAACTGTGAAAACTAAATTTGCTTTCAATTTAACCATATTAGCTTAGTCAAGAATATTTAACAAAATCATAGTGTTTCCTAAAATCTAATTAGCTGAGATTTTGTTGAAAACTATTATTATATTTTACTGTCATGTAATTAGGCTTTCTTTTGTAAAGTAATAATATTTATGATATAATATTATAACCAAACTTTTGTATGTATGTGAACATACATGTATTAAAGTGAATATTGTTAAAAATTTTTAATTTTCCAGTCAATAAAATTTAAGTAGCTTCATAAGAAGATGCAGTATTAAAATTAAGATGTATGCATTATTATATCTGACATTCTTGTAACTATCATGTGATCAATATAATTCTGTAAGAAATTCTGTTTTAAAAAAAAAACAAAAATATCATGCTGAGAGAGATGAAATATTCCACATTAGTAGGTAATCACTTTATTTATTAGATTTTTAAAACAAGCATATTTTAATGAACTAAAGTGAATAACGCCACAACCCAAAGCTGTCAGAAAAAATAAAATATATTAAGAGATCAACTCCTGACATAACAATGTGAAGAGCTCTGGTGATCTGCTCCTTAATACAACTGCTAAAAATTATTAAAGAGCAACTTTTTATACCTCTGGTAATAATTCTATAATAAGTAAGTATCTATTTAAGAAAATGTCTAAAAAATTGGTAAGAAAATGGACAATATGTCATATTTGATTCAAGACCACTCACTCTCTCTCCCCACTATCCCGGGGCAATGAGGCATGTACTTCCCTCCTGACTGCTGCAGCCAAGAATATAGTATTACATTCCTCCTCAGCTCCCCACCCAGGGCTTTCTTTTTAGGAGTGGCAGGATATCAGTGCTTGTTATCCTGTCCTCAGCTACTCATTGCCAAGGGTAAATTCCAAGTGTGTGGTCAAATGGTCAAAATTTTCTCCTGCCAACTGCCCTCGTAGAATAAAGGCAAAACATTGGGCTTAGTGTGCTGAGGATACTGGGGCTCTGATAACACTTACCAGATCCTGAGGTAGGGGCTCCACTACGGAGAGAAAAGCTAAAAAAAAACCCTGCTCCCCATTCCCACTCACCAAACAATCAGCTTCTAGATCTGGGGCATCCAAAGAAACTTGCCATTGTTCCCGCTCTGGGATCCAGAACCCTAGATTGGAAATTTTGCCTGGGTGACGAAGCAGATCCTAAAAAAAAAAAAAAAAAAAAAAAATAGCTCCTAATCTCTTCTCTGCAAAACAGATTTTATTTTCCACAGAGCACAGAGGAGTTTAAGATTAAGCATTTTCTTGGAGACAGCAGAGGTATGGTTAAAGGCATTTTGGAGGAGATTCAAGAGACAGGCTAAAATGTTAGCCAGCTCATTTTTAGGAGTGAATCTGGGTATAAAAGAAATGGGAGAAGCCCTCCTTGATCTGAACAAATATCAAACATTGACCTTAAAAAACTATTCCTTCAAAGGATAAAAAATTTATTGGATTAGTTCATAAAACAATTCAAGCCCCAGGTGTCTATTAAAAACAATAGAAAAATCAGTAGGGAATTAGTAGACTTCAATAGCTGATACAATCAGGCAAAGAGAGCATTGTCAAGCCACTGCCACCCCAAGGTTTAGGGTGACTGTGGAACTATCCAAAGAACTCTTCCCCTGAGGAAAAAAAATCAGAGGATTAACATTGTACGTAAAGAAATAGGTGGAAAAAAACTTTATTAGAATAATCTGGCCAGTCACTACACAAATAAAAAGCAGATACTATAGACCTCAAGAAGAAATATTCATTTGATGTGAACACTGAGAAGGAAATTATCTGCTGTGGAAGACTCCCCATAGTCAACCCAGAGCTCAAATTTTATAAATAATCAGAACCTAGTGGTCGTTTGCTGACAAGGGTTCCTCACATATTCTGTTCTTCAGGAAGAATCTCAGACCGATTTCTAGGCTTCCCACACTATGCCCTTCTTGGTTATGTTGTCTAAATCGAAAAATGCAGAGAAATCTTGCTTTCATCTTTCTACCAATGGACTGAGACCTGCCCTGTCTAATCAGAACTTCACAACTGGTTTTACATAAAGCAGACCTAAATGAGAACTTGAGTGGAAACTTTCACTGTAAAAAGTAGCCTTCCTTTTGTCTGGTGGAACAAATTTAGATTACTACCTGAATCTGTGTCTCCTGATTTGCAGCTCTTTTTTTGCTCAAAGAAATTCTTTTTATTCTTTATTACAGTCTAAAAATAATTTTGGTTTACATAACAATAAGAAGTCCCAAAGATGGTGAGGAGGGAATAGTACCGAGTTGCTACAATACATTATCTAAAATACACAGTTTCCAACAAAAAATTCTGAGGCATGCATGCCAAAAATTAGAAAAGTACGACATATACACTAAAAAAAAGCCATTGACAAAAATTTCCTGTGAGATTTATGATATGTCAGATTTATCGGTAAAAGATTCTCAGTGTAGTCATTATAAATCTTTTCACAGAACTAAAAGTAATCATGATTAAAGTAAAGAATGGTATGACAATGTCACATCAAGTTAAAAAAAAGAAAACATTAAAGAGATAGATATCGTAAAAAAGAAACAAGTGGAAACTCCTGGGTTGAAATAAATAATAACTGAAATAAAAATTCACTAGAGTGGCTCAATGTAGATCTGAAATAATAGAAAAAAGATAAGTGAACTTAAACAGAAATTTAGAGAGATTATGCAAACTAAAGAAAAGAGAAAAAAATGAAGAAAAATAAAGAACCTCAGAGAAATGTGGAATACTGTTAGGTACATCAACATGTGTGTAATGAGAGTACCAGAAGGAGAGAAGAAGGAGCAGAAACATTGTTTAAAGATGAAAGACAGGAAAATCACTGACATTTACTGAAAAACATTAACACACACATCTAGGAAGATCAATATGCAATAAACTCCAAGTACAATAAAAACAAAAATATCAACAGATATACATATCATTGTAAAAATGCTTTGTTCACTCAGTTCTAAAATGGTTAACTTCCGAGTTGGAGGAGGACAATGAGCAAGATGCTACAAATTGCATGAATACTGCAGCAACAGTATTTAAAATGTTTTAAAGAAACTCAAAATTTTCCTCAGGCCATACTTTTCTGTAAAGATTATACAACTGAAATTCTTAAAGACTTGCTCCAATCAAGTACTCATAAAACCAAAGCCAAGGCTATAATTCTCATGCTCTCTAGTTTTGCTGTATCTCGCAGATATACACTGGTCCTAAATCTGAACAGTCTTTCTAAAAATATATGTTTACTGTCACAACCAATCAGGAAAAAGATACTAGTAAAACAACTTTTAGGTTCTTAGATAATTTTCTAATTTTCACTCAGCCCTAGAATGGGTAAATGATTCCCATTGTTGTCTTTCTGTTGCCTCAGTGTCCCACATTACTGTTAGTCTTCTAACACCTAAAATTTAGGAAATTTAGCCAATTCCCTTTAATTAAACCTGATCAGTTAATATAACTAGGATAGCTTCTGCTTTTTTGAGTAACTCTGACTGATATAGTGAATGTGTTTTAAATTATATTCTGATATTGTCCATTTATAGGAAAATTTTAGTAATAAAGATAAACAGTTCTAAAATATTATACATTTTGATATAAATATATCAGAGAAAACATTTAAAGTGCTTATGTAACAAAATAGAGTTAATTGTCAATGATGAAAGAATTACTGTAGAGGTCGTATGTCTTATGAATATTTAGAATCATAGTGCCAAATGATCATTTATTACATTAGAGTTGCATTATACATACACTTTATAAAGATTTTCTTTTTTCTTTTTTTAGGCGAGGCAACCCTTAGTTGACCTCACAGATTGCAAGGACTTTGTCAGTTTACAATCTCTTATTTGTTATTTTTTTATACTTACAGCACCTGGTCTTCTTAGGTGGTCTCCTATACAAGTACTAACCAGGCCCGACCCTGCTTAGCTTCCGAGATCAGACGGGATCAGGCTTGTTCAGGGTGGTATGTCCGTAGACTGTGAAGATTTTCTTAAACATTCTCTTACCTACCAAAAGAAAAAAAAAAATCTTTTAATTCCACGGTCTATATTTTTTTACAGGACCAGAGTATAAGATTAGGGAGACATATTCTGCTGTGTTGTGTTAACTGTGGACCAAACTAAATGGCTTTAGTTTATCTTTCTGCAAGTCATTTGCATTTATACCATTAAAATGAACCTTCACCATGTCACTTTCTATTCCCAAATCTAATTAATACATATAGTTCAAAGGGTATTTGATTACATTTTTTTCTAGGAGCTGAGAGAGATATATTAGTTTGCTAGAGTTGTCATAACAAAATACCACAGATTGGGTGCCTTAAACATAAAAAAAATATTTTTCACAGTTCTGAAGGTTAGAGCTATAAGATCAAGGTGTCAGCAGGTTTGATTTTTTCTGAGTCCTCTCTCCCTCGTTTGCAAATGCTGCCTTCTTGCTTTGTGTTCACATGTTTATCTCTATGTATATGTGTGTCTGGTGTTTCTCTCTCTCTCTCAACCTCAATCTCTCTCTCTCCTCTCTCTCTCTCTCTCTCTACTCTCTCTCCCTCAGTCCCGTCTCACTTTATTTTTATAAAGATACCAGTAATATTGGATTAGGGCCAACTCTAATGACTATTTTAATTTGGTAACCCTTTTAAATGCCCTTTTTCCAAATACAGTGACATTCTGAGTGTTAGGGCATCAACACATGAATTTTGAGGAAACACAATTCAGTTCATAATGAGAGAGAAATTATCCTAGAAATTATTTGACTAATTTTTAAAGATGAAGAACCTATGAGATTAAGTCTATTGCTCAAGTTCATTGAGATCATCAGTGACAGAGCTCATCCAAGAACTCAGATCCCTACACTCCAATTCCAATATTCGTTTTTCTTACCACTTTACTTCCATCATATATCAAATGCACTACTGTGAATTAGGAAATTGCACATAATATACAATTGACATAGTAGAAGTAGTTTCTACTTTTCTATTGTTTTATTATTGATTTTAACATTACTGTCAACTTTGTAAAATTCTAGTCTTTATTGAGATTCATTAAACAGGCATGAAACTTATGAAGACACTAACATATTAATGTTTAATTAAACTTTATCCTCCATGACTCTTAAAATGTCTTATGCATTCTCAAAGAACTCCACAGGTATTTTAGAAACTTTCATATTACAATGCTAAAAGTCTCTAGATGTTTTCTATGATCAGATAATACAACAAATAAGAAAACATATGTATATTTTACAAGCATAGTTGAAAACTTACAATTCACGCCAGATTTGTAGTATTATGAGAATAAGCCTAGAGAAAAAAAATAAGTATAGACAATGAAATTTCTAAAAAAAAAAAAAGGTTATATGAGATAAAGCTTAAACTATGCCATGTTCTAGTGGAATATAAATTTTTAGTAAATTGTACAAATGACAAGCTGCTTAAATTAGAAGTATGTAAAGCAAATTTGGAGGGAGACAATAAAAATGAATCTAAATTAACTATGTATGTTTTAGGTCTTGAGTTGGAAACAGTGTGCATGCTATGATTCAGAATACTTATAAATAAGTATCATCTTACCTCATACTAAAGTATGCCTGTCATATTTTTACTTGTCCTTTCTTTAGATCACAAAAATCATTTTAATTTTCCAGTAATCTCTATAGTACGAACTTTCTGGTCTACAAAACATTTTCCAGTTTAATGTTATTATGTCTATGGTGTTATTATTAAATAGCATGGGTGAATTTTTCTCTCAAACACATTCTGAGACAAAGACATATAAACTCAAGTACTTGCCTAGTTTTCTACAGATTTTTGATCTTTTATAAAACACTTGTCTCTTTATTTGGAACAAGCCTCTTGAATTAATAAACTTTCAGAAAGCATATGCCAGATCTACTTGAATGTAAAGCATAGTCTTTTATAACAATTAGCAGATGGATTAAAACAAGAATGTGTACATATCCAGGGGTCTTATTTTGGAAGGGGGTCGAGGTTTTAGAGGCAGGACAGAGGAGCATACTTCCAAACAGAATTTTGAGACTAAACAATTATTTACAGCTATAAAAATGAGGCCTGGCATTGTTACCACAAGGGAAAGTTCCAAACCAGAATTCAATACCCATATGTGCATATGACCAGAGTCATACAAGGAAAGCAGGAAAAGATTAAATAATTATTCTTCAATAGCAAATAGCATCACATTAAAAACGGATAATCTATATTGTGATGTAGTTAAAGTGAGAATGGAATTTCATTGGAGAAATCTAAACAGTAAAACATAAGGACAAATAAATATTTATCAGGACATGACTGCAAAGACAGAGCTCAGCTACAATCAGACTTATATGTTCATGTATTATTGACAATGTGAATACACTTTTGTGTCATTTAATATATATGATTTTAGTGCACACAGGCCTTGTTGGGCACTCTGCTGACTAAGATGTCACAGATTCTGTAAAGATTCAGAAGCTCAGCTAAAAGCATTAATCTTTAAATAAGTTCTCTGATTTTATCAGCACCATAGAGAGAACCAAACAAATTATCTCTCTTGTTTTTGAGGCCAAATGTGGTGTTAAATCTAGCTGTTATAAAGTCAGAAATTCTTTTCAGCGAAGAATACACAGAAGGTATATTTTTAGATTGTCTTAACTTTGCAAAGATGATAAAAGAGCATATAGAAACAATGCAAGACAATGGTCAACTGCTTCTATTTGATACATTTGGATAAGGCTACTTTCTACAAATCCTGATCATATGACTGAGTCTCATTGTTATAGATTCCACAGCTCGGTGACCAAGGGTATTCAGTGACTCTCTAAGTTAAACTCTTATACTAGCGATTCCTGACACCACACATATTTTTTCTAGTGCCTACAGGTAACTCCACTGAAGACTAAATTCTGATCCACTATTTATTGAGATTCTTATGAATTAAGCAAAATACTTGATTTCACAAAGTTTAGGCTCTAATGAATGATAAAATAGGCATTCTTCTCAGAGAAATAAGGAAATAAGCCAGGGTTTCAAGTACAAAGAAAAGTAGATATGTTAATTTCAGAACGTTTTCCTAGCTGTTTCCTTTATCACCTTCTTAATCTTCACTTTTTAAGAATTCAGTTTATTTATTTTTTACCAATTTGATTCATACAATTTTAACAAAGGGATGAATCAGAGATCTAAAACTTTATTTTAAGCTCTTGCTAAACATTTTTATGCAAATGAATCATAATACAAATTCAATATGTGCCAAACTGAATTCATCACTGTGTCTCCTTTCTGTTGCTTAAACCACTTTTCCTTCTTAAATCTCCATCTCAGTCAATGGTTTCGTGTTTTCTCACAAACTTGAAACCTTTGAGTCAGCCTAGATCCCACCAGATCTCTTGTTCTCCAAATCTCCACATTTATTGTTTCCATTTAAAACAGTGCTCTGTTCATTTCTTTCCTATTTCTCTATTGCTCTCCTTTTTAATAATTATTTTTCGTTAATGGTTTCAAAATGTTCCCTTTCTCTTTTATTTCACCTTATTCAATCAATGTTCTACTTATCAACCTGAGCTTTTATTCTTTTATTTCCTAAAACACAAACTGATTACTTTAACTCCATGTTCATCTATAGCTTCTAATTTTTAGACATATACAGCTTTTCACATGGACTATATGACTCATTGTGATATGGACCAGTAGTCCAGCTGTTCAGTCTTATTTATCTCAATACCTCCCCTGTATTGTATTTAGCAACATTTAACCACAAACTTGTCCTGAGCTCATTCAGACTTTTGCATATTCCCTTGCCTAGAATACTCTCAGACTTTGTGTTCAACTACCAAACTTACTCTTTTCTGCAAAGGTTCCTTAACTCCCTCAAGCTGAAATGTGATTTCTTTCTGTCTGCTTTCACTCTTCTTGTATGCATTTCCATTGAAACAATGATCACATTGTATTGAACCAATTTATTTGTATTTTCATTAGCCTCATCTCAAAAGCATATGCTTCTGGAAAACAAGTACCGATACCACTGCTGTGAATAAATAATGTAGCATTAAATCTGTTACTTAAATCATGTTTACCCAAGCGCTAAATGCAGCTGGATGTTTCTGATAGACTTTAAACTAAGTGCCTTTTATACCTCATCTCTATAGAAATACAGTAATTTTAAACGTGTGAAGTTAGTCAGTGGCACGAACTAGGAGCCACAACATCAGTTGTGGAAATTAAAGAAAAACTCATATGAATCAAGATAAGCTCAGTTACACTGAACTTACAAACCAACCTCAAATCCCTGGAGTTTATTAACTTGTATTTACATTTCATTCTCAAGTCAGCTGTGACTATGAATCTATGGCAACTCTCCACTATGTGACATCTCAGCAATCCATATTGAGGGAGACTTAACTATACAGAATTCTTTACTTCCACACTCAGGATGACAAAAGAAAAAAAACAAGAGAGAGAGAGAGAATAAAAACTTTCATGTTGATTTTTATGTATTTCTGCCAGGAACTGATTCACTTTTTATTGGTTTATTTTTTATTGGCAGAAGTGTGTAATATAGATATGCTGAATAAAGAGACAGGTAAATGTAATTATCCGGTATGCCTAGGAGGAGAGAAAGGAAAAAATGTTGCTTTCTACCATAAGACAGAGGAGGTAAGTAACTAACAGCAATTATTAAAAATAAGCTTTAATATTAAATATTTGCATGCCAGTTTAATGCATTCAGTTTCATATTGATCAAATAAAAATAGTGATATAATACAAGTTTTAAAAATATATGGTTGACTCTTTTTTGCTTCTAATTACATAATGTCTGTTAAGGCTAGCTATTATTAACAAAAGGAATATTGTGATTTAATATGCCTTTTTAAAGACTGATAAAAATATGTGTCTGTGTACATTAAAACATCTGAGTATTATGAAAACTTTATCTTTGAACACTATAATATATATTAAATATTCGTATTAGTTTATATAATCTTTAATTATAAATTTAAAAAATTTCCCAGTTTCTAAACCTAAATTTAAATATGTGTAATTGTAATTGTTATTTAGAAGGGAGAGAGGTTAACCACTGTAAATGTTAAGCCATGTAAGGATCATTTTAATATACTTACATCACATGGAAGTTTCTCTACTTAAGATACTGTACTTTAAAGCAGTTATAATTGCTACATAAAATAATATGCAAATAGTATATAATTTTCTCATAAGTGGAGTTCTTATTATTTTTTGTGTGTGTGTTCCTAGTGACTATGCCTTAAGAATTACTTCAACCATCTTTGTGACTATAATAAAACTTCCATTTCATACATCTAAAAAAGAAATCCAAATAAACTTATTTTTGTCAATATCACTCTAGATTGTCTAGAGGTCACTCGGTATTAATTCATTTGAATAACTACTAAATCATCACATGTCCCCAAATACTTTGATTTGTTAGGATGACAGCGGTGTTCTGTTGAGTGGAAAACCCGTCCAGTTTTGTTTCTGCTGTTGCTTATTATTTTAATCACACATAAAATACTCGTGACAGTTAACTTGCTTTTTCGGAAGGTGACTTGAGTTTTCTCTTACCATCTGCTTTTAAATTCTTTATTTCTTCCTAATGATGAAGAGATTAACAACTTTCTCTTTCTCTGTTCTCTAACGTCTGATTCAGGACATTCATAGATAAGTGACATTGCATGTCGTAACTCAACCCTGCATTTCAAGCTGAGGGAGAACTACAGTAAGAGTTGAAAGAATCTTTCCTTTATGACTAATAAGAATTTAAAGAGTCTACCAAGACACAGGATCATAAAATTATTTATGTGTGCTTCTCTTATTCTGCCTGTTATTTATTTTATGCTAGTTTTTCCTTATTTACCATTTGATTTTGAGTGTATTATTAAGCTACAGTTAATAACTTTATAGGCCCCTAGCTAGCCCTAAATTTAGTGAAGTCTTTAATGGGTGATAAATTTAATTGCTATTTAAAATTGGTAAAATCTACTGACACATCTGAGACACCTGAGGGTGATCTGCGATGTGGTCATCAAGGAGTAGTATCATACTCCATCAATGTACTTTCACATGTTACTGTAGAAGAAGCTTTCATTTTGAAATATTATTAGAGAAAAACAACTCTAGAATCATAATCTGCTTAGAAATTTATTTAATTTATAATAATATTTTTTTCTTTTTTAAGTGTTGCCTAAACATGCATTAAATATAAATTACCTATTCTTAAATTTTCCTTGATACCTTAAAAGATATCAATGCAAGATTTTTGTATCTTCACTTTTTTATATTAAATAATTTAATGTATATAATATAAGTATAGAATAGAAAGAGACTCTATTTGCAAAAAATTAATATGAGGCTGTGAATATTATGTATAACTATGTATTCATACACTTATTATCTTTAATGAAGATATATGGTGTTTTATCTTTTATCTTGTTGATATTAACCAAGAAAAATGGTCACCTTAGAGTTCCCCTGATTATGCCCCAAAACAATATGAAATTCTCTCAACTGAATTTCTAAAAGAATACTGGAAAACCTAGATATAATTATTAAAAATAACGACTCAAAAATTGTTCATAATCTTCACTTAATTACATTTTATAATGACAATGTAATTTTACTTATTGCAAACCATCATGTCATTGATTATTGTAAAACACTAGTAAAAGAAAAACCAAAGGGGATTTATGCTTATATATGTATATACAAAATTTTAAATTTTAATTAAGCATACGAAAAAATCTTAAAAGTCCCCACTTAACTGTGCATTTTGAAATGGTATAAAGATTTTACAACAGTGATCTGCATTCAGTAACAAAATTAAACATGTATTTTAGTGATGTTCAATGATAATTTTTAAAATAATAAACAATAATTACCATTTATTCAACATTTACTTTGAAACACAAAATATGGTAACATTTTACATTAACCCTATAATTAGTGTTGTATAACATTTCATATACAGAAATATTTTTAAAAATAGTTCTACAATATCTTCTTGAAAACAGCTATGAGAACTTCAGAATAGAGACAATTCAATAATTAAGTTTCCATTGGGGGCAGAAGCAGAGGAGCATGATCTTCTGTAAGAATTTATTTCTTTTATCATAATAGCACACTAGTAGTTGACATGGTACAATGTGGGTAATATAATATTTTGTGTTTTTCATTTCTGAAATATTTTATGCTTACTAGAGAATCAAATTTATGTTTTTATTTTTAATTTCTTTAAACTTTTGAAGTATTATTTTAATTATTTTTTTCTATTTCAGTTTTCTCTAGGTGATAACATCAGACTACAGATATTATGCTTTAAATGTTTGTTCTATTTCTATAATTTGCTTATTTTCCTAAAAAAAACTAATATGACATGGCTGGCAATCACTGTAAATAAGATATTCTTATAATTGCTTCAAGATAAGACACATTTTATAAAGCATCTACAACATTTCTTTGTCGTTGAGCTTTTGGCTTGTGTTGTGATCTCCTTAAATTTACTTAGGAAATCAAAATTTTTAGCATATCATGTGCTTTAATTTATTAATCTTATATATTCTGACAATTTCTGTTACTTCCTTAGAAACTACATCTATGTAGGTTGACCAGTATGACTGAATTCAGTGATTAGCCCTCAGCAAATTCTTGTTCAATAACTCAATGTTTGTATTGCTTGCATGTATGAAAATTAAGCTACTAGAAGCTGTAGTCTTTTGCCAGAAAAAGTTTGATAAAAAATTGTGTTTTGACTGGATGAGATCTAACTTTCCAGAGATCGTGAGAGTTTTGTGGTCTAGAGCTGCAAAATGGCAAACATGATTTCAATAAGGACATTGATTTTATGATTCTTTTTCTACACGGCTCAGATTATTTCAAAAGCAATATTATAAAGAGAAAGGAAAAAGGAAAGTGTGGTTTTCTTTGTAAAATAAAAATGTACTGAATTTGAAGTTTTAAACATAATTCCAACTGGATCTGAATCAACATCAGGCAACTTCCCCACAGTTTGTCGCAGGCCAGCAAAGTTGGCACCCTGTCCACTGAAAAGGCTCAGAACTTGACAAGTGGTTTTGGATGGAGGTTCAGTGGCACAGCTGTTTGAGGAAACCTGATGGGGAATGTTTTTGAAATATTTCTTTAGCCATTATTAGCTGCTACTTCTCTTTTTCTTTTTCATAAATATTTATCAAATTAGAAACAAACATAAAAAAAGAAAGTGACACTGTTGGAATCGGTTACATTTATTATCATTACAATTAAAAACATTATGAAAAGAAGTTATATCAATAAGACAGAATGTAAAATACATAGAAAGGTGTGTGTGTGTGTGTGTGTTTGTGAAACTTTAATTACATTTCCTAGCATCCCAATTTCTCCCTGTTTTCTGGATAAAATTAAGGTCACTCTTAGAATATTTCTCTTCACTTTGTATAAAACCAAAGGAAAAACGAATGGAGTAATTCTCACTCTTTACTCATCATTACAGAGTTATTAAAAGAGTTGAAAAAAATCAAAAGAATTATGACATATGAATCATTTAAAACAAGAGCATCAGGTAATTGAACATATTCATTTAACAATAGGTAAATGTTTAAATGGGTATATATGAGCAAAAGTAACTTCATAGTGTTTTCAACCTGTTTCCCAAAGCTTCTTGGAAAAATAAGAGGAGAATGATAAAAAATACACCTGAAAAAAAAAAGTTAACATTTTTTATCAGCAAGTTTGAATATAATCATATGGCAATTAGTGCTGCCTTACTAAAAACTTTTAAAATATCAGTTAAAAATAATCAATTTTGATTTTCAATACTAATCATAATATAAGAAATGAGAATAAAATATATTAAGTATAAAAAGTAAAACAAAGTTTATCTTATTTGTTCAAAAATCTCTCGAAATAAAAAAAAAAGAAGTTAATACTGGCTTCTTAGTGCATTAGCAGAATGTCTAAAGTATCAGAGTATAATTTGTATATTAATTGACATATTTTGAACATTCACTATGCCCTAAGATCTGCATTAGTTACTGACAATATAAAACTAACAAGGATCGTATGCTTATACCTACTGAGATTACAGACTAGTGAGGACCTGTGAAAATAAAAGTTGAGGATAACTGCTATAATAAAAATTAAATTGTGCCACAATAGTTTAACACAACACCTAAGTGTTAAGAAAGGGCAAAATCTGAAAATGAGTGGGATTTAGCCAGAGAGAGAATTAAAGATAGTCAAATTATGAGAAAATATATCTATAAATGCTTGAGTGCAAAAATGGCCCTGCCTCTTCATTTTATTCTGTATCCACATCCTTATGTTTACTTTGTAAACTTGGGTCAGCCAGTCTTGTGACTTATTTTTACCAGTGGGCGATAAGCAAACTAGATACAAGTAGAGACTTAAAGTCCCCATCCTTTTCTTACTTTGCTTTTGCCGTCTGAAATTACCATGAAAAATAAACACAGTAACAAGATGCAAGAGAATTAGGGAAACATGTAGAAGAGATCATTTATACTAGAATATTAGTTTCCTGTGTGGTTTAATGCAACAGAGATTTATTCTCTGAAAATTCTGGTAGCACAAGTCTTAAATCAATATCACTGGACCAAAATCAAGGTGTTGGCAGGGTTGCACACTCTCGAAAACCTGTAAGGGAGAATCTATTCCAGCTTCTTCTAGTTTCTAGTGGCTGCCAGCATTCCTTGGCTTATGACCACATCACTCCAATCTCTGCCTCCATGGTCACATGTCTTCTTTGTGTGTCTCTGTATAATCTCCTTTTGTCTCTCTCTTATATGGGCAGTTGTAATTCCATTTAGGGCCCACCTGGATAATCCAGGGTACTCTTCTCATCTAAAAATCTTTAAATTAATCATATCTGCAAAGATCCTTTTTCCAAATAAGGCAATGTTTACAAGTTCTAGTGATTAGTATCTGAAGCTAAGCAGGGGCGGGCCTGGTTAGTATTTGGATGGGAGACCACTTAGGAGGACCAGATGCTGTAAGCATAAAAAATAATATATATATATAAGGGTTGTAACCTAACAAAGTCCTTGAAATCTGTGAGGTCAACCAAGGGTTGCCTCACCTAAAAAAATAAAAATAAAAATAAATAATAATAATAATAAATTTTAAAAAATCACTTAAATCAGATATGAGTGAGACTGCATATAGCTTATCCTGGGGCAAACATACCCTCCCCATCTGTGGATTTGTGAAACTAGAAAACTAGTTATGTATTTTTAAAATACAATGATGAGAAAGGTATAGAATAACGGTTACACACATTCCTATTCCAAAAAGGGAGAAATGGAAGGAATAGATTACTAACACCAATAAATATTAAATATCTGAGCAGGGCATATTCTATTAGGTTTCAAGGCCTAAGAATGATCTTCTGAGGCTGGAGGTTCCAGCCTCTGGGCTCATGGCTCTGCCCCCTGGGACCACAGCTCTGGCTTTCTTTTATAAGAACATACCATATAATTATATTTTAGGGCCTACCCAGATAACCTAAAATAATCTCCCCGTCTCAAGATCCTTAGTCATGTCAAGATTCCTAATCACATCAGCAAAGACCCTAATATGGTGACTTACAAGAAGTAGGAAACGGTATCTTTGAGGGGCCATTTTGCAGCCTACCATATACAGTAATCCCAGCCAAGGCCATTATTTGTCAGTAAATGCATGCAAATAAAACCAGCTTAAATCACAGACTCACAGATTTAATCTCTAAATAAATTTTTAGTATGGAGGCCATGAAGAGTTTGTGATTTTTTTTGCCACACAGCATTAGTGTGGCTATAAATACTTGATATGCAATGAAAGACTCAAAACTTCATGAGAACATTTAATGTTCTAAGAACTTGAAGAGCTTCAGTACAGCTAAAACCTAGATTTTTAAAGCAGGAATGGAAATAGAGCTGGTGTTTGCAAAAGAGGAGATAGGGAAATAAACAAGAACTAGATGCTAAAAGGTCATGTGAACAATATTAAGGTATTTAAAATTTATAATTATTACAAAAGCAATGGGAAAGCATTGAGACATTTGAAACAGAATAAGCTTTCAGATATCTTTTCAAAAATCAGATCAAATTCAGCACTAGCCAAACCTCACTGACTTATAGCTCTAGAAAAATAAGTACTTGTTATTTTCGCGATAGCAAAAGAGAAGTCTCATGTAGTACCTAAGAGTCTGTAGTCTATAGATCTAATACCAAATGTATTTTTTTTCCTGCATAAGAAAGACAGAATCCCACATTGTACAACTTATCCCAGAGTTTTAACTTGTTTTACTTAGTTTATATATTTATTTGTTTTTAATCTGATCCAATGAGCTTTTTGAGCACCTGGTATAGCAACTGAGAAACCAGTTTCCTTCAGAGAGCAGTGTTTTTGGTGGATATAAAGAAATCTTTTCATATTTAAATATTTTCTAATTACTTATTGTATACTGGAGTATGGCATAGTACGAGAAAGCTATTACTTCAAATGGCAGCTTTTAAAAGTTTTATTTATTTATTTTTTCTCAAAACCATGAGGAAAAACACATTTGCAGTATTCCTGAATAAATCAAGGCATCCTACATAATAAACCTTGAGTTACATCTACAGGGAGACTGAATGATGTGAACTGAAAGGAGGGCGGAGCTTGTGTGGCTGGCTATAGGGTAACCTAATTCAGTGTGGTACAGAAAAGCAAACTGTTTATGTGCTTATTCCATGAGTGTTTGCACTAAGAAGGAAGTGCTTTCAGAATGTTTCTAAAGATTTTTTTTTTTTTTTTAGCAGATGAGAGAAAAAGGACTCAAGTTTAGGAGATCAATTTTCAGGGTATTATAATAAAGTAGGTCAGGCATATTGGAGGCCGTGAATAAGGATATAGTAAAAGGACTTAAATATTATTTCAGCTATAGAGTTGAAAACATTTAATAATTAAGAAAAGAGGAAATTATAGAAAATTATCTTCATTTAAAAATTTAAAAAGAGTATAACTAGCAGAATGCAATATTAAAGATGAGAGAAACCACCTTTTCAAAAGAAAAGCAAAAACAAATAATTAAATTTTGTGTATGCTTGTTTGGGGCATCTATGAGATTTCCAAGTAGACATAATATGCTATTGGACATACGGTCATATGTTTAAGGAAGAGATGTGGGCTACAAAAAGAGTTTGGAGGGTCATGAGTAAATGGAAGGTAGCTGAAACATAGAAATAGATGAGTCTATATAAGAAAATGTTTGAAGTGAGAATGGCAGGATAAATTCTGATAAACATTAAATTTAACAGGATAAATAAGAATAAGAAAAAGGATTTTTGAGGAGACTGAGGAGTGTGAGACAGAAGGAAAACCATAAATGTGTCTTTCCAAAATAACTGAGAGAAGATATTCTAAAGAGTGTCCACAGTTGTCTTATGATGTCAATTTGTTTAACAAGACAGCCCAGCAATTCTTTTTTTTAGATTCTTCTTAGAACCATTTTTTTTTTTTTTTGGTAAATATTTCAAATACTTACATCCACTTAGAACTTACCATTTCTATACTGATATAAATCCATCAGAGAAGGTCTTTTAAGTCGTCTCTCTCTGATTAGGTTCTTTATGATAGTTTGCCTTGGTGAGCATTTATTAGAAATAAACATCTGTTGAAGGAAGAGAAAGAAAGCAGGATTGAACAGAGAGAGAAGTAGAACTGTAATATTAGATAATCCCATATAGAACTCTGGAACATATATACCCTGTCAGAGCTGTCTTATGTTGAGGAAAAATATGCCTCAGCCTCAATCATTCATTGTGATCTGTCCTGGGGAGGTCCTTCCCTTGAGCATGGTGGTTCTCTGTAGCTGAGACCAATGCTGAACCATATGACAGCTGTGACAGTCAATGTTTCTTTGAAAGTGGATCTGAGCAGTGATTTCCTTTCCCAGGTTAATTTCCTTTTCATCGACTTTGTACTTTCAAGTTTCTTTAAACCCTCCTTTCGTATAAGCTCTTATTTAAATATATCTAATAATTTTTATGTATTAAAGTTTAAAAATAAAACTATTTATTTGCATTTTCCATCTCAGCCACACCCTTTTAAAGAGAGTAAAATACAAAACCCTCACACGGCCTACAAAGTTCTATGTGAATTTTTTTCATGGTACTCTCTAATCCCATGCTCCCCTTTTATCTACTTCTGTTTCAGTCATATTGGTCTTTGTTTGTTGTTATTTATTGTTTTGTTGTTATTATTGTTTTTAAGAGTTTGCCCATCTTTTTTTCTTTTCTTGAAATGTTCTTTTCCTAGATAGTCATATATTACTTACTTTCTCCTTTCCTCAGGTTAAAAGAGAACCTTGTTAATCCCATCTTCAGGATATTCCTCATCCTTTTACTGTTTTATATATCTTCAAAAAATAAATTCTCTACCTGAAGTTAAATATTCTTTATTTGATTGATTATGTGTTACTTGTTTTGTCCCTCATTGATGGCAAGCTCCATAAGAGAATAACAGTCTCATTCAACAATGTATCACCAACAATAACACATGTAAGACAATAATTCATAATAAAGGTTTTTACTTAAAACGACTTTGTAAGTTGATCCTTTTAATACCAGAATCTTATATTTTAAATCTATGAAGAGAAACTAATCAATGTAATAGATTTATTGATAATCATATATATTAATAATATGCCTTATAGCAAGATTCTGAATTAAAAAGATATATACAAGGTAGACTTCATCAGAGAATTCACAATCTCATGAATATCTGAACAAAAAATTGCATTACACTATATGTTTAAAAATATACACAATTTTACAGTAGGCACAATGATCAAAAATTAACTTTATACTCATAATCAATAGTATTTTAATATGTCTTAAAGTCAGACTTTTAACCAACTCGATTTGTAGCATTAATATTCTAAAAAATTTAAAAATCTTTGAGTAAAATGAATAGTACCCTGATGCCCAGCTTCTACTCTGTCTATACTTTAGACTAATATAAAGATTTACTAAGTTTTTTAGCTTATAATTCTTATAACATGAAAGTGCATCCTTCAAATAGAAAAGCACAGGGATAAAGGGAGAATCAGACCATGGTGCTGCATCTTTTGAAAATAATGTTTTAGGTATTAGGGGAATACAAATCAAAACCACAATGAGATACCACCTCACACCTATAAGAATGGCTATTATCAATAACACAAGTAATAACAAGTGCTGGAGAGGTTGTGGGGGGAAAGGAACCCTCATTAACTGCTGATAGGAATGTAAATTGGTACAGCCACTATGGAAAACAGTATGGAGGTTCCTCCAAAAATTAAGAATAGAATTACCATATGACTCAGCAATTCCTCTTCTGGGTATCTACATAAAAATTTTGAAGACATTTATTGGTAAAAATATGTGCATGTGATATTCATAGCAACATTATTCATGGTGACCAAGACATGGAAACAACTGAAGTTCTCTTAGACGATTAGATAAAGAAGTTATGGTACATATATACAATGGAATATTACTCAGCCATAAGTAAGGATGAAATACTGCCATTTGTGACAACATGGATGGATCTTGAGATTATTATGCTAAACCTAGTAAGTCAGACAGAAAAGATGAGAATCATATGATTTTACTCATATGTGGGATATAAAACTGAAAGCAACAAATGAACAATACAAACAAACAAAACTCATAGATATAGACAACAGTTTAGTGGTTACCAGAGGGAAAGAGGGGAAGGGAGTAGGAAGATAAAGATAAAGGGGTTTAAATACATAGTGACAAAAGGAGATTTGACTTTGGGTGGTGAACACATGATGCAATATGCAGATGACGTATTATAGAAATGTACACAAAAAACCTGTATAATTTTATTAATCAATGTCGTCTCAATAAATTTAATGCAAAAACAAAACAAACGTGCGCACACACACACACACACACACACACGTAGCCATCTGGTGCCTTAATGAACCTGAAGCTAATAGTAACATGATAGTCCTGATCTTATGTTTATAGCCTCTCTGGTGGAGGTCATAGTGAGAATGACCATGAGAGTTGACAACATTTAACAAAGAAGCAGTAGTAATATCTACAAACAAAGAGGAGCCAAAGTGATACTATCAACTGAAATAGTAGGACAATATCACAGAGAATTATCACAAGATATATGTGGCCAGTAACACAACATTTCATAGCTTTAAGATAAGAAGACACTGAAGTTGTTGACTTACAAAACTGAAGAGAGCTAAAAAAGAAACAGTTGTTTTTCCCTTCTCAATATAACTCAGACTAACACTTCTGGGAAATGGGGTTAATTGAGGGGGGATAAAATTCCAATGTACATTTCAGAAGGAAATCGTTTGTTCTGAAATCATACTGTTACTCTCTTTCAGGCTAGTGGTAACAAATATATATGACATGAATCATTCGAATCCCCAGCCCACATCAGAGGAGAGAGTAGTAATTAGAATAATTGTTCCTGAGGCTAGCTAAAAAGGACAATTTGCTGAATGGCTTTGGAAAAGGTATTAAAGATTAACTAGCCCATGCCAACTTTACTAATGATATATTTTGATTATGGGGTACCTGAATATATAGTTTTAAAAAACTTCATGGTGATTTAACAGATCAAGAAAATCTGGACCTTCAAAAGTGTTGATAGGGCCAGGAGCTGTTATAGGGATTTGCTAGTAGTCTAGCACTGCATAAAGAAAAAAAAAAAAAAAAAAAGCCTAATCAGTTCTCTCAAAGTATAGCCAAACAGTTCAAAAGATTTTGTTATTTTTTGATGACATCAATATTTTATGGTTATCAAAAGAATGCTCAAAATGATATAAGAATTCAGGTAGGAAGAAATATAAGATATACAAATACTTTGGTTAAAGAGGCAAAATATTGCATCTTATATTTTAGAAATATTCTGTAAAGTCAGGGGAAGAAATGTTTGAAGTTTGAAAAGTTACTTTAAAAATGTGCTTCAATAAAAGACCTCTTTTACCTGAAAATTCCAAATAAATTATTCTATTCTTTAAATAATAAAACTTTTTATTTGTAAAACATTAAAAATCTCCCAATGTGCTTAAAAATGATGACAATTATTAAATTTCAATATTTTACAATAATATACATTACAATTTATTGGAAACACATTTTTATTTTAAAACACTAGGCTCTAAAGCTAAAACGTATTGATTAACAACAATTAAAGATATTTTCTCAAGGCTCTGAGCAAATGAATAAATCCCTTGCAGAAATGTGAACTTTTCTAATAAAGCTGCTTTTTGTCTATTCTCTGTTGGTTGCTTAAGAGTCATTCTTATACCCTTGATCTCAGATATTATAACACCATAGAGAAACATTGCTTGCACATTCTTATAAGTTGTTCATAACAATTATCTTACTTTTTCACTTAATGTTAAAATAATTTAAAAGGAAAACCTCTTTTTATTAAAAAAACAGATAATTAGGTATAAGTCTTTCATCCTATCTTCTTCCACAGTTCAAGTCATAGCTATCTATAATAACTGGAAATAATGACCTATAGTGATATTTGACAATTAACTAAATTTTAAAGTAGAAAACATTTTCTCTTAAGAACTTATTTTAAAGAATGTTAGAAGTCTTTGAAATGTGAAAACTAAATTTGAGCCAAAGGAAATTGAACAGCTAGGGATAGGCCAAAGAACAGTACATGGGATTAGAAGCAAGGAAAAAAAAAAAATGCCCAGAGAGCAGCCCAAGATTACTTAAGGATTTGGTTGTCACAATGAAAATTAACTAATAGTGATGAGTAATTATGATGAAGATGATGGAAAGAATAGTTTTCAGTCTATAGCAATACAACTTTAACTGATAGGTATTTGTGAAACATGGTTTATCTTCCATCAGACCTGACTCCAAGTTTACCTACACCCAAATAAAAGAGCTAGAGAGTAAAGAAAGCAAACAAATAAAATAACGCATTTTAATGTGTCAAAGTGCTTAAAAATTGAAACACATAGTTCAAGAAACACATTTTCTTGAACTTTTTTTCTATTTTTCAAGGCATTTTTGATTCAAAAGTTGTTATATTTTCATCATTTCCAGAAAAATCTTTTAAAAATAAATCTTAGCAGGAGCAATAAAAGAAAAAAAAAAAAGAGTTTGCTACATTTTGGTTTTCTCTGAAAGATTTTCATTCTGCTCTTGATCTGAAGGAACAATTTAGAATAACCCAGGGTTCATAAAAAAAAAAAAAAAGTGAAAAAATCTTGGAGCTATCAGTATGACTCTGTATTCAAATATGTGAAATGAAAGAAAAAGTATATGACCATGACTGAGAGACCTCAGAGTAGTGGAGCACTTAAGGAAATCAGCATGGAAAATAAAGTGCCCATTACTAAGTGATGATTTACTGTATAATTTATGAGAAGGTAGAGTATGCTTGAAACTGCACTTAGCACCTGGATGCCATGAAATATAAATTGAGATGAAATGTGTTCGTGAAATTCCATTAATAAAGCATATAATGTTGGTGTTCTTTCTATTTTATTTCTAGTTTAACAGAGAGCAGTGGTAAGCTTATACAATATTCAGTAGCTTCTACTTGATTATTTCTTAGACTCTTAAGATCTTGGTTTTCAGAATTTAGAGATTATCTGGTATAATCTCTCTCTCTCTGTTTGTCTCTCTCTCTCTGTTTGTCTCTCTCTGTCTCCCTTAGACTCTTAAAATCTTGGTTTTCAGAATTTAGAGATTATCCGGTATAATCTCTCTCTCTCTGTTTGTCTCTCTGTCTGTTTTGGTCTATCCATCTGTCTCTTTCATTCTTGTTCTCTCTCATCATGCAACATCCCTGACAAATGCAATCTAAACTGTATATTCTGAGAGATTGTTACTCATTTATTCAACAATTCTACATTGTCTACCTAATATGCGTCAGGCATAATTGTTGGCACTGGGATACATCAGAGAAACAGAAGCAATAAGATATGTATATATATAGAAAAGAGAGATTTATTTTTAGGAATTTCTCATGTGTTTATGTAGACTGACGAGTCCAAGATCAGCAGAGTAGGCTGGCAAGCGGGGGACCCTGAGAAGAGTTAATAACGTAATTCAAGTCTGAAGGCCATTTACTGGAAGAACCTTGTCTTGCCTGGAGGAAAGTCAGTCCTTGTTCTATTAAAGCCTTTAAGTGTTTGGATGAGGTCCACCCACATTATGGAGGGCAATCTGCATTACTCAAGTTCTACTAATTTCAATTTTAATTTTATTTAAAAAATGCCCCCCAAAAGAAATATCTGGGCACTCTGGTTCAATAAAGTTGACAGAAAAAAATAATCATCATATTCAAAAAGTAGAGAAATTTGTTTTGAGGATACTGTGGAAATAATTGAAGACTAAACAAATAAGAACAGCGAAAGACATTTAGTCAGAGCTTACTAATAGAAAGGTAATTAGCCACTGTCATTTCTGTTTTGACAGAAACTCAAAGGCAGTCAGAAGAGTGAGAAGGCTTTATAGTGAAAAAAAGGGAAGGCTTCATGTATACCCTGATTCGAGGCTGTTACATGGGGAAGCAGTAGGAAGGCATCCTATGGAATGGATTGTTTCACCCCAGTCAAGTCTTCAGATGACTGCATTCTGACTTTTTACCTCATATAGTGGTCAGTTTTATGTGTGAACTAGAGTGGGATAAGGCATGTCCAGAACTCTGGTAAAATATTATTTCTGGGTGTGTCTGTAAGGGTGTTTCAGGAAGAGATTAAAGTTCGATTTCATGAACTGTCTAAAGCAGATGGCCCTTCACAATGCAGGTAAGTAATATACAATATATCAAGAGTCCAAGTAGAACAAAGAGATGAAGGAAGATTAAATTCACTTTCTCTCTGCTTGAGCTGAGAACTCCATCTTATCCTGCCCTTGGATATTGGTGCTCCTGGTTCTCGGACTTTTGGGATCACATCAGGAGTTTAAACTATAAATTCCCCTACCCCCCTCTCTATTCTCAAGTCTTTGGGCTCTAACTGAATTACACTATTAGCTTTCCTAGTTTTCTAGTTTGTAGATGGCAGATCAAGAGACTTCTTGATTTCCATAACTACATGAGCCAGTTTCTATGATAAAATATATATAAATATATAAATATATATACATGTATGTATATGTATGTATATATAATTAGTTCTGTTTCTGTTTCTCTGGAGAACTCTAATATACCACATAAGAAACTCAGGGCCAGGATTCCCAGTTAAGCCACTTGTAAGTTTCTGGCCCTCAGAAACTGTGAGATGCTTATAGCTGTTTTTAAGCCACTAAGGTAATTTTCATGTAATTTGTTAACCAGCTATAGAAAAATAATATAGGTTCTAATCTTATTCATAGCTCTTTTCAGGTTATCCAGCCAAAGATGGGTTTCCATTTGTGAAGCTATGCATTTGAGCTACTTGCTTTATGCAAATAATTGCCTCTAGCTCTTAGCCTCACATTAAACTTATGTTCTCAACCCCTGGCTTCACATGAGGTTTAAAAATCTAGTTCCTATGATCTAGAACTCTAACCAGTATGTTTGCTTCACTAATAGCAGTTCTCTTTTTATTTCTGGAATATAAAAATGTTCTATTTTTGTGCAAAATAAAAATAAGTTCTGGCATATTATCAGAATATTATCAAAAAGTTTAATTTTCTCATCAGGCCAAAGTTAGGCACATATGAATCTATCCTCTGTTAATTCATCTTCCAAGTTTGAATGTCCATCTTTTTAGTGACAAAGAAACTTCACCTAACATCATACGTAACATACCATCGATGCCATCAGCCTTATCATTCTGAGAAGGCTATTTTCCAAAACTACTTTTACATTTCCAAAATTAGGATTCTGATTTCGTCACTCTTTCTGAGTTCAATGGACAATATAAGAAAAATACTTGCTGAATGAGTAACTTCATTAAAGTAAGTAAATGTTTGTTTGTAATGCAGGTTCTTGGGACTCAAGTCCAAGTCTACCAAATTCCGTTATTAAATTTTCTGTGTGTCAATACTGGTGGTGTTTTAGCTGAAATTTTAATATATCCTGGTGCTGTACTCTTAGAGAATCTAATTTACTAGATCTGAATAAGAGCCTGGAAATCTACATTTTAAAAATCATTACAGGGAATTTTGATAAAAATGGAGCTAATGACTACTCTTTGAGAAATATTGTCAATATTATTTCTTGTATTCTTTGTTATAGTTTTTCTTTCATTTCATACCACTCATTCTTTAAAAACATTGTTTTGTGCATGTGTGATTTTTAATTTGCTGTTTGTTTGGTTTTATATGGCTTTCATAATTGTGATAAAAGGTGCTATTGTTGTGAGGAGTAAGTATAAAGAAAAAAGGCAGCAGCAATAATTTATGAGTAGAACATTTGTAAATCATGTTTTTTATAAGTCAGAAGCAGCTATATGATATTTTTGTGGAAATGCAATTAAAATGATAATAATGTATAATACAATGTGAAATGCAATTAAAATGTAAAATGTATAGCATGATAATGCCAAAATATTCTAAGATAAATGGTAATATAAATATTAGCAGAATTTTATATTTGTCTTCAGTTAACTACCAAATGCTAACAATATTATAAATATTAGCATAAAAAGTGATATCAGGATCAGGAGTGTTGAGAATATTTCAGGTAAATATAAAGAGTTTTGACTGAGATTTGGGGTTGGAAATATCTGTTCAATTTCCAAAAGCAATTATGCTTCTTAAGACACAGCAGGTGCATACTGTTCATGGTAAGAAGTTACCTAGTTGATAAGCAACTACAAGTTCATCACGACTAATTTGATATGACAATCTTAAAGAGACAGATGCATTTGCTTTTCTTTTATCTTATTGATTTAAATTAGATTATGATCCTTATAAAGAGAGGGAAGGAGAATTAAATTTAGGATAAAAGAATATCTAGTGCTTCTTTCCAGAGAAACTTTCAGAAAAATATTAAAAGAATACACATACTTTCATGTATAAAAATTTAAAACATATTTGAAACCCTGATATCGGTGAATTTTAGGGGAAATTGAATAGAAGAAAGCAGTGGATATTTTCATGTGCTTGGAATACTTATATAAAATGTAATCAAATTCTTAAAATTAATTTTTATATTGAATAGTCTGTTTATGCACTAACACATTGAGATGCCATATAATTGATAGATAAAATTGGATTTCTCTTTGTTTATTATATCGTGAAGGAGAAAGATTTGGAATATAAGATTGTCATTCAAAGTTTGAAAAATTATAGTTTCAGCTATCTGTGTTAGCTGTGTTAGAAAGTTTCTAACTTTTTGTTGTGGTTTGTGATTTTTCTGAGGTGAAGTAAAATTATTAATTGTGTTTCAAAGTCAACATGCAGGAGAAAAACATATAGGAAGTGGATGAACATATTCTGCGTCATCTTAAATCAATCTTTTGGTCTCTTGATTATGAAGTACACAGTACATAAGGGTAATGACTTTGGATATTCCCAAATGCTTTAGAAACGTATTTTGGTTAATATTTTCTCCATTCTGTAAGAATCTGCCCAAGACTCAGTTTTCTATTATAAAATATCTGTATATATTCTGAGTCATTCACAGAGTAGCAACCCCCTTTAACATATATTTTGACTTTCATCCCTTTCTTAAAAACCTAGTGGAACAAACAACAAATGATTTTTTGAAAAATATTCAGATCAATACATCCATACCTTTCCAAGTACAAGTCAACATTTTGAGGTATTTAATGTGCTAAATGTTAAACAGATAATGAATATGTTATGAACAATATTATTAAATAAACATATAAAAATATAAACATTCATGAAGAAAACACAATAGACCAAAACTAACACAAGAAAAAATAGAAAGCCAGTATAGTTCTGTATTCAATAAAGAAAATAAAATTTAATATCAAAGTTACCCACAAAGAAATCTTTTATTTTGTTGGTTGAGTTTATTCCTACATATAGAAAAAGTTTACAATAACTTTTAATAATTCTTTCATTTATTAATATTTTTCAATTGTTTTCTAATCTCAATACCAAAACTCTAATAAAAGCACAGCATAAAAATAAATGATTTGAGAATGATCTCTCTCATAAATACAGAATCTGAAATTTAAATAATAATAACAAATTAAAGATTCTAACCAAGCAAATTGCAAGTTATCCAATGCTTTATAAACAAGTTGAACTTACTTGAGAAATGTAATATTATTTTCGATAATATCACCAAGTAAATCTACACATCTATAGAATAAGAAAAACCCGATCTTTCTGAATAGATACTGTAAGCATTTATGAAATTCAACATAAATTTAAAGATCATGATAAAATACATGCTAACTAGATAAAGAAGCATCATTCTTAATCTTATAAAATACATTTGATCCTTCTCCCCTGAAATTGGAATGAAACAATGATACTTTCTATCACTACTTCAATTCATAATCATACGTGAAATCTTAAAAGATCCAAAAGGAAAAACAAACAAACAAAAATACATAAGACTGGAAAAATGAAATGAAACAAATTTGTCATTATTTATTACCAAATGATTGTACATTTATATAATCTAGAAAATCCCATAGAAACAATATTAGAATTAAAAAGTAAATTCGAGTACTTCAGTTAATATAAGATAATTAAAAAAAAATGATATTCCTAAATGACATCCACAAAAAGTAATTTTTAAAGTAAATTTTAAAATGATATAATTTAACATAATGTAAATTTTCTTACTGTTAATGGGTCTATTTTGATTTTCCAGTTCATGATTCAGTCTATGAAGGTTGTGTATTTCAATGAACTTGTTAATTTCTTCTAGATTATTGAATTTGGTGGCATATAATAATTCATAGTATTCCTGTATGATACTTTGTGTTTCAGTAAATCTGTCATAACTTTTTCTCTTCATGTCTATTTTATTAGTGTCTTTCTTTTTTCCTTAGTGAGTCTAGGAAAGGGTTTTTCAACTTTATTGAACTTTTCAAAGAATCGTCTCTATGTTGCATTAATTTTTTCTATTGTCTTTTTGTTCTCTATTTCATTTAATTCTGGTCTAATTTTTATTATTTCTTTTCTTCTGCTGACTTTGGGCTTCATTTGTTCTCTTTCTAGTTTTTTAAAAATGTAATGTTAGGTTGTTTATTTGAGATTTTTCTTGTTTCTTGAGATAGGCTTGTAATAATATGAACTTCCGTCTTGTTACCACTTTTGCTGTATCTCAAAAGTTGTGATATGTTGTATTTTTATTCTCAATTTTTTCTATGTATTTCTTGATATGTCCTTTTACTTTTTCTTTGTCCTAGTCATTCTTCGGTAGCATGCTGTTTAATCTCCACAATCCTTCTTTTGAAAGGATAATTTGAAAACATTTATCCATAAAGATATATGCATCCCAGTGTTGGTTGCAGCATTATTCACAGTGGCCAAGATCTGGAAACAACTGATGTGTCCTTCAATAGATGATTGAATAACAACGTGGTACAGACATTCAATGGAATATTACTCAGCCATAAGGAAAAAGATGAAATACTAACATTTGCGACGATATTGGTGGATCTTTAAATTATTGTGCAAAAGGAAGTAAATCAGGCAGAAAAAGTTGAGAACCACATGATTTCATTCATATATGGGATATAGAGCTGAAAGCAGCAAACAAACAAGACATACAAACAGAGACTCGTAAACATGGACAACAGTTTAGAGGTTACCAGATGGGAGTGGAGAGAGGTAGATAAGAGTAAAGAGGGTCAAATATATGGTGATGGAAAGAGATTTAACTTTGGTGGTGAACACACAATGCAATATTCTTATGACATATTCTTGAATTGTACACTTGAAACCTATATAATTTTAATAACAAATGCCATCTTAATAAATTTAATAAAAATAAAAATATCAAATAGATTTCATTTCCAGCTATAACAGAGTAAAAATATCAACAAAGTGTCTCCCCTAAATACAAGAATACAAGTTAAAACTGAAAATTATGCTCCAAAAAATTTCCACAATTTTCTATCTCTAGAAATTGAACAAAGTCAAACTATAAGTTATTGTGTTTATTCAAGAACAAATATTAATTATGAGTAAAAAAAAGTGGAAATCTGTAGCCTTTGTGCTTGAGGCTATTCTTGTGTGTCTTCTCGTCCCAAATTCTACCCTGTCAAGCTTGATTTTGTAATATTATATATTTAGGCTGAAAGAGAGAGGAAAAAGAAAAAAAAAAAGCTTCGCTACCATCAAGCAGGCTTGATTTGGAGTAGAAGACACATATCCAGGTCTGAATGTTTCTCAGTAAGCATAGTAAACTCTGTAGGAAACAATAGGGATATCCCATTACTCTGCTAACCTGGGAATAACATCCCTGTTTGGACAGTGATCATTTGCCAGAAAATTAGTGAGGATTCTTTGAAATTAGAGAAACTTTTCACACATCTCTGGCTGAGTGGGAAGCTGTATATATGTGCAGGAAAGATTAGAGAGGGCCCAGGGGAAGGTAAAGATGAGTAAGATTTGAAAATGGGGTCTTTAACTCCCATACAAATTTACTGGCAAAGATTGGAAACCTTACAAATTCAAGTTGTTTAAGTACGACTTCTTTCTAATTTTGGGTTAATCACTAAGTCACACAGACTAGCAGTGACATCAAGGAAGTCAAAATAAAAAAATATAAAAAGAAAAAATAGAAATGTTATCACCAGTTAAATACCACAGTGAAAACAAATACTAAATATTAAGAGCAGGCAAGTTACTGAAACAGAAAAATAAATCCATAAATAAATTTAAAAAATAATAAAATTAAAATAAGTAAAAATTTAAAAGCAACAACTACCCTCAGGAAAGATGAGTGGTAAAATCTGGATTTGCTACAAAATAATATCTGAAATGTTCAGTTATCAATAAAATTTATAAGATATGCAAAGAAATAAAAAAGGTATGGTACATACTCAGGACAAATATATTGAATTGAAACTGATTCTAAGTGGATCCATGTTAGGTTTATCAAACAAAGCCTTTGACTTGGATATTTTTAAATTTAAAGATTAAAAAAAATGTATTTAAAGAAATAAGATTAAGATTATAATACCTCAAAAATAGATCATATCAAGAGAAAAAATAGAAAATATAATATAATCAAATGAAATATCTAGAATTGAAAAGTATAAGTAATATAAGAATGTATTACGAGGTTTATAAAATATGTAGAATTAGAATGTATTAAAAATAATGCAGAAGACTGGAAAGGAGAAAAGGCAGTACATTTGAAGTGAAAGTAGATTATGATAAGCTAAAATTAAATCTTACAAAATGTAATGAAAAACGCACATTAGAAAATATAAATATACAGCTACAATAGAAGACAAAATGGAGTACTACAAAGCACAAATTAAATCAGAAAAAAAAGAAGAAAATTCACATGCAGGAAATTGAAAAATGGTAGGCTTGAAACCAATCATATTGGTTTTCTATAGCTGCTATAACAAATTACCATAAAATGTGGCTTAAAACAAAAGAGATTTATTCTCTTAGAATTCTGGACACTGGAGGTCCAAAATCAAGGTGCTGGCAGAGCCTTGATCCCTCCAAAATCTCTAGGGAAGAATTCATCTTTTCCTCTTTTAGGCTCTGGTGGTTGCAGAAGTACCTGGAATTTCTTGGCTTGCAGAAAGAAAACTAGTCTCTGCTTCCATCTTTAAAAAAGCTATCTTCCCTCTGTATGATTGTGTTTCTGTGTCTAAATTTTTCTCTTCTTATACGGACATCATTTATATTGGACTTATGGCCCACCTTAGTCCTGTATGACTTCATCTTAACTTTATTACACCTGCAAAGACTCTATCTCTAAATAAGGTTATGTCCACAGTTTCCAGGTGGGCATTAATTTTGAGGGAAAACTATTCAGCCCAGTACATCAACTATACTTATACATTATACATAAATGATTCAAGTACTCTAAGTAGAAAACGAAAAATGCAAAAAAAGGGTAAAAAAACAGAGCCTAATTGTTAGGCTCTGTTGTGGTTAGGTAACACAAAATAAAAATAATTATATAAAAGTACTAATTACAAGAAAGCTGAAGAGGCTATGTTCTTAGATAAAATTGACCTCAAAAAAGGAATATTACTACAGAAAAAAGGCATATTTAATAATAAAAACTTTAATTCATTAAGCAGACATAATATTTTAAAATCTATATGCTCATAACAACAAAAGTTAAAAATATATGAAGCAAAAGGTAAAACCTCTAAAAGAAGAAATGGACAAACCCACAATTATAATTAGATATTTTGGTACTCTTTGATTAGTCATTGATAAAAAGAGCAATGGACAGAATTCATTAAGGATATAGAAAACGTGAACACTATTAATAAAAACATAACCTAAATGATAATTTAGAGCATCACAGAAAAAATGTTATAACACACATCCTATTAAAGTGCACATATATTTACACACATAGACAATAGAAAGCCATAAAACAAATCTGAGCAAATGAAAATGAATTGAAATCACAGAGTATACCTCCTGACCACCCAAGAATTGAATTAAAAATCGATATAAATCATATGAAAATCTACAAATGTTGAGAAATTAGATAAGCATTCTAAAACAACCTATTTCTTGAAGTAGTCAAAGATACCTTAGCAATAAGAAACTTAAACTAGTTAAAAGTCATTTTTAAATTTAATAAAATAAAAAAAAATATTTTATAAAATTAAGAAAGTGATAAGGCAAGCTTCAGACTGGCTAAAAATATTTGTGATATAAATATATGAAAAGAAACTTGTGTATCCAGAAAACATGAAGAACTCTTAAAATTCAATAATAAAAAGATAAACAAACATTCCCCTTTAAAAATATGCAAAAGTACTCTAAGGTTTGCATGGACACTTTATGAAAGAAGATACATGAATAGTCCCTAGGCACATAAAAGATAGCAAACATAATTACACATCAAGAAAATGCAAATTAAAACTACAATGAAATGCAACTACATGACTATAATGGCTAGAATTATCAAGAATTGCTGAATATATGGAGAAACTAGAACTCTCACAAAATTCTGGTGGGAATATGAAATGATTGAACTACTTTTGAGAACTTTAGGGTAATTTCTAAGTTTAAAAATGCATTTATTGTATGACTTATTTATTCCAGTCCTTCATTGCCCAAGAGTAGTGAAATAAATGTCCACACACATATTCATTGATATATGTTTATAGCAGGTTTATTCTTAATAGCTCTGAATTATAAACAACCTTAATGTCCACCAACTGGTGAATGGTTAAAAAAGACAAAATTCTGGTATACTAGTGCAATGAAATACAACTTAATAAAAATAAATGGACTACTAATGCACCCAACAATATAGGTGACTCAAAAACATTATTATGAGCAAAGGAAGATAGATACAAATGAGTATTTGATTTCATTTAAAAAAACTTCAGGAACAGGAAAAACAAATCTAGTGTGACACAAAATCCATTAACAGTTGTTTTAGATTGACAGTTATGGACTATCAAGAAAGGAGCATTGGAGTTATTTTTGGAGTGATGAAAATATCTAATAGCTTGATTAGGTGATTATATAATTTTTATATAGTTATTAGAATTCTTATAATTATAATGGGCGTATCTTATTTTATGGAAATTATATCAATAAAAAATTTTAATGCGCAAAATTTACAAAAATGCCCCAAAAAACATACTAAATAAACACTAAATAAATAAGATTATATTATTACACTTTCAAGACAGTCACCTTAATGAATTTATGATGCACCTAAAATGAATTCTAAACATTCTTAAGAAAGCCTTAAAAGAATTGACACTATATTTCTAATCTCTTTAGCCCTGTTTCTTCTTTTCACTGTATTCCAGATATATTAGCTCCTTAATGTTTTTCCAAACTGTCAAGTTCTTTATCATATTATTGTTGGTAAATACTGTGCTTTCTGTGCTAAGTTTTTCCTCCTCCCACCTCTGACACTTTTGTCTCTTCTTATTCTTGAGATTTACAGGCAAATGTGTCTTATTCATTTATTTAACAATAATTACTGAGCATCTAGTATTTCTCTGGTTCTTTTCAGCTTGGAATGAGACAATAAACAAGAGATAATCTTTGCCTTTTGGATCTTTGTTCTTGTGAGGAATAAAGAAAATAAATAAACATATAAGTAAACATGCCACAAGTCAGCTGTCGCTATGTACTATTATTAAAAAATAACCAGATTGAGGTAAATCCAACACTTCTCACATTGGAAGAAGGTTTATATTTTATCTGAGTAACCAGACAACACTGGAACAGAGACCTGAAGAATTGAGAGAGAGGTCAATATAATTATCTAAGGAAGTGTATTTCAGACTAAAGACACAGCAGTTGGATGTTTCCCCCAAATTTCCAACTATCTCCACTACTCTTTTTTTGTTTTGTTTTATTCTATTATTGTGTTCATTTATAGTAAGTACTACCATTGCATGGATTTGTCTTTTTTTCTGGGAAGACTATAAACACCTTATAGGAAGAATAATTTCTATGTGTTTATCATTGTTTGTAAAGTTAAAAAAATAAATGCCTATGGTAGGCATTAGTTAAATATTTGTTGAATATATGCTTCTATATATGAATAAGTACATTTCAGAATATATTTGTCTAATTCTATATGATTCACAAAGATTTGGTCTGAATAAGAGTGAATAAATCAATAGACTATTAATCCATGTCCTTTAACAAGACATGCAAAACAGATTGAAGAGTCAATTCACAATCAGAATGGTAAAGTAGTTTTCAATATGTTAAGTTAATGATACTTGTGAAGCATTCAGGTAATGGTGCACAAATTTATCTTTGAAACGTTTTATCTGTGTTTCTTTTATGCACTTATCTTTTTTATTTATTTTTTCCCCAAATCTTCATTGCTCTATAATCACAATATCTGAAGGTACAAAATTACAGATTAAGTGTACCATTTTCAATAACTTATTTCTTATAACTCATCAAAGAGTATCTTTTAAGCAATAGGGGTAAAATAAATTGAGTTTTAACAAATACACAAATAAATGAGGATTATTATTATAATCAGGATAAATTATATGAATGAGGATTATATGATTATATTTTTAAGTATAGAAAAGTTGAAAAGCATATTTTATTAGATTTTATGACTATCACACTCAAATGTAGGAAATTGAATGGAATTTTAGAATGAGCATAGATTTTGAGGATCAATGGAAAATAATATCAAACATTTTCTGGAGCATTAGTAAATGTTAGATATTTGTCTAAGAAATTAGTAGTAATAATTTTGAGTTTTACAACTCTACCAAGTTAATGCTATTTGCATTTTGCAAATGAGGAGACTAAGGCACAAAATATAGAAAATTTGTCCAAATTCTCATTGTTAGGTGGTGGGTCAAAACCAAGTTGCAGATTTCCAGAGCACACACTTTTCGTCACTGGGTTTTAATCGCTGCTTAAATTCAGATGATCAGTTTTTCCCCTACAACTACGTATTTACTGGTTGGCTGAAGGTACATTATTTAAACTCTACAAGAGAAATTAAATAAAAGTATGTGTTTAATGCACCCACATAATGCCACGTTGGTCAAAGTCACTTGTAATTTTTAGTCCTCTCTCCTCTTAACTCAGGGATGAGAGCTCCTGATATTTCACATTCTGTTTCTGTCTGGATCAAGTTTTCTGTGGGCTGTCAGAGTTGCTAAATCAGATATCTCTTCATACATGCAATTTAGAAAAGGCAGGAACACTGTCTTCCTGCAGCTCTTGGGCCCTTTAAATACAGACTATGAGCCTCTCACTGGTCTCCCTGTGCAGCAACTCACTGTCAGCACTTCATTGAGTTCTGACTGGCACAGGAGCCTGGAGCTCCTTGATAATACAAAGAGAGAAGAGTCTGCTCCCTGACAGACATTGATGGCAGGAACTGCCACTCTCAGAAGGCAGTGACTGGCCACAAGCAAACACAGCGAGCCTCAGGCTGAATCCACTTTGATGAAATCTCATTCTTTCCTGTATAGGAGGGTTCACTGGACTTATTTAAATTAGCTTGTAATTCTCTTGGAGCAGACAAATCTTGGTAGGTAACAATGTTTTTCATTATTCCTTTGAAATGCAGTAAGTAGGTTACATAGGAATCTTATCCACAACTACTATTGCAATGTGACTTCTGGTCAGAACTGCATTCTGCAATATTTTATTTTGATTCCTAAAACCATTGTTTCATCTAGAGTCATTGATAATTAAAATAAATATTTTAAGATCTCATCCTCCTCCTCATCTGATCATTTTATATAGTTCTCTATACCTTGCTTTGGTAAAGAAAGTTTGATTTCACCAATATGTCTCAGAAGCTCTAGATTGGTTTAAGGATGGATAGAACATATACAGCAGAAAGAGATTAATAATATTTGATATGGTAGCACATTAGATAAATAAGAAAATAGAGAGTAGCCTTAGTTTACACTCTGTTAATTGAGGGTAAAAACAAGGACTTTAAAGTTCTTCCTTCAAGTCTAACGTAACTTGCAATTTGTCACACATTCACGTACAAGTGAAATGAAAGGTAGAATTTCTGATGCTGTTAGTATTGTAAATTCTACTTATTTAGTATTATACATATTTATGTAATCATAACTTTTTAAAATATACTACTCAGGTTTTTAATATACTAAAAGCAAATATCCACTAGGCTTTGTGAAACACAAATTTATTCTTGTACATTAAAAGAAATAGTAAATTATGAAACCAAAGAAAAATAGGATTAGAATTACATTGTCAATATTTTACATCCTAATTTCAAATATATATATATTTTTTTATTTTAAATTCTGTAATGGAGCTTGTGAAATGTTGTCTATTTTTAATGTATATCAAGAGATAAACTGATACTATAAGTTGAGGGTAGTTTCCAAGGTAAGCAAAATGGAACTTAAAAAGTAAATGTATTTTCATGCAATAAAGTGATATTGATCAATCAATAATTTAATGTAGTGATATAATAAAAAAATTCCAAACATCCATATTTACTATTAAAACCTTATATCTAAATTCACATCTTTCATGTCTCTTCTAATCAATGAGCCAAGTATACATTCCATCCATTTCTTTTCTAAGGATATTGGAACAGACCTCAAATCACTGTACTATAGACTTTATGATATTGACTTTTCCAATATGCTGTTTACTCTAAGAATTATAAGTGCCATAATCTTCAGGGAGAAAATTCCCATGTAAAAGACAGTGTAGTTTTACCATATTTGGAAAATCAGAAACATGGGAGTTGTTGAATCCTTTTCATTCTTTAGTTTCAAGTGAATTCTTCATTTTTTAATTAATTTTTCAAGATTCCTACCATAAATCTCTAAAATTAGTTATGATGAATAAAAAAATAATAGAAATATTTTAAAACATGAAAATCATCAGGATAAAAAATGTAGTTTAGATATGTATTTAAGGATCTTTCTAAAGATGTTATTTAAGAGTTATTAAAAAACTGCATTTTAAGCCATCTTTGAAATTAAGTCATATTGTAGATTTTATATTTTGGTCATGCCATTATTTAAATTTCAGTCTACTCATATAAACCTTTGGAAAACCCAAAACTTTTATTTATGGGTTGTAGAAGCTCTCTGATATGACATGATCATGACTTACAACACACAGTACATCAAAATTTGGATGAAGAATGATGCTATAAAAATGATACAAAATTTTCTGGTACAAAAGGTTTGGAACTTTAAATACTCTGAAAAGACATGCATACACATAAGAAATATTGATAGTGATTTAGTTAAGCATTTAATAAGAATAACAGATAAAACTAAATATACCACATAAATAAGTCAAATAGAACACACTACAAAAGGAACATATTGGACCAATAACAAAAATCTTTAAAAAATATAATAGAGAAGTTATTAAGACATCTTTTAAAAGTTGATAAAATATGTATATGTATGTAACATATATGTGTGTGCATATATGTATACCATAATATATTACACATACATGCACATAGATGTATGTAAAACAATGGGATAAAATTTAAAGAAGGTAAATTGGTAAACAAATGTCTCACTATCTATGCTTTCCTTCTACTCCAGGAAAACAAGATCAATAAAATTTAAACTCTGTTCAAAAATACTTAATAATAGATTTAATACAATCTCTATCAAAATTCCAATGGCATTTTTCAGAGAGCTAGAAAAAATAATTCTAAAATTTATATGGAACCATAAAAGACCCCATATAGCCATGGTGATCTTGAGAAAGAAGAACAAAGTTGGAGGTATTACACTGCCTGATATCAAACTGTACTACAGGTCTACAGTAATCAAAACAGGATGGTACTGGCATAAAAACAGATACATTGATCAATGGAACAGAATAGAGAGCCCAGAAATAAATCCACACTATGCTCTCACTTAATATATGACAAAAGAGGTAAGAATATATAATGGAGTAAAGACGGTCTCTTCAATAAATAGTGTTGAAAAAATTGTACAGATACATGCAAAAAAAAAAAAAAAGAAACTGGACAACCTTCTTATACTGTATACAAGAACAGATTCAAAATGAATTAAAGACTTAAAAGTAAGACTCCAAACCATAAAACTTCCAGAAGAAAACATAGGCAGTAAACTCTCTGATATTGCTAGCAGTAATTTCTTTTTGGATGTATCCCCCTGGGCAAGGAAAATAAAAGAAAAAATAAATAAAAGTGACTAAATCAAAGTAAAATATTTTTGTACAGCAAAGGAAATCATCATTAAAACATAAAGACAGCTGACTGATTGAGAGAAGATATTCACTAATGATACTTCTGATAAGAGGTTAATATCCAGAATATATAAATAACTCATACAAATCAACAACAAAAACAAAAAATCCAATTAAAAAATGGGCAGAAGACCTGAACAGATACTTCTCCAAAGAGGAAATACAGATGGCTAATAGGCATATGAAAAGATACTCAAGGTCACTAATCATCAGAGAAATGCAAATTAAAGCCACAATGAGATATCACCTCACACCTGTCAGAATGGCTATCATCAATAAATCAAAAAACAGCAAGTGTTGGCAAGGATGAAGAGAAAAGGGAATCCTCATACATTGTTCATGGGATTGCAAATTAGTACAGCCACTATGGAAAAGAGTCTGGAGATTTCTTAAAAAATTAAAAATGTATATACCTTTTGGCCCAGCAATTGTACTTCTGGGTTTTATCTAAAGAAAACCAAGACAATAATTTATAAAGATCTATGCACCCCGATATTTATGGCAGCACAATTTACAATACCCAAGATATAGAAGCAATCTAAATGCCCATCAACAGATGATTGGATAAAGAAGTTATGATTCATATATACAATAGAATATTACTCAGTCATTAAAAAAAATTAAATCCTACCTTTGCAATGACATGGATGGACCTACAGGTTATTATGCTGAGTGAAATAAGTCAGACAGAGAAAGATAAATACCATATGATTTCACTTATATATGGAATCTAAGGAACAAAAAGAACAAACTAATCAAAAACAGACTCACAAATATAGAGGACAATTTGGTGACGGACAGAGAGGAAGGGGGTTTGGGGACTGGGAGAATGAGGTGAAGGGTTAAAGAAGTACAAATTAGTAGTGTATAGGTGGTCACCGGAATGGGGAACACGGAATAAGGAATGCAGTTAGCATTAATCTATAGGTTAGGTGAAAACCAGAAGAGAGAAGGAGCAATTAGGGGGATCGCTTTATAAACTATGTAAATGTCTAACCAATGTACTGTATACTTGAAACTAATAAAAAAAAGAGAAAAGAAACACTTAATAAATATGTAATCCCTATATTATAAAACTGCTTTAAAGAATAACAAAATAGGGGAAGATTTCCAATTCAGTCTATCAGCCTAATAAATTGTTAATCCATATAAGGCAGAAGATTAGTAAAAGAAAAACAATTAATAGGCCAGTTTCATGAACAATTATGCAAAATTACCAACTAAAATACTGATAAATCAAACATAGTACTATATAAAAATTGTACATGATCATCAAGTGGATTGATTTAAGAAGTAAAAGGATATTTCAACATCAGAACATCAGTTTGAATAATTCATCATACTGACAGATTAATTGAGAATAAACAGTATTTGAAAAGTTTAGAAAAATATTATTTGTTACCATTCTACATGAATCAATGATTTAAACAAACAAACAAACAAACAAAGTCAAAGAAACTCAGAATAAACTACCCTGGATGAATTCATGCATGAATTATTTATCTTTAGTCATTGAGTTGAACAATCTTATTTGTATACTCTTCTCTGTTATGCTATGGTTTTAACTTACAAATTACATTTCCTGTATCTTTTCCCAATAAATTTCCCCAGATTCTGCCAGTTGGCAGGAGGAAAAGAGGTGTAATTGTCTGTGATTATTGTTATGGCAGCAAGTGACAGGGCGATTCCAGACCCCAGCATCTTGAGTAGAAGATGTATAATTTGTGCAGTACAAGTCCTAGTAAAGGCAGCAATTTTATGATAAATTCAGAACAGATTGAAACTGTCTCCAACAGAGCAAGCGTAGATGCATTCTCTTGGATTTCAGGCCCAGACCATTAGCAGGTTCGGTATCTGGATATTACCCAAACATTTTTGCACTTCCTAGACAGGCTTCTCCTTTTTGTCATTTGAGGACATCCAGTGTTTTTTAAAACAAATACATATTAAATTTCATATGGAGTGTTTTATGTTTTTCTGACCAAATATGATGCCTGCTATCACCACCTACATTTAATATTGTACTAAAATATAGGCCATTGTAATAGGTCAAGAGAAAGAGGGAAAATGGGCATAAAAATCAGAAAAAAAAGTCATAATTTTTCTTATATAATCAGTATGATTGCCTGAAATCTGTCTGACTATACACATAAAAAATATTAAGTTCCAGTTCAACAGGTAACATTTGTAACAGTATCTATCAATTAAAATGTAGGAAAAATCTCATTGCATTAGCAATATAATGTAAGCAAATTAAGAGGAAATTTAACAAAAGCAATACTAAAGATCTATGGAAATTTCTAATATAACTAATATAAATGGAGAAAAGAGTCGAGTATAATATTTTGAGAAATATTCCTTAGTTATAGAAATAATTTCATTTTTTTTTTTTTAGATCTGTGAAACCTAAGCTATGACTTTAGGACAGAATGGGCATAACATATACCCATGTTCTTACATATGAATTAGCTATATTTCAAAAAAGGCATTACAAAATATTGATAAAATTTGAATTATTTGTAAAAAAATTTCTAGAATCATTTTTTATCCATTTGTAAATATCTGATTTCTACATAATTTAGCCATTAAGATAGTAATAATTATTAAGACAATGATAAGTTAATTTTTTTTTACCTTTAGCAAAGACATATGAGGCTCGTTATGCCCTGAAATTTTGAAAAAAAAATTCTAAAATTAAGAAAAAAAGCCTCTAAAATTGAGAAAAAAGGGCTAATATTTCATTCGATTAGAAAACTTCTTTGCAGAATTGAAACCATATAATATATCAATATAAAAGCCACAAAATAAGAAAACTAGTTGCAATTTTTATAACTAAAAGTGCTTTATTCATATATATTAGCTTATATGATAAGTCTTGTTCATTGATAAGGAAAACTCCCCAAAATAGTCAGGGATATAATCATGACTAATGTTTTGGATGCCTAATTTGTACCAGATTCCATTATAAATTATTGATATTCTCACAATAACCCTGTATTATTATTATTATTTACAGGAGGAAATTTAGGAGCAGAGAATTTAAGTGATATCCTCAGGTCTATGAAGCTAGTATGTAACAGGGGTTTATATTTTGTCTGTAAAACTTCCATTCATGACCAATGGAAGCACAATTCTGAAAAACAATATATACATTGTACAAAAAGCTGCTCGACTTTATCAATTTGCAGAAAAATTCACGTTGAAGCAATGAGATGGTGTTTTATATAACACAGATTAATTGAACATTAAAATACTAACTATTGGCAAGGATGTGGAGAAATCAAAATTCTTAAATCATTGATATAAGCATTCTAAAAAACAACTTGGCAGCATCAAATAATTCATTTTATTTCAAGCATGCATGCTTACATACATAAATTTGTATAAAAACATTAATTAAATATAATAAGGTTGAAAAATGGAGTTTTAGCTAAAATCTCCATAGGTAAACATATGTACCAAATTTCTTACAATTTTATTTCTTATTCATATCTGAAGATGTGAGATCATCTAGAATAATGAATTGATTACTATTAATAATAATTATAATTATAATTATAATAAGCTAATTATAAAAATTATTTCATTTAAAATCTTTCACGTTCTTTTAGTAAATATAGAAATTATGGGGAATATAAAAATATTATCTATAATCCACAATTAAAAAAACATCAACTATTCTTGCATTTGTATTAAACTGACATCTTTTCAATGTTAAACACTTTAGCATATGCAGCTCTCTTCTTTAATATTCATACATTTCGAGTGAGTTATTTTCTTTTTAGAATCAATTGCAGCTGATACAGAAATCTTTTAATAAATGCAAGAGTAGGCTAAATTTCTTTTTTAACCTGAAGGATTCTCTATCAAATATATTGTTATAATAGCTACTGAAAAATATGCCTTAGAGTTTTATTTAGCACTGTAAGATGTGAACATCTTAATATTTTTAGCTGTTCTTTTATTTAATTTCAATAATTTATTTTTTTGAAAATTAGATGTTCTTTATAAAAATGTAGATGGAAAAGGTATACTATTGTTATATATTAACCTCAAATATTGAATAAATTTACTAAAATATAACTAAAAAACAGTAAAACTATATGCAATAAAGAATCATATTAAGATTTTTAAAACCACATATCTTTACAACTGTAAAGTTACTACTGTAAATAACATACACATATTTTATAACAAGATTCTTCTTGGCATAATAAAACCTGAAAGATAAAACCTGAAAGATATCTCCCTTTGTTAACAGCTGGCAAACTTTCAAAGCATCTGATTTGTCTTGTTCCTTTATTGCTTTCAGTTTTATATTCCACATATGAGTGAAATTATAAAGTTCTGAACTTTTTCTGTCTGACTTATTTTGCTTAGCATGGTATTCTCAACATCCATTCATGTTGTCACAAATGGCAGTATTTTACCCTTTCTTATGACTGAGTAATATTTCACTGTATATATGTACCACAGCTTCTTTTTCCAATCATCTATCAAAGGGCATTTGGGTTGCCCTTTGATAGCACTATTCATGGCCACCATGAATAGTGCTATGATTAACATAAGGGAACATACCTTCACTAATCAATATTTTTTAAATTTTTGAGTAGGTACCCAGAAGACAGATTACTGGGTCATATGATAACATTATTCTTAATATTTTGAGGAACATCCATACTGTTTTACATAGTGGTTGTGACAATTTACATTCCCACCAGCAGTGTATGAGGATTCCTTTTTCCCCATGACCCCTCTAACACTTCTTATTACTTGTTATATTGATAATCACCATTCTAATAGGTGTGAGATGACATCTCAACAGACATAAAAATTAAGAACCCAGAAATAAATCCACATAGATATGGACAAGTAATTTTTGACAAAGGAGTCACAAAAAAAAAAAAAAATACGGTGGCAAAAAGAAAGCCTGCTTAATAAATAGTGCTTGAAAAATTGGAAAGCCACATGCAAAAGAATGAAACTAGACTGCTATTTGTCACCGTGCAGAAAAATTAACTCAAAATGGATCAAAGATCTAAGTATAAGATTTGAAGCAATAAAACGTATAAAAGAAAACATAGGTCTTAAACTTATGAACCTTGGACTTAGAGAAGATTTTATAAATTTGACTTCAAAGGCAAGGGAAGTAAAAGCAAAAATAAATGAATGAGAGTATATGAAACTGAAAAGCTTCTGCACAGCAAAAGAAACAACAACAGAATAAATAGGTAATCAACTGAATGGGAGAAGATATTTGCCAACAACACCACCAATAAGGAGCTAAAATTCAAAATATATAAAAAAAATTATACAACTCAACAACCATAACAACAACAACAACAACAACAAGAACAACACACTAAATAATACAATGGGCACAGGACCTAACAGACACTTCACTAAAAAAGACTTACATACAGCCAACAGATATGTTTTGTTATATTTTCGTTGAATGTAAATACTGAATACAATTTTTTTCTGCGTAAACAACAATGGAATTACATTGTATAGATAATGGTCTACAATTTGCAAATTTTCTTTGAATGAGGCTGTCTATACAAGATAGCTTGCTTTGGAATTCAAAATGCTATTGAATAAACTATTCAATAGTTCAGCAAGATGAATTAGTTCTAAAAATCTGCTGTACAACATTGTGCCTCTAGTCAACAATACATACTGTATTATACATTTCAAACTTGTTATTAAGAGGGTAGATCTCCTGTCAAGTATTCTTACACACACTCACACACACACACACACACAAACATAGAAAAAAAAAACCCACAAGGATACAAGAAAACTTTTGGAGATAATAGAGAGGTCTATTATCTTGATGTGGTGATGGTTTTACAGGTGTATGTGTATGTCCAAACTGACTTAATTGTATACATTAAATATATGTAGGTTTCATAGGTTAATTATACCTCAGTAAAGTTGTTTAAAAAAAAAGACTTAGAAAACATTTTGAGTATTTTAGAATTTTCATTAGGAGAGTTTTTAATGACCTTTAAAAATTTTAGAACATGATATAAACTTTTTGTGATGTTATATAAGTGGATAAAGTAAGAATATGAATATAATTAATAGTTTATTTTTAATATTAAATAGGCAAATATTTAGTAACAGTAGCAGTAATAAAATCAATGTTTTCAAATTTATATAAAAATATTTTAATTACATCCTATTAAATCATATTAACCTAAATAGTTATGCTTTAAAAAGTCATGATATAATCTTGATGATATGCTAAATTCTCTTAATAAGTTATCCAACTTAATCCATACAACAATTATATGAATTAATACTATAACTATCCTCACTTTATGCTAAAGAAATTGGAATTTATATCTTGCCCAAGTTCACACAGTCAAATTCAACAGCTATTCTTGCCATAAACACTCCAAATTCTCTTCCTGAGCTTTTAACTACTAGGCTGCATCCTTACTGGTGAAAGAAGAGGCGGTGTAGTTCTACTGTTTCACATAGTTATTAATAAACAATGTGTGTTATATAACATCTGTAAAAACAATCGAAACATTATATTTAATTCTACCATTTTACAAAGTCAGAAATTAAGAATTTAGAAATGTATCATGCAATAACATATAAAAATAGAAAATATTTTTGTAGGTTATTAGCATAAATGATCATAGAATATTTGATATTGATAACATTTAGTAAGTCCTTTTAAACAAAAGAAAAACAAACAGCATTTCTTTCATAACCAGATGGCCAGGCATGGCAAATCAGTAGTATGTAAATAACTTCATTGAAAGGACACATAAAAAATGACTAGCTACTCAACATCTACTTTATACATAGACGATCCCCATGTAGACAACACAAAAAAATATCTACTTTCTATTGTAACTAATGCAGTCCCTGGAGTTGCTAGTGTCATTTTGAAGTTCATTTATATAAAGATACAAAACAGATGTGTTAGGAGCATCTGGATCTTGTGCTAAAATCAACTATGAAATATAGTGCATATGCAATTTAAAATGAACATAAAATGAGAAAATATAGTCAACTGTTAAGTTACTAAAAAGTCAGCACCATTATTCTCTATCTAGACACATATAGCAAATATATTTTCTATAGTATTAGCAAACATTACATAGAAAAAATTTACACCCCACTAAGTCACCCAATGTCACTATAATAACAAATAAATAATTTTGGAAAGAACACATGAGCATATTTTGATATGAACATAAGCTTATTAGTGAAAGTTATATCTATCCTAACAAAAATTTTATCAAAATATTTGCTTCAAAATAATACTTCTGATGTATTGCAGAAAGATTTTCAGCCAAAACAGGTCAGCCACAGCTAATTATATGGCTTTTGTCTTTCTGAATATATTATGATTGGCAAGCTGCCAATGGACATGTGTAAATAATGAACAAAGCGATGAATTTTAAAATGCCAAACCACTGGACCAGGCTGCTGTCTTAATAGCAGAATATTAACTTCCACACCTGGTCCCCATTCTGATAATTCGAAGTATCTTTATCAGATTTATTTACATTCCCTGCTCTCAAATATTAACACTAGTAATATAAAAGAATTACAAAATGTTTTAAAATTTTTTAAAAAACTAATTTGGCTGTCAAACCACTTTAATAAAGCTCTACTTCTTTAAATTAGTACAATTATTATTCACTTTAACCTATTTCTTTAAATCGTTTTCTCTCAGTCCTCACTTATCCTATCTATATGCCTAGTTTATTTCCACTGGATTACCTACATACCGCACTTCCATTTTTGAAGTCAGAGCCATGTTATCTCTTCCTTTGTATCATTCTTAAAGGCAGCTAGCTTAGTAATATGTTCTCCTTGAGTATTCAGATTTCTCCTTTAATCAATCATCTGTTTGTGTCATAACTTGAGACAGAAACTATTCAATATTTCTTCTGTAATAAACTTTAATGCATTTTTAAACCATTAACTTGCTCTACAAAGTTATTTTTTCCTAAGACAAATAATTCTGCCCAAATTAGTTGTGCTTTTAAAAATTAATTTAAAGGCAGGTGTAGTTGTATTTTGCCAAGATATTAATTCTAGGAGTTTATTTGTTCCCCAAAACAGTTACACTTTTTTTCTATTAAAAAAAGAATACCTAAATATTAAAGGAATTTAATTTTCATAGTTTCTTGTATTATTCAAGAAAATATCTCTCATTATTTAACTTTTATTATATTCTTGATCTTTTCCTCTTATGTATAATGAAACTTTAGATACATTTGACATTTATGGAATATTTGGTTTAGCTTTTACTATAAATGTTCACAATACATTTCAAACTTTTTAAAATTTACTTTTAAGTAAACTTTAAAAAATTAAAGGACAAGTCAGATTCAGTTAGAGGAGCATTTTGCAGATATGAATCTCATACATCAGACTTTTATAACTTTTAACGAGGATGACATACAGATGTCATATTTGCCATCAATATAATGTTCTATGTCTAAAGTAGGGACTGCTGATTATGTACAGTATTTTCAAATTAGAGTCAAGCCTTATAATCTTTTTCATAATGTGACTTTAGACTATCGATTAATTGGATTTTGTGTTTTAAACCAACTGTTTTTAAATTGATTTTCTTAAGAACCATTCAGGGAGCTTAGACATAATATGTAATTCTAGGTCTGCTTCCTGTAGATTTGTATTCAATATTCCTGGCAATCTGCATTTTGATAAAAGTTCTCAATTAATTCTTAGAATGTTAGATTGACACACATTAAAGATCAGCATTAGGAATATCTGGTCTTATATATTCAAATCAATTACCTCTTTTTAAAAACTTATTTGTATACATTTATAAATTTATTTTGTTTATTCTTTTTTATTTGTTTAATATTATGGACTAAATGTTTACCCACAAAATTCATCTGTTGAAGTCCTATACCTCAGTGTAGCTGTATTTGGAGATGAGACTTCTAAGAAAGTAATTAAAATAGGCCCTGACTTGATAGAATTAATATTCTTATAAGAAGAGTATCAGAAAGCTCACTCTTTTTCTCAGCTCACACACTTATGCGATGACATAACAATAAGATGACCATCTGCAAGCCAGGAAGAGAGCTCTCACCGGAAATCAACTATGCTGGTACCTTCATCTTGGACTTCTAGCCTCTGGAACTACGAGAAAATAAATTTCAATTGTTTAAACCACCTAGTTAATGGTATTTTGTTGTGGCAGTTTGAACAGACTGATAAAGTAACAAATTAAATAATTTCTTTCATTCTTTATTTTTTAATTATCCTATTTATAGTAAGCTCCTTATTTCCAAAAGGAATGCTTCCATTTTTCCTTAATTTAGAGGGATTATACATAAACAAAACAAAACAAAAGAACACATAAAGTTATTAGATGAAGGAGATCAAAAGGGACAAACATTCAGTTATAAAATAAATAAATCCTGGAAATATACTGTACAGCATGGTGACTATTTTTAACAATTTTAAACAGTGTATTTAAAGTTGCTAAAAAAGTAGACCCTAAAAGTTCTCATCACAAGGAAAAAAAAATAACTGTATGAGGTAATGGCTGTTAACTAAGTTTATTGTGGTAATCATTTTGCAATATAGTGTCAACTCATTAGTCTGTACACTTTTAATTTATGCAATGTTTTATCTCTATAAAAGTGAAAAAAATGGAGTTATTAAACACTATGGGAATCAGAGATTTGATGTGTGAATTAAACCTCATCCAAATGAGCCAGGGTAGGGGATAGTTTAAGAAAAAAAATTGAAACGAGGAAGTCAGCAAATCAGAGAAAAAGTCTGTACTGGTGCACAAGTTAGAGCTGCAGGAAAATTCAAGAAGACCTGCATATCTGGCAACTGAAGAACAATGGAATAGCAGGATCTCCCAGCAAGGTATACAGGAATGGGAAATTCCAGCTCTTGGGAATCTATTTTTTTTTAATTTTTTTTTTAACCTTCCAAATTTCATGTAAATTTTATTTTTTTATCACCTATAATCCACAATCCAAGGAAAAGGATTCATGGAAACAACACTCTCAACCTTAGCCAAGTCAACATATCGCAAACCAGCGCAAGAAACAACAAGGAACTCTGCAGTTCAGCATTCTCTCCAAGTAAAGGTTAATTTTCTTTCTGATTCATCACAGTGAATTTCAATGTGATAATAAACATGGGAGTAGGAAAAAAGAGGGTTAATATTATTTATTCCTCTAATAGCAGTATACCACAATATAAGTCTTTCAACATTTTTAGGTTAAACATTTTCTTATATGAAATGAGGTTATTAAATTGATGATGGTTGAGATTCTTTTTTGACCTAAAATTCTATTATTCTCTTTATTATTGTTCTTTGTCTCTTTGTTGGCCATAGCAAAGAAAAAGTAAAAATATGGCAAGCTATTGGAGTTTTTAATATAGTAAGGATGACTGTTTCAATAAAAGGTAATGTGCATTGTTTATCCTTTCCCTTGTATATTATATTCTCTTCAAAGGCTTACATTATCCTTTTTTATCCCAGAGAAGATTTGCTTTACTAACTCATTCCTCTGAAATATCTGTATTATTTTTTATTATGATAGTTCATCAAAATTCACCTAATTTTAGAAGCCATATTTATAAAATGTGTTATGGTAGAACTAAATTTATGAAGTAATATTTTAATTATCAAGATTGTTCCTTTAGAATAAACAAAGAATAATATACTTTCTCTTAAAGTATCACATTGTGTCAAACTGAAAAATGCTTTCTTATCAATTTTTTTTATTGAAAGAGTTTATTGTTATGAAAGAGAATAAACAAGTCTCTCTTAAAGATGAATCCAGATAATTTGTGAAGATATTTCCCCCTCAAGAAAATAGAACTACTTCACTCTTTTTCGAGTGTAGATTCTACTTAGTGACTTGTTCTGAAAGAATAAATTATAAAAAGGAAATAAGGGTAACTCTACATTGGAGAAACCTGAAAAGCATGGCTTTGGGCAAATATGCATTAACATCATCAATGATGAGCCCTATTGATAGCACATACTTCCAGGTAATGTGATGAGCAAGTACTTTACCTTTATAGAATTCCTTTTAAATTACATAATTCTAGTTTAAACCCCAGGAGAAAAATACCAGATAACTCCCAACTGAATAACATTGTACAGAATATCTTACCAGTACTCCTTAAAACTGTAATGTCATTAAAAACATAGAGATTCTGAAAAACATCACAGCCAAAAAAAACCTAACAAGAAATAATAATTAAATATAATCTGTCTGGATGGGATCTTGAAACAGAACAAAAACATTAGGAAATAAGTAATGATATCTGAATAAATTGTGTAGTTTAGTTAATAACAATATGCCAAGTTTGGCTATTGAGTTGTGACAAATTTACCATGAAAATGTAAAATGTTAAAGGTAAAAATGATAGCGGGCATATGAGAACTCTGTCTTATCTTGGCAAATTTTCTGCAGATCTAAAAGTAGTCTAAAATAACATTAATGAAAATCATAGATTGTTAGGTAAAACTTGTGATTATATTATTTATTCATTTGCTTAACTAACATTAAATGTTTGCATTTGCACCCTTCAACACACACATTTTGCTATGGTTCTTTAAAAAAAGTTTGTTGCTTATTAATATTAAGCCTTTTTATAGTAATAGTTAAAGAATATTGTGTTTTTCCCTTTAAATAGGGCATGAACCTTCCTATATGCTGGAGTTTCCACCCAAACCATCTATCTCATTTATTTTGCCTTCTTAGTCCTTTCAGGCATTTACATTCATAAGTCACAGCCTGGGTAGCTAGACAATATGTTAGACCAAAGTTGGTAAATAGTACGATAAAAACCATAAATGTTTGTTTTATGGCACGTAAAGAAAGAAATAACTAATTCCATCAAATTCCAGTTTTCTGATTGTATTGAATTATATTTCACAGAAACATTGTTTTCAAATACAAATAAGAGTGTTTCAGGAAGAAATATAATAAAGCAGGATAGGCTGAGATGCTAGCACATATGGAATTTAGGGAATCAAGAAGTTAGCTACAGCTCCATCATATAATAGTGCTTCTGAATCTTGGTTTATCACCAGAATTACCTGAGAATTTGTTAAAATAAAAATTCCCAAGGGCAGTGTTGTTTAAAGTGAGGTCTCATTACTAGTAATGTTAACATCACTAGGAATTTTTGAGAAATGCAAGTTTTTGAGCCTTAGCCCATATCAACTGAGTCATAAACTCTGGAGATAGAACTCGAAAATCTGTATTTTCCCAAGCTCTTCAGGTAATTCTAATTTCAGGCTAAATGTTAGTTCCAAAAGGCTTAATATAATTATCTTAGACATTATTATTATTATTACTATTATTTATTTATTTATTTATTTATTTATTTTGCCTAGAATTCATGAAGAATGTGGAAAGTACTGCCTGTACAAAGATATAAATATTGTGGATAGATATGTCAATACTTAGTCCTACTCAAGTCATAGAATGCAATGTTTATCTTTGATACAGAATAATGAAAGTTTAATAATCAAAGAACAAGAAAACATATCTACATGCAGTACTTATCACCTGACATTCCTTCTAGATTACTTTGGTCAATGTCTACTTCTATGGTTTTGTTTATTTGTTTGTTTTTAACTACACTTTAAGCCATTATATGGTAAGTATAAAAAAGTATCCATTCATTTGTTTATGTCATCTAAAGAGTGATTAGAAAAAGAATATAATTGGACAAATTTAAATAAAAGTTATGAAAAATATGTATAAAATATGTCCTGACATTAATAGATATCTTTAAATTTACTAATATAAAGCTGTTGTATTTATGACAGGAAAATGGATATATATTAAGTCAACAGAAGTGATCATGAATTCTGACCTATGAGCATTATACAAAATTAAGTATTCTTACTAATGAGTATGATTTAAATAATTTAAAATTAAATAATGAAATATAATTTTATTAACAAATTATGATAAAGTACAATTTAAAATTATTCTAAATTTAAATATAATTGTAGTTTTAATTTAAAAAAATAGAAAGTTAAGAATCATTTGTGTTCTTGAGAAATTTCATTATAAAAACAAATATGGATTTTAAAAAATATATTAAGTCTGGTTATATATTAGATTTTTCTGAAATAATTTAACTTATACTGATGGTTTTGACTCATTTTTTATATTTTGAGATGAAAATAGATCTTTGTTATACTATCATAAGCAATGTAATGGGATCCTACTGATGACCCTCTGACAGCTTGAAAAGCAATAATTGTGGTGGGCTTTCTATTGCTATCTCCTCCTTGGCATTTGTAAGAATTAAATTCCTTTACATTAAAATGCACACAAGGCTCAAGCCAAGATGCTTTAGGCAAAGCTATGAGAAAACAGGAAAAGAGAGATAACTTTCTGCTAATGAGGATGTGGACCTAGTGTAATTCATTAGTAAAACTTAAAAAAAAACAGACATATGAAAATATTTTTTACTTAAAGCTAAATATATGAGATATTTGGGTTATAATTCTTCTGCATAAATGCGGTTTGCTCAACATGGAACTTTTTGTCCAGGTGAGTCTTTCCTAGCCTGTTTTTATAATTCCCTCTCCCTTAATTCATAATCAAAATATAATTAAATTAGTGCTGTTCTCATATCTCTTCGATGATTAAACCTTAGTATATTTATTTTCCAATCAGAATATACTTTTACAAAGTAATCTGAAAAATATCCTGTCCATGGATTTTTCTTTGGTAAATATTAATTATATATGTTTTCAAAATGAGAAAGAGTTTAATTCACAAATTAACTATTTATAGAAGACAAACGTATCAGACAATATGAAACAGGAAAGTTTTGTATCTTTGAGTTTCTCTTTGTTTCTTTCAGGCCAACACTAAAGTTGCTATTATTCAATCTATATTGATAAAGTCATACCCCCCATCCCAGCAGCTTTTTTTAGAGGTCCTAACAATTGTCTTTTACAGATTGTCTTTTACACCATTTAACAGCAGTGGAACTCTTTTGCATTCATCTTTGCCTTTGTGTCATTGTGAAGGTCAAAATCTGCAGGGCTGCAGCACATGTACTCTTAATAAGGCTGTCTTTCGATTACTTCTTCACCCTCAGGCAAATGCATAATTCTGCTGTGTCTTCTGTCACAAAGACATACCAGGACTCAAAAGCATTTGAAATGAGTGGTTTGGTGGCTCAGTGGGTAAAACCTTTGACCCTTTACCTCAGAGAACATGACTTAAATTCTGACATTCAATATAAATGAAAAGAGATTTATGGAGTTACTGATATTACCCATGCAGAGTGTTTTGGAATAAGACATAAAATATCTGTAACAACAACAACAAAAATCTCAAGACTAAATTTACTTGAAACATCACTAATTTCCAGAGCACATGGCTGTGGAATTTGAAATTAGGATTGCTTCGTAATCTTGTGTTATTTATTATCAATTCTGCTTTTCAAACAGAATCTTCATCACCAAGCCCTTATTCATTTCTTCAGTATTCCTGGAAAATATGAGATCCATAACTAAAACCAAGGTCTCTATCTACTTTAAAAAATAAAATCACCATTTTAATAACCAATATTTTTCAAATGTGTTACTCTTAGATATTAAATAAATATTAATATCTCAACTTCTTTAAAGGTTCAATGAAGAAAATTCAACAATTTCAAATTGTAGCAAGTAGAGAAACAGTGATATTGGCATAGTACCATAAAATTGGTAATGTACTATACTGTTAGGTAGGTAGACTGACATGAGCGACAAGAAACAAAGGAACAAAAGCTCAGCCCAGAGATAGCACGGAGACTGCCCAAAGAACACCCGTTTTGTAGTTAAAAAAATCACTCCTGCATTCTGAGAGACAAATGACGGGAGAGCCATAAACCTATAACTGGTTTAACCCAACCACAGATGCTTGCACCAAATATTACCCTAACCTGCCCACAACCTAAGTTTCATTATACCATCATTATAATATTATTCCTATGCTCAGAAGTTCATGAATTTAATTATAACAAACTGAATTCTGGGTACCTACATGCGTGGTAGTCAGGGAGTTATATAACATTCAAGTCAATCAGAATAACCTCACATGCTAATCACCTAAAAATACTTTTGTAAACCCCTATCATGGCCCTAATATAGACTTTACCACTTCTACATTATTATAACCCTCTTCACTGTAACCCACCCTTCACTTGGAGTATACTTTAATCATACTGTTTATTTCTGTGCGGTTACAGCCTGTTTAGAGATGACCCGCTTCTACCTCAAAATATGCTTTGAATAAATCTTACCTGTCATAAATCTTGTTGAGCTGGAATTCTTCCTGAATCAGCAAAAAGGACTGAGGACTCCCATTATTACTGGTGTAATGCCAGAGTTCAGATTTCCGCAAACAATAACAGTACTATACCTAACACATTTTCTGGCATCCCTTTTTAACTACACAATTGTTTTTAATTGATTTAATATATTCTATATTTTGAATTATGTGTAAATTATTGTATCTGTCTGGATATCAAATGTCTCAGCACAGCTAATCTATGCTTCCACTATGTTCTCATAGACTTTAGTGCATTTTTTCACATGGAATAATAATTGATAATTTCTTTTTCTAAAGCCAAAGCTTCTGAGAGAGCTTCATGCCATTTTTTTCCCATTTATGTCTTACATCAAGTAGCGCACTGACAACCAGAAAGTTTTCAATTGATAATAATGAAAAAACAAAAAAAGAATGTGTATTTAAATTGAAAAATGATTTGAGATAATTCAGTGGTTATCAAATCATTTTCAAAATAACACTGCTGCTCTGTAAATTAATGAGTAATATATCACTTCCGAAATTAAATAATTAAAGTCTATAACATGCACATAGGAAAAAAATCCTCTAAATCATAGCATTTTTTTTAGTGTTTTGTTTGCATTCTTTGTTTCTGTTTGTTATAACAGTACATTAAAATGTAAGTGAGAAATGATCACAGTTTTCTGCTAAAAAGTAATTCTTATTTATATATTGGAATTAATTATGTATTACAACTTTAAAGTATTCTAGAAGATTCTCAGAAAACACTCAGGTCTCACCGTATTTTTCATATGCTTAGGGAACACCAGTTTACTCCACAAAACCATTCCCTGTCATCATAAATAATCATTTGAAAATTTAATTTCTTTTTTTAATGATTTGCTTCCCAATGCTGTGTATCCAAGCTTTTTAATTCCTCTCTCTCTCTCTCTTTCTCTCTCTCATTTCTCTATGTATTGGTGCTTTTTCATAATATCAGGCTTTATCCCGTATCTTGATTCTTCCCTGACCATTTCTTTGCATATTTCCCATGGATTTTTGAATGTATGTCAAGATGCACTACTCAGGTCCTCTTTTTTATCAAAGCATTCCTCCCAGCTGTTGAAAATGTAATTGCTGCTAATGATTATCAAGAGCTGTAAAGGGTCTAAAATTTTACTCTATTTGCAAGCTACTAAGTTAGCCTGCCACAGTTTCATGAATGTTAGTAAAAGACATAAGACTCATGATTCAGATAAAAAGGACACTTTATTACTCAGTGCAATCATTGTAACCAACATATCAGCACCATTTCCCAAACTGTCACATTAAGAGTGAAAGATGACATGTACATCTATAGTGGGGTTGCATCACATAAAAGGGACTTTTAACTAAGAGAATTTTAATCTTTTATAATAAGCAGTAGCATGCCCACCCTTGGCCCTAGCTGGAGGTATTATCCTTATTTATTATTTATTATTTATTTATTTTTTATTTTCATTTTTCAATTAGAGTTGACATTCAATATTACTTTATATTAGTTAGACATTTATATAATTTATGGAGTGACGCTCTTGATCAGTCTAGTATCCACTTGACACTATGCATAGTTATTACAATATTATTGACTATATTTCCTATGTTATACTTTACATCTCCATGACTATTCTGTAATTACCAACTTGTACTTCCTAATCCCTTCATCTTTTTCACCAAGCCCCCTCCTAACTCCCTCCAATCTGGCAATCATCAGTTAGTTCTCTATATCTGAGTATGTTTTTGTTTTGTTTGTTTATTTTGTTCCTTAAATTCCACATATAAGTGAAATTACATGGTATTTGTCTTTCTCTGTATGATTTATTTCATTTAGCATAATACCCGCTAGGTCCATCCATGTTGTTGCAAATGATATCTATATATCTATATATCTATATATCTATATATCTATATATCTATATATCTATATAGATATATAGATATTTTTTTTTATGGCTGAGTAATATTCCATTGGGTGCCTAAATGTTCTTCTTTGTCTTAGCATAACTTTTGTTTTAAAGTCTATTTTGTCTGATATAAGTATTGCTACTCCAGATTCTTTAAATTTCTATTTGCATAAAATATCTTTTCCATCCCTTTACTTTCAATCTGTTTGTGTCTTTTAATCTGAAATGGGTATCTTGTAGGCAGCATACATATGGGTCTTGTTTTCCTATCCATTTGACTGCCCTATATCTTTTGATTGGAGCATTTAATCCATTTACAGTTAAATTATCATTGATAGGCACATAGTTATTGCCATTTCATTAGTCATATTTATGTTTTTTGTAACTTCCTCTTCTTTTAATTAAATAAGTTGTTTCAACATTTCTTGTAATATTTGTTTAGTGGTGGTGGTGAATTCTTTTCGTTTTTTGTTTGTTTGTTTTTGTTTTTGTTTTTCCTGTCTGGGAAACTCTTAATCGCATATTCAATTTTTATTGATAACCCTGCTGGGTAGAGTAGTCTTGGTTGTAGGTTCTTACTTTTCATCATTTTGAATATTTTATGCTATTCCCTTCTGGCCTATAAAGTTTCTGTTGAGAAATCAGTTGATAGTCTTACAGAAGTATCTTTGTAATTAACTAGCTGCCTTTCTCTTAGGATTCTCCCCTTGTCTTTAAACTTTGATATTTTAATTGTGATTTGATGTGTCTTGATGTGGATCTGTTTGGGTTCATCTTGTTTCAGACCCTCTGTGCTTCCTGGACTTTTATGGATTAAGGAAATTTTCAGTCATTATTTCCTCTAAATAGGTTCTCAATACTCTGCTTTCTCTCTTCTCCTTCTGGTACTCCTATGATGTGGTTGTTGTTATGCTTGATGTTGTCCCAGAAGTCCTTTAAACTATCCTTTTTTTTTCCCCCTTTTGTTGTTCCAATCAAGTGTTTTCTGCTACCTTGTCTTCCAAACTGCTGATTGATTCTCTGCTTCATCTGATCTACTGATGATTCCTTCTAGTGACTGATTCTTTTCTATAATTTCTATGTCCTTTTTAATGTTTACCATCTCTTTGTTTAAGTTCTTACTGAGTTCATCTATTCTTACCCTAAATTCATTTACCATTCTTATAACCAGTGTTTTGAATTCTATCTGGTAGATTACTTGCCTGCATTTTATTTAGTTCTTTGTCTGGAGTTTTGTCCTATTATTTCATTTGGGACATGTTTCTTTGTTTTCTCATTTTGACTGCCTCTCTGTGTTCATTTTTATGTCTTAGGTAGATCTACTACATTTCCCAGTCTTACCTGGATGACCTTATGTAGTAAGTGTCCTGTGTGGCCCAGTGGCACAATATCCCTGATCACTTGTAACAGGCACTTTAGGATTGACTCTTGTGTGTTTGTGTGTGTCCTCCTACTGTAGTTGAGCTTTGATTGTTGTTGACATGTTTCTGAGTGGGATTGACTTTCAGGCTGACTGGCTGTGAGGATTGGCCATACCCACAATGCATGAGCTGTTGGGTGGGAGCTGAGTGGGTTTCATCACAATGGGTTCATGTTCCTATTGAGACCATTCTTTGGGTGTGCCACTTGTGGAACTAATCAGGTGGTGCTCTGTTGAGGTCTAACACAGCCTCTAGGTGTGTTCGTTCTGAAGCCCCTTGTGAGGGGCTCCAATGCAAGCCAAGTTCAGCTTCTATCTGAGGCAGCCTGGGGCCACCTGGTAAGAGCTATAAAGCTATCTACGTTTGGTTGCTCCCTGAGCTCGACCTGGAGATATCTGGGGGAGGCCACATAGTGAACCGAGGCAAACTGCCACCAGTACTGTGCCTGGGACAGTTCAGCAAATGTGAGGGCATCCCTAGACCTGAGACTGCCTGCCAGCTGCCTATAAGACTCAGCAGCTGAATAAGCCTTAGGGGTACCAGTTGGATGAGGCAGGGTCTCAGGAAGTCACCAAGGGTGGGGCAAGTGGTGTTCTCCAGGTTGGTGCAGATGCATATTTGTTACCAGTGCTTAGCCTGTGGTCACTTGCAAAAGTCAGCTCACACTGAGGCCAGCTGCCCACGTTGGTCCTTCAGACCACCATGATTTGTTCAAGAAATACCGCAACTAGGGGTGGTTTCCCAGAACCACTCAAAATTATCACCGAGCAATTTGCAAGTTGAGTGGGGTAAGGTGGGTCTTAGGGAGTCACCTGAGTAGAGCAAACAGATCTCACCAGGCCAGTGCAGATTTAGTTTTAGCCACATGAGAGGAGGGTTCAATTCAGGCAAGATGGTGCCTGCCTGCAGTCTACACAAGAGGGCTCAACCAAGGGACATGATGGCTGTCCCTGCAGCCTTTTCCCTGAAGTCACACAACTCAGACTTGTCCTGTATGTCTCTGCACCTCTCTAGCTGCTGTCCCTCCATTGGAGGCCAGGGTGAGTGCCTAAAAGCAAATGAGTCTGTGTGTGGCCTCTTTAAGGAGATGTCTATTTTCCAGCTGCCTCTTGTCTCACCTAGGTGTTCAGAATCCCCATTGATTTTCACAGCCAGGTTTTATTGGGGACTTCTCTTCCAGGCACTGAAACCCTGCCCTGGGGACCCCCAGTGTGGACCTGGGGATCCTTACCCCCCTGGGGCTTCTGCAGCTGAGATATCCATCTCAATCCTGGCTCAAGGCCCCATCCTTCCTGCCAGTTTTAATGTGGTCTATTCTTTACATTTCCAGTTATAAGAATTGTGTTCAGCTAGTCTTCAGATTGTTCTCCAGGTTGACTGTTTCATAATTTAGTTGCAATTTAATGCAGTCATGGGAGGAGCCATGCATAGCATTTACCTGCCCAGTCATCTTAACCAGAATTCAATGCATTATCTTTATTATACTGAATAGTAAGCATTCCTGCTCTTTGTTCCAGAGGAAAATAATATCTGTCTTCCAAGAGTGTTTATTACAGAAACATCTTTGAAAAGATAGTCGAGAGCAAAGAGAAGAAAGTCGCTTACTCACAAAAATATGCAGAATTATCGAAGACTAATAAAATGTTGAATTGCACATGGTTGAAGATAACTTTCACTGAACCTTACACCCCTCACCAGGGTCAGTCAACATCTAAAATGTGGTTGATGTAGAATTCAAAGACACAACTCTGACACCTTCCCCAGACAATATTCCCCTTATTTAACTTCTTGCTTACAAATCTTCATTTCCAAGTGTATTTGCTACCTAAGAAAGTTCTTCACTTTGTAACCCAAGAATTATTCCTACCCTTCACAGGGATGGCTCCTGGAATTTCAGTGGGGATAGCGGTGAGCATTCAGCTTCCTCAGAACTGAAGTTTGAACTTGAATTATCTCAGAAAAGAGCTTTATTTTGTTTTAAGAGCAATTTTAGGTTTGGAAGGTGGAGAGATATGTCATATAATCCAAATCCATATTTGTATAGTTGCCTTCATTATTAATATTCCCCAACAGAATGTTTGTAACAATTGAGTCTACACTGAAACATCATAATCACCCAAAGTTATAGATTAAATTAGGTTTCACTCTTGGCAGTGTACATTATATGGGTTTTGACAAATTTATAATGACTCGCGCCCATTGCTATTGTATTATATAGGGTATTTCACTGCTTTAAAGTCATTTATTTCTCCCTCCTCTGCCTCTGGCAACCACTGATCTTTTTAGTGTCTCTATAATTTTACCTTTTTCAGAATAATGTATAATCAGAATCATAGTATGTAGCCTTTTTAGATTGGTTTCTTTCACTTAGTAATGAGTATATTAGTCTTTCATGCCTTTGAATAGCTTGAACTCAATTTTTAATATATTTTTAAAGAAATAATTACAGTTAACATATAATATTATATTAGTTTCAGGTGTATAACATAGTATTTAGGCATTTATATAACTTACAAAGTAAGCATCTCAATAAATCTAGTATCCATCTGATACCATATGTGGTTATTACAATATTATTGACTATATTCCTGTACTATCCTTTACATCTCCATGATTATTTTGTAACTACAAATTTTTACTTCCTAATTCCTCCCTCCTTTCACCTCTCCCCCAATTTGCCTTCCATTTTGCAACTATCAAAATATTCTCTGTACCTATAAGTTTGTTTCTGATTGTTTATATTGTTTTGTAGATCTCACATGTAAGCAAAATCATATGACATTTGTCTTTCTCTGTTTGACTTACTCCACTCAGCACAATACTCTCTAGGTACATCCGTGTTGTTGCAGATGTCAAGATTTCATTCTTTTTTATGGCTGAGTAATATTCCATTGTAAATATGTACCACCTCTTCTTTTTCCATTCACCCATTGATGGACATTCAGGTTGCCTCCATATCTTGCCTATTGTAAATAATGCTGCAATGAACATATGGATTCATATATTCCTTCAAAGTAATGTTTTGGGTTTCTTGGATAAGTAATCCCAAAAGTGGGATTACTGGGTCTTTTTTTGTCTCTTGTTATAACTTTCGTTTTATAGTCTAGTTTGTCTGGTATAAATATTGCTATCTTAGATTTTTTGTTTGTTTGTTTCCATTTTCATGAAGTATCTTTTTTTATCCCTTTACATTTTGTTTGTGTGTGTTTTGAGATCTGAAGTGACTCTCTTGTAGGCAGCATATGTAAGATTCTTGTTTTTGTATTCGTTCAGCCAAACTTTGTCTTTTGATTGGAGCATTTAATCCATTTACATTTAAAGTAATTGTTGACAGATATGTAGTTATTGCCATTTTATTATTTGTATTTTATCTTGTTTCTTCTTAAAGAAGTCTGTTTATTAAACTTATTTTTTATTATTACTGAATAATATTTCATTGTATGGATACACTATAGTTTATTTATCTATCTATTTACTCACTGAAGGACATTTTGGCTATTTCTAAGTTTTGACAATTATGAATAAACTTGCAATAAACATTCCTGTGCAGGCTATTGTGTGGATATAAGTTTTCAACTCTTTTGTATAAATATCAAGGAGCACAATTACTGGATTATATAAAAAAAAAAGTATGTTTAATTTATAAGAAATCACCAAACTGACTTCCAAATTGGCTGTACCATTTTGCAATCCCACTGTAATGAATGAAAGTTCCTGCTGGTTCACAGTCTCACTCGCATTTGGTATTTTCATTGTGTCGGATATTGGCCATTATAAAGTGGTGTAGTGGTATCTCATTGTTGCTTTGATTTGTTCTTCCCTAATGACACACAATGCAGAATATCTTTTCATATGCATACTTGCCATCTGTATATCTTCTTTGGTGAGATGTCTGTTAAGATCTTTGGCCTATTTTTGATCAAGTTGTTTGTTTTACTTTTGTTGAGTTTTAAGAGTTTTTATATTATGAAAAATTATTTTTATCAGATATGTCTTTTTCACATATTTTCTCCCTGTCTATGTGTTGTTTTTCACTCTCTTGACAGTATCTTTCACAGAACAGAAACTTGTAATTTTAATGATGTCCAGTTTATCAATTCTTTTCTTCATGGATCATGCCTTTGATATCATATCTAAAAAGTAATTGCCAAATTCAAGGTCATCTAGATTTCCTTTATCTTATCTTCTAAGGGGTTTATAGTTTCATGTTTTCCATTTAGGCCTATTTTGAGTAGTTTTCTGTGAAAAATGTAAGTTTGTACTTAGATTCTTTTTTTTTTTTTTTTTTTTGGCATGTGGATTTCTAGTTGTTCCAGCACCATTTATTAAAAAGTGTATCCTTGCTTCATTGTATTGTTTTTGCTCTTTTGTCAAAGATCAGTTGATTGTATTTATGTGGATCTATTTGTAGGCTCTCAATTCTGTTCCATTGATCTATTCATCTATTCTTTGACCTATACCACACTGGCTTGATTACTCTATTGCTTTAGAGTAAATCTTGAATTCAGGTGGGATTCATCCTCCAACTTTGTTCTTCAATATACTATTCTAGGTTTCTTACCTCTCCATATAAACTTGAAAATGAGTTTATCAAAATCTATAATTTCACTTTCTAGGATTTTTTTTTTTCACTTTCTGGAATTTTTATTAGAACTGTATTGAACCTAGCTCAAGTAGGGAAGAACTGACTTCTTGACCATATTGAATCTTTCTATCCATAAACATCAAATATCTGTTCATTTATTTATTTCTTTGATTTCCTTAAACAGATCTTGTAGTTTTTCTCATATAGATATTTTACATATTTTATTCAATTTGCACCAAAGTATTTTATTTGGGGTTGTGCTAAGGTAAATCATACTGTGTTTTTAACATCAAATTCTACTTGTTCATTGCTGGTATACAGGGAAACAAATGATTTTTTTTTTTTTTTTTATATATTAGACTTGCATTCTGCAATATAGCTATAATTTCTTGTAAATTGTAGTAGTTTGTTATTTCTTTTTGACTTTATATAGTTAATCATGCCACTTGAAAAAAAAAGATTGTTTTCTTTTTTCCCAATCAGTATACTTTTTCTTATCTCATGTTGTCTTGTCTTATTGAATTACCTAGGACTTTCAATATAATGTAGGAGTAGTGAAAAAGTGCATTCTTGTTGTGTCCTTGATCTTAGTGGGAAAGCCTATAGTGTCTCAACAAGTAGAAAGATTATAGCTTTCAGATTTTGTAGATATTCTTTAGAATTGAGAAATTTCACCCACTATTTCTTGTTTAATGAGATTGTCTATCAGAAATGATTGTAGGGTATTGTCATTTTTTTTTTTTTTGGCTTCTATTTATATGTTTATATGATCAGTCTTCTTCAACCTATTGATGTGGTAGATTGTATTAATTGATTTTTGACTGCTGAACTAGACTTGCATAGCTGAGATGAATTTCACTTGGTCATGATGTATAATAATTTTTATACATTGTTAGATTCAATTAAAATATTTTGTTGAGAATCTTTGCATTGTCGTTGATGAGAATTAATGGTTTATAGTTTTCTTTTTATTGAAATATCTTCGTCTGGTTTTGGTTTTAGGATGATGCTGGCCTGATAAAAAAGTTAGGAAGTACTTTTTTTGCTTCAATCATCTGAGATTGTGGTGAATTGGTAAAATTTCCTCATCAAATATTGGTAGAATTCACCAGTGAATCAATCTGGTCCTGGTACATTTTAGTTTGGAAGATTGTTAATTATTAATGTTATTTCTTTAATAGATATAAACCTATTCAGATTATCTATTTCTTCTTGTGCAAGTTTTGAGAGGTTGTGTCTTTTAAGGAATAGTTCAGTTCATCTAAGTTATCAGATACATGAACATAGAATTGTTCATAGTAATTTTTATTTTTATTTTAATGTCCATAGGATCTATAGAAATGCCCCCTTGTTCATTTCTGATATCAGTAATCTATGCTCTCCTTTTTTTTTTTTTTTTTTTTTGTTTTGTTAGCATGGATAGAGGCTTACCAATTACATTGAGCTTTTCAAAGAACCAGCTTTTGGATTCATTAATTTTCTCTACTGATTTTATGTTTTCAATATTCTTGATTTATTCTCCTTTATTAATACTTTTATTCTGCTTACTTTGGATTTAACTAGCTCTTATTTTTATAGTTTCCTAAAGTGAAGATGTAGATTATTAAAATCAGATCTTTCTTCTTTAGTAATATTTGCATTTAATGCTACAAATTTTCCATAAATTTTTATAAATTGTGTTTTCATTAGTTCAAAATATTAAAAACCTTTTCCTTGATGTTTCTTCTTTGACCCATGTGTTGTCTAGAAGTGAGTTGTTTAAAATTCACAAAATTTGGGATTTTTTCAGTTATCTTTTTAATTTTGTATGAACCGAGAGCAGACATTTTATAATTTCCATTTTTTTTTTTAAATTTGTTAAAGTATATTTATGGCTTCAGAATGTGTTCTATGTTGGTGAATTATTTATGTAATTTTGAGAAGAATGTGTATTCTGCAGCTGAATAAAGTAGTTTATAAATGTCAATATGTCTATTGTTAATAGGTGATGTTGTGTTATTCTACTTACTGATTTTCTGTCTGCTGAATCTGTCCATTTATTAAAGAAAGGTGTTAAAGTCTTCAACTGTAATAATGGTTTTATCTGATTCTCCTTTCAGTTCTATTAGTTTTTGTCTTATAAAGTGTAATGTTCTGTTGATAGTCATATACAGTTTAAGAATTGTTATGTCTTCTTGGATAATTAACCCCTTTATCATTATGTAATGCCTTTCTGTATCTCTGATAACTTTCCTTATTTTGAACTTTTATTCTTAAATTAATGTAGCTATTCCTGATTTGTTTTATTAGTGTTAGCATAATATATTTTTATTATTTATTTTTAATCTATACATGTCTTTATATTTAAAGTAGAATTTTTATATACAATATATATTTGGGTCTTGTTTCTTGATTCACTCTGACATTATATATCTTTAATTGTTGGTCCCTAATTCCCCGAGACCGGTACTGACCAGTACTGGTCCATGACCTATTAGGAACCAGACCACAGGGCAGGAAGCGAGCATTGGGTGAGTGAGCAAAGCTTCATCTATTTTGCAGCTGCTCCCCAGTGCTAGCATCACCACCTCAGCTCCACCTCAGACCATGAGGCATAAGATTCTCATAGGGCACTCTTTCCTGATACCAAAAAGGTTGAGGACCACTGCATTAGAACACTGATGTTCAAAGTGATCATTAATATACTTGGATTGATATTTACCAGATTTGTTCTCTTTTCTATTTGCTGCCCTAGATCTTTGTTCCTTTTCATTTTCCACTTTCCTGCCTATTGTATATTTTATTGAGAAATTCATACGATTTCAATTTATCTTTCTTCTTAGCATAGTTATATTTCTTTATTTACTTTTTTTAGTGATTGTTCCAGATTTTGAAAATACATTTACAAATATATCAAGTTCACTTTCAAATAACACTATAACGTTTCTCGGATAGTGTAAATGACTTATAATAACAAAATTATCCTAATTCTTTCCTCCCAATCCTATAGCATTGCTGTTATTCATTTCACTTATATGTAAGCACATAAAAATATAAATATATAATGTATTATGTGTAAACATATACAATTTAATACACTTGGTTTTATTATTATGAACCAATTGTTATGTTAGATGAATTAAAAACTAGACAAATAATCTTTTTATTCTACTCTCATTTAAAAAATTTCTTCAGTTTTTGTTTGCATTAGAAACTTTTTATTTCTCCTTGACTTTTGAAGGATAATTTTACAGAGTACAGAATTCTAGGTTTTTCTCTCTCAGCACTTTAAGTGTTCACATCACTCTTCTTACATGCATGGTTTCCGAGTCTTATGTAAATCTCATTTTTGTTCCTCTGTAGTTATTTTGTTTTTTTCCCCCTTTGGATTCTTTCACGATTATTTAAAATTTGATTTTCTGTAGTTTGAAAATTACATATTTAGGTGGAGTATTTTGGATATTTATCTTGCCTTTGCCTTTTGAGTTTCCTGGATCTGTGGTTTTATATCTGACATTAATTTGGAGAAATTCTCAGTTATTATTATTCAAATATTTCTACAGTTTCTTTTTTCTGTTGTGGTATTTCTACTAAATATATGTTATATACTTATTAATTGTACTGAAGATCATAGACATTCTTTTCTGTGTTTTTTTTTTTTCAGTCTTTGTTGCATTATGTAGTGTTGGAGGTTTTGATTGCTATATCCTCAAGCTCTGAAATTGAAAATGAAAAGTTTATTTTATTTCCTCTCAAACCTGTAATTAAAAGTGGTGGAAATGTTGGGAATATTCCACCACTACCACTTCTCCTCTCATACCAAATGTTTATTCTTCCCAGTTAAGAAATATTATTCCTTGAGAATATGAATCATAAATTATGAGATTCTATAATATGAATGTATTTGAATCATTAAGGAAAGAAGTATAATAGGTGTTTATATTACTCTAAGGAGACAGTTTTAAAACTTTCATTTTTCAAAAAAAAATATTGGTTATTTTAAAATCCAAGGCAATTTTCCAGGAAAATCACACCTAATTGTAATAATCTGATTACTCTAATACACAAATATTTAACTTTTGCTAAATTTACCTTATTATAATTTATTTTATAAAAGGTTACTCTAAAAATAACTTTTAAATTAAATTTTAAAGATGTGTATATATATATATGTGTATACGAATTTAACAATTAAGTGCTTTAAAATGTTCAACTGAAGCCCCATCTTGTAAACTGCTACCGATTTTTTATTAAGCATACAAAGGTAAAATAAAAAATTTATAGTTTTAAATTGATTTGACTGATATAATATGTATAATGTACATATGAAAAGTGAAGTTTTTATCTCCATAGAGTTACTACAAGGAAAAAAAAATGATATAAAGTGCAGAACTTTTCTAACTCTATACAATCAAATTTATAGCATGTCATGTTTATCAGGTAAAAAAATATTGGAACTACCATATTTCAATGAAATCGCTCCTTGTGTTTCAACATCAGACAAAATATCTAAGGAGTATGAACAAGTAACTAGTAGAACACTCTATATTTAATGACTTTACAAATAGTACTGGACACATTTATAGTTTTAAAATATTTTGGCTGATATTGTCAATATCATCATCACTAAGGCAATAGTCACTTTAAAAATGATTTATAGTAAGAAGGGCAAAAAAGAAAGTAATCCTCTTTCATCTGAAATATAAATTGCATGAAATCTTCTGCTGATTTATTGAGGAAAAATTTAAAGACAAAAACGGTTTTCTAAAATTAGACCTAACCAAATTTTGAACTGTTCAAATTCAATTTTGTCAAATATCTAACAATTTAAAACTTAGTGTTCGAATGCATGTTATTGATTAAACATATTTACCACTATCTTTAAGAGTAGAAGGAGCTTTATTCATGAGTTGATTTTTAGGTAAAATTCTTTATATTGCTAAACTAAAATTCCAGAGTAGATTTTTAATTCTTTTACTTAAAAGAAAACAGTTTTTGTCCCCTTGGAAAATATGTACTGAGGATGTACTAATGATATTGTGATAAATAGAGAAGAAAATATGAATTTACTTAAAATGTAAGGTGCATTACTTCAAGTTCACTGGAAAAAAATAGGGAAAGCTTGCTCAGCTAGGTAGCCAGAGTCGCGGCTTTTAGCTACTATATTCAAATTAAGCCAGTACTGCCCACAATTTGTGTACTCTTGTGGACCACTCTTTAGAGTTTTAGACTTGAGTGATGGTGAGGATGGAACATCTCACATCAAACTTCCTTCAATAAAGCATCAGGTAAACCCCTTAAAGTCGTATTTTCCATATTTTACTGACTCCTTAGAAAGCTTAGACATTTGTTCATTCTGTGAAATTAATGAATCAAAAGAAATACAATCCAGAAATGGCAGCATAAAAATTATGGACAATTTCTTGTCACTTCATAAATCAAAATCTTAATGCATTTATAATAATAAATAATTAATCCCAATAATTGTATCCATTAGATTCAATTGTTTGCATTTTTTATTCAAATCACCCAATTTTTGAGGTCTCAGTTTATCCTCACTCCACTAAGTCTCATTAACTAGTATCGGATAAACTCCTTTTTCAAATTTGGTATTAATACTTCTAAAAGATTTAAAAATTTTTCCACTTTATATAATTTTTTTATGTATTAAGATTTTATTTCTACAGCTAAAGTTTAAAACATTTATGATAAAATTTATAATTTTTATTTATTAGGTATCATCTAAGTGTTTAGTATAATATTTGAAATACAATAGAAGGTTAGTAAATATCTGTTGGGTCATTTATTTGTATTTAACTTAATAATATATTCTGCATATCTTTGTAAAATTGCTAACCATTAAGGCCTAAATGAGTCTAGAGTTTACTATTGTAAGGTAAAAAATAAGGTTAATCAGAAAAATGCATGTAGTAATTTAACATTTCAATAACACATATTATGATGATTATAATACACTTTCAAAGCTTTGGTGTCATTTCAGAGTTTTATATTTTTATTTTTTAAATTTTTTGCTAACATTATTTTGTAAATTTTGAAAATTTATTTATTTGTTTGTTTGTTTGTTTGTTTTATGGTGGCACTGGTTAACAAAATCCAATAAGTTTCAGCTGTACACTTTAACAGTAAGGCATATATATGTTTATACTGTGTGTTCATCACCCATAGTTGATTTCTTTCTGTCCTTATATATTTGACTCCTTTATGCCGACTACGTCTTGTCACCCTCCGGCCCCCTACCCTCTGGTAACTACTAATCTATTGTCTATGTCCATGAGTCTCTCTTTGTCATATTCATTTGTTGCTTTTAGGTTTATATCCCACATATAAATAATATCATGTGATTTTCAACTTTTCTTGTCTGGCTCATTTCGCTTAGCATGATTATCTCAAGGTCTATCTATGTTGTCACAAATGGCAATATTTCATCTCTTCTCATGGCTGAGTAATATTCCATTGTATATATGTGCCACTGCTTCTATGGCCAATCATCTATCGTAGAGTATTTTGGTTGCTTCCATGTCCTGGACACCATGAATCCTGCTGATATGAACATCGGTGTGCAAATATCTTTTTGGATATGAGTTTTCAAGTCTTTGGGGTAAATACCCAGTAAAGGGATTGCTGGATCATATGGTAGATCAATTCTTAGATTTTTGAGAATCTCCATACTGTTTTCCATAGTGTCTGTAACAATGTGCAGTCCCACAAGCAGTGAATAAGAATTCCTTTTCCTCCACATCTTCTCCAATATATATATTTTTTTTACTTGTCCTGTTGATGATAGCCATTCTAATAGGTGTAAGATTGTATCTCATTGTGGTTTTGATTTGCATTTCCCTAATAACTAGCAATGTTGAGCATCTTTTCATATATTTGTTGGTCATTTGTATGTCCTCTGGGAAAAAGTGTCTGTTCAGTTCCTAGGCCCATTTTTTGATTGGATCATTTTTGTTGTTGTCATTGAGTTGCATGAATTCTTTGTATATTTTAGATATTAGGTCCTTATCAGAGACGTTGATTGCGAATATATTTTCCCATTCAGACGGATGTCTCTTTACTTCGTTGACAATTTCTTTTGCTAAGCAGAAGCTTTTTAGTTTGATGTAGTCCTATTCATTTATTTTTGTTATTACTTTCTTTTGCCTTTGAGATCAAATTCATAAAATTCTCTTTAAGACCAAGGCCCTTGAGTTTCATTTCTATGTTTTCTTCTAAGCATTTTAATGTTTCAGGTCTTATATTCATGTCCTTAATCCATTTTGAGTTAATTTTGGTATGTGGTGATAAACAACAGTCTAGGTTCATTCTTCTGCAGGTGGCTTTCCAGTTTCCCCAGCACTATTTATTGAAGAGGCTTTTCTTTCTCCATTGTATGGGTTTTTTTTTTTTTTGGTCAAAAGTTATTTTTCCATATAAATATGGGTTTTTTCTGGACTCTCAATTTTGTTCCACTGGTCTATGTGTCTGTTTTTCTGCCAATACCATGCTATTTTGATTACTGTCACTTTGCAGTATAATTTGAAGTCAGGAAGAATGATGCCTCCAGCCTTGTTCTTTTTTCTCAGGATGGCTTTGGCAATTCAGAGTCCGTTGTGCTTTCATACAAATCTGGAGATTGCATTGAATCTGTATAATGCTTTAGTTAATGTGGTCATTTTAACTATGTTGATTCTTCCAATCCAAGAACATAGAATATCTTTCCATTTCTTTGTATCTTTTTTGATTTCTTTTAATAGAGTCTTATAGTTTTCATTATATAAGTCCTTCACATGTTTCATTAGATTTATTCCTAGGTATTTTATTCTTTTTGTTGCAATTGCAAAAGAAATTATTTTTTCCACTTCTTTTTCTGATACTTCATTATTTGAATATAGGAACACTATGGATTTTTAAATATTGATTTTGTATCCAGAAACTTTACTGTATTTGCTTATTGTTTCTAGTAATGTTCTTGTGGCATCTTTAGGGTGTTCTGTATAGAGAATCATGTCATCTGCAAATAGTGACAGTTAGACTTTTTTGTTTCCTATTTGGATACCTTTTATATCTTTCTCTTGCCTGATTGTACTCGCTAGACCTCCAATGTTATATTGAATAAAAGTGGCAATAGAACAGCCTTGCCTTTTTCCTGATCTTAGAGTGAAGTTTTTAGTTTTTCACTATTAACTATAAAGTTGGCTGAGGGTTTGTCATTTATGGCCTTTATTATGTTAAGGTACTTTTTTTCTACACAGATTTTGTTAAGTGTTTTGATCATAAATGGATGCTGCATCTTGTCAAAGGCTTTTTCTGCATCTATTGATATGATTCTTATTTTTTAATTTGTTTATGTGGTGTATCACATTAATCAATTTGCGTATTTTGAACTATCTCTGTGCCGCTGGAATGAAGTCCACATAATCATGGCGTATAATCTTTTCTCTATATCGTTGTTTTTGGTTCATTAGTATGTTATTTAGAATTTTTGCATCTGTATTCATGAGAGATATTGGTCTGTAGTTTTCTTTTTTTGTGTGTTATCTTTACCAGGTTTAGATATCAAAGTAATATTGGCCTCAAAAAGTGAGTTGAGAAGTATTGCCTCTTCTATTTTTTGGAAGAGTTTGAGGAGAATAGGTATTAAATCTTTGAATGTTTGGTAGAATTCACTGGTGAAGCCATCTGGTCCTGAACTTTAACTTTTTGGTATGTTTTTGATGATTGTTTCAATTTCCATACTGCTGATAGGTCTATTTAGATTTTTCAGTTCTTCATGATTCAGTCTAGAAAGGTTATATTTTTCTAAATACTGTTCCATTTCTTCTAGGTTATTAAATATGGTGTTATATACTATTTCATAATATTCTTGTATGATCCTTTGTATTTCTGTGATCTCTGTCATAATTTCCTTTCTGTCATCCCTGATTTTATTTATTTGTGTCTTTTCTCTTTTTAATTTAGTGAGTCTAGCCAAAGGTTTGCCAATATTATTAATCTCCTCAAAGAATTAGCTTGTTATTGCATTTATTTTTTCTATATTGTGTGTGTGTGTGTGTGTGTGTATTTTCAATTTTATTTATTTCTGCTCTAATTTTGATGATTTCTTTCCTTCTGCTGACTTTAGGCTTCATTTGTTCTTCTTTTTCTAGTTTTTTTTTAAGATGAAACATTAGTTTAAATATTTGGACTCTTCTTGTTTTTGGAGATAGGACTTTAATGATATGAACTTTCCTCTAATGACCACTTTTGCCATGTCTTATGACCACTTTTGCCATATAAAAGTTTGGATATGTTGTACTATCATTATCATTTGTTTCTATGTATCTTTTGATCTCTCTTTTTATTTCTTCCCTGCCCCAGTTATTCTTCAATAGTATGTTGTTTAATCTCCATGTATTTGTGGTTCTTCCTGCTTTCTTTTTGCAGTTGATCTTTAGTTTCAAAACATTATGATCAGAGAATACGATTGGTATGATTTCAACCCTCTTATATTTGTTGAGGCTTTCTCTGTATCCCATTATGTGGTCGATTCTTGAAAATTATCCATGTGCACTAGAGAAGAATGTATAAATGTTTTTCCATTTGGGGATGGAAGGCTCTGAAAATGTCAATTATGTCCTGTTGTTCTAATGTGTCATTTTAGGATGTTATTTCCTTATTGAATTTCTGTTTGGATGATCTGTCCATATCTAACGTGGGGTATTTAGGTCTCCTAATATGATAGTGTTTTGATCTCTTCCTCCCTTTATTTCTGTTAGTTATTGCTTTATATATTTCAGGACTCTCTGATTGGGAGCATAGATATTAATAAGTGTTATTATTTCTTGGTGCATGATTCCCATTGTCATTAAGAAGTGTCTCTCATTATCTTTCTTTACCTTTTTTATTTCAAAGTCTATTTTGTCTGATATTAGTACCGCTACTCCCATTTTTCTCCGAATGTCATTTGCTTGAAATATTATTTTCAACCCATTCACTTTGAGTCTATAGTTGTCTTTGGAACCGAGATATGCCTCCTGGAGGCAGTATAAGGTTGGGTTTTATTTTTTGATCCAATCTACAACTCTGTGCCTTTTTATTGGTGAGTTCAGTCTCTTTACATTTAAGATGTTTATTGAAATATGAGGTCTTCTTATAACCATTTTATCTTGTGTTTTCTGGTACTCAGTGTTTCCATTACTTCCTTGTCCTTGTGTTCTTGTTTTCTTTGTTTTGTTTGGTTTTTGTGGGTTTTCCCTCCGGTCCTTCTTGTTTTATGTTATACACTTCAGTTCTGAATCTTTGGCGTGTGGTTACCATTACGGATATGTAAAGGGTAGTCTTCCATTTTCTTCTTGCCTTATCTCCATTCCTCTTTGAGAATTTGGATCTTCAAATCCTTCCCTTTTTAGTCATTGTTGTCTCAGTTTGTCCCTCATCATTAGGTGAGCTGATGTCTTTCAGTATTTCCTGTAACGCAGGCCTCATATTGGAGAATTCTCTCAATTTCTGTATGTCTGGAAAGGTCTTTTTTTCTCCTTCATCTCTAAAAGAGAGCTTAGCTTGATACATTATTCTTGGCTGGTATTTCCTTTCATTTTATAGTTTTAATATTTGATTTCACTCCTTTCTGGCTTGTAAGATTTGTGCTGAGAAGTCTGATGATAATCTAATGGGTTTTCTTTTATAAGTTATATATTCTTTTCCCTGGCTGCCCTGAGAATTCTGTCTTTTGATGATTTTTGACAATTTTAATATAATGTGTCTTGGTGGAGGCCTTTTTGGATTGAAATAATTGGGTGTTCTGTTGATTTCTTGGATTCTAAGCTCCAGCTCATTCCTTTTTTGGGAAAATCTCATCAACTATTTGTCTGAAAAAGCTCCTTTTTTATTTTGAAGTCTATTTCGTCTGATATTAGTACTGCTACTCCCACTTTTCTCTGAATGCCATTTGCTTGAAATATCATTTTCCACCCTTTCCTCTCCTTTGAAAAGGCCTATTATTCTTATGTTTCCTCACGTGATAATATCAGCTAATGCTTGAATTTCTCATTCATTATTTTTCATTCTTTGCTTTCTCTCTTCCTTCTGATTTATTTCTAGATCTCTGTCTTCTTTATTACTTATCCTTTCTTCCATTTGGTCAACTCTATTTCCCAAGCTTACTCTTTCATTTCTCAACTCTTGCATTGTGTTTTTAATCTCCAGAAGATCTATTGTTCTTTTTGAGTGTTTCAATCTCCTTGCTAAAGAACTCATTCTAGTCATCTATTTGTTTTTTCAACTCCTGAAATTGTTGATATGACTCATTTTGGATCTCACTGACTTTTTTCAGATGTACCATCCTGAATTCTCTGCCATTTAAGTGGCTGTAAGCTTTCATATTTCTATGTCTGTAAGCTTATTTTTTGGAGATTTTTCTCTTTCTTTCTGAGATTCCTTGTCATCTTGGTTGTCCATGGTGTTTAATGGACAATTTCTCTGCCTGGTCATTAATGGAAGTGTATTCTGCTTTTTTTTTTTTTTTCCCAAAAAGATTTATTATATAAAGGTCTCTCTTTAACCTACTACTTGCAAAGAAGGCATTTTTCTTTTGTTTTTAGAAGGTGATGTCTGAGCCTCTTGGATCTCTGCTTTGTACAGAGCCTTGATAATGCCTTTTTTTTTTTCTTATAGGTGTTTAATCACGCTCACTACTCAGTCTCAGTTACTGTCAGTGTTAGCAACAGTTTCGGTAGAGTTTGCTCAGATCCCCCATGGGCCCCTCGGTGTTTGGTCTCAGAGGTTATGGAAGGAGGGACCCTCTGGGCTGGGGATTGGGGACTGCAGCTCAGCCTTGGTTTTGCAACCTTGGCTGATAAAAATCAACTATTGTTTCTCTGCTGTCCTGTTTCTCTGCTTTCTGCCCTGATGATTGGGCCATGCAGCAAGCTGCGTGGAGCTTACAACTCTCGCATGTAGGGCTCTTCAGGAAACTCTCTGCACCTTGCCCCTTACCCTCCTCCTGCATGGAGCTTAGGCTGGGTCAGGCAACTTCTTTGTTTCTCCAAGTTTACCGCTCAACACCTGGGGTTCTGACCTGTGGTAGTTCTTATGTGCAGATCCCACACTCAGATGTGCTGGTGTGCAGTTTGGGTGTTTTTTGTTGAATTTTAGATGCTCAGCTTATTGTTTTTTTAAGGGAAGAGATCTGGGGACATCTCTAACTGTGCCTTGTTTCTCCAAAAACCTCATTTCGGAGTTTTAAACACTAAAATATTTACCATTTTTTTTTTTTAATTTAATGTTTATGGATCCAAATATGTGTATGTATATGTAATGTTAAAAAAATATATATCTTACTACTGTTGTCACATGATTAGCATTAAAATTGTATATTTTAAATAAAGATTTTTTTATTTGAAAATGAGAGAGAAGCAACAATTGCACTAAAGCTATCTAAATGACAAAGTTACTTTAATTTACATTTTGAGATATAACCCCAGAACGAGCTCAATCTGATCCTATACTCAGATACAGAATAATTTTTCAGACACAACAGAAGAAGACTGTAAGTCATGCTGCTGAAGCATGCATAGAAGAGAAAATGTTGCAAATTTCACCCAGAACCAAAGTTTTTTCCAGCATGGAACCTAAAGGCCAGAATATGGCCATAACTTGAACACAGAACCCTTTCAATAGTGAAGGTGCTCTTTTCTTGAAGATCTGGTGCTAAATTCCCTTAAATTCCAACCCAAATCGTTGATTAGGAAGACAGATTTGAGTCTTCCCTCTTATATTCTTGCTGGTTCAATTCTCTATAAAACTTTTCTCTCAAAAGCTGGTGCCATAGTATTGGCTCTATGTGCAATAGACAGTGATCTCTTGCTCAGTAACAAAATTAATATTTGTTAAAATATGATTAAAGAAAAACTATTTAAATTATACAAACGAACTTTATTTATCACTTTATGAAGCTGACATTTCCTTTCAGTAAACTGCAAAATGAGGCAGAAGTCAGGAAGCTTTTATAGAATAAATAGTAAAGAACAAGATGAGAAAAATAGAAAATATACGATTGACTGGGGCCAGATATTCAAACTTTTTGGGATGAAAAAGAATAATAAAATAAGTATAAAGTTCAGAATTGCTTTGGTGTTTGGTGATTTGATTTACAGATTGAATATATATCATTTCTGTTAAAGAGGAGAATTTACAGAAATGTAAGTTTTGGTTTGCTGATTCTGGGTAGGTGTGTCTTCATCTTGGGCTTAGAAAGTTATTTCTATATATTTGTTTTAAAAAAATTATTTTGTAACCTATTATATATTTTTAACTGTACCTAACTTCTTCAAACTAAACAGCAATTTCTAAAAGGAAACTGGTACGTGTAAAGTTAGAAAATGCATTGCTATGACTAATTGGGAACATTTAAGAAATTATATAATTACATAATGTAAGCTATAACAATAGAACAGAAATAAATCAGGGTTTTTTCAGCAAAAAATATAGCATTCCATTCATAAACATTTATTCAAAAATATAGGAAAAAAAAACATTCATAATGTGAGATTGTATTTCTGCCAGATAATTACCCTCTTCACAGTTATTAGAATGCTAACTTAGATCTGATTTACCTTTCTTTTTTCTATATTTGTATTCTATTTTTTTATATCGCTGATACATATATATCAGATTTTTATTTATGCACTGCCTATATATTTGAAAATATATAGCACAGGTAGATTAAAAATTTCATTTGTCAGACCTTTATGTAGCTAAGAATAATCAAAGTTGTTAGATTTTGACAATGAGAAGCATTCAAGTGAATTATGGAAAGTGAAAGTGGTATACATGCTATCTTTCTATGGCCATCAAGGCTGGCAAGACAGATCTCAAGATCTTTTATTTGTGACTGCCATGCTCTATGTTCCAGGACTTTGTCTCCAGATTCATGTATATCAGGCAGCTGTGGTGAGAGCAGTGTTTGTAAAAAGTGGTTTAAGGTTGCTTTCTGACCATCAGCTACAGTAGATTTACCTTGAAATTAATAGTTACACATTTGTTCACAGATTTCTATTGTTTTATTCTATTAGCAAAAAGAATCTTACTGTTTATATTAAATAATTTTCTTCCTCCAACACCAAGACTGAGTTTGCCTTTTTACTTAAATTTGGCTGTTGCAGACATTAGGTACAGCTAAGCACTTAATGTTTTGTTTATAGCTAAGATAGAGAGTATTCTGATGATAGAGTCAAACTTTCCTTTAACTCTAGTCTAAATTAGCCTTTTCTTTCCCCAAACAAGATTTATTTCCACTTGATGTTGAAAGTTACTATTCATATTGTAATCAATTTATCTAGACTGATCAAGAGTCTCTACGGAGTTTTACATTAAAAAATATATATATGAGTGTATAATAAATCCATACTGTAAAGAATACTGAAGATAGAATATCAGATCTTTGCTCTTAGTAATTTATTCAATTAAGTGTGCCTTAAATGTATCTTCCCTTCTCTAGGCTTTAAGTTTCTCATATGAAATCAAATGGTTAACTCTAGCATCCCGTATACTGTCATAGTTAGCTCTAGCATTCCGTATACTTCCTAGGTTTTCATTGGGAGATTTAAGATTTGTGGTTGAAGAGATTATATGTTCAGCTGAAAGCTGGAGAAAGGAAGAAAATGTATTTCTCTTATGTTTTACTTGTTTCTTTTACTGTAAATTCATTTAACTCCAATTCAATACTGTTCTTTACAATTTAAACATTGGTGAACTATTATAACATTTATTATAGAAGATTTCTATAATCATCATCGAATAATAAAATAAATATCAAATTTTAAAATGCTTTAAAATGTTTATAAGCAATATATATATATATATATATATATTAAATCAATATATATAAGGTCAATAAAAGAAAAACTTCTTTGTAGAAGATTGTGTGTTAGTGATTCTGATGTAGATATGAAAAAAATGAGGAGGGTTAGTTAGCATTTAGAAAACCTAGGTAACAAAGATTAAAAACCACTTGCTTAGTGAATAGAGTATGGACATAGCTAGACCTGGATTTCAGTTTTAGCTCCAATATTTAATTAATTGTTTAATTTTGAGTACGTTACCTAATCCATCTAAATCTGAGCTTCCTCATATAAAAAAAAAATGGCACTAATAAAATCATCTTGCAGGTGTGTTGTGAAAGTTAAATGATTAAAAATGTATGTTGGTATATTCTATAAACATTAAAGTTCTAGTAAGATGTAATTTTATCTATATTGTGATTATTATATTACTTAAAAATACTCAATAAAGATTTACTGTTATCAGAATTTTTATTTTGAGGTCTTTTAAAATAGTATTCTCTAATTCTTACCAGTTTATTTATAATTATTAATGCACAATATTGTTACATTTAGTGAGATTGTGAATCCTTGATAATAGGCAGCACTATAGGTCCCATAGAATGCAGTTACTTTACTGGCAATCACTTCTAATGTATATTGCTGATTAATTATTGAGAAACTTCTTATATAAAATGATAGATCAAACACATTTTTTTTCATTCCTCTCTTGGAATACTTATTGTAGAAGTTAAAAACAAGTATGGCCTTGATCTACTATCTTAAAATTGTATTAAAAAGAAAGAGCAGAGAAAGCTTAACCACTGAGCTATGTAGCAGTAAGCTATAGATGAGAAGAGAGCAAATATGCAAAGAAAACATGTGGAAATGCTACACTTAAGAGACACTAGGAATAAAATTAAGAATATGGTCAAAATCAATGAAGTATAAAGGGTTTTTTTTTTTTCTTTCTGTTGATGCATAACACATAACCACAAACTAAGTGGCTTAAAATAACACATATCTCAGTTTATATGGGCCAAGAGTCAAGTGTGACTTAACTTGGTTCTTTGCTTCAAGGTCACATCATGCTGTAATAAACTTCTAGTCAACTAAGCTGTATATCATCTGTGGGCTTAACAGGAGGAGATTTCACTTCCAAATGCACTAAAATTCTTTTAAAAAAATCAGTTCTTTTGCAGGCTGTTAGCCTGAGGAGGTTCTCAGTTCCTGGGGTAAAACCACATTCTCCTTCATGAAATCTCCATCATAAGTAGTTTACAGAACAGTGGCTTATTTCTCCAGGGACAGTAGGAAAGCAAGAGAGACTCCAAAGTCTATATATACTAAATTTAATTTTTCTTAATCTTTTAATTTTGTGTAATATATTTTTATTCTTGTGTGTCATGAGTATGCTCTAAGATAAAGATCTAAGTACATTCCTATGTAATAAAGTTAGTAACTAATAAAATACAATTACACCTGTATGTTCATTGACTATCTAGTCATAAACCAATATTTCAATATTTTCTCTTAGAACTGAAATTTATATTTTTATATAAAAATTACTTGGTAAATATCAATTGGATAACACCTATTCAATTAAATATTTTGCAGATGTTATTTGATGTTATTTCATTTAGTTCTCATAGCCATCATATGATTTAAGATTGGTTTTATTTGTCCATTCTGAACACATTAGATAACTTAGGCTCAAGGTGTTGATTAATTTACCCTAGACCTAAAATCTTGGTAAGTAAAAGTTCTTGGATTCAAACTTACATACTCCTTTCCACGGCTAATTCTTGTAATGACTCTATTGCACTCCTCTTCTAGCTCTATGGGTAGTTTAAACAATTGATAACCTTTTATATCAAAAATGATTTTATTTAATAAATATTTGCTAAGGCTCTATCAACTCTTGCAATTTCTCTTGGCTTCAATTTGCTTCAAAAACAAGAATAGCGTCTAAACATTTTCTTAAATTCTACTGCACTCCACCACATACCATCTATCAACATACATCTCCCATTATTGTTGCTACCCTAATGAGAAGTAGAAATGTCAAATTTGGAGCATATATTTTGTTTGCAGAAACACCAGGGCATGTGCATTATCTTAGTACTCAACACTGTATAAATCCTGTTGAGTACGTTCGGTGGCTAGGTTTTGATATTTTATTTTGTCAGAAAAAAATCTAGAATCAACTTTTTTAAAAATAGGCACATAAACAACTAAAGGGGATGAGAAAAGTTCCTAATACCAAAATCTTGAGAACTGTGTATTGACACTGAAGTATTATGTCTAAAGGTAGATTATCTGTAAATTCAATAGCAAAAAGAAAAGTTGATATTGCTATTATTATTGCCTTTGTTGAAAATTTGAAGAAAAATAGATTTTGTGTTATGACATTTTATAAATACTAGTGTATAGTTCTAAACTGATGAGGGAAAAAGAGAAATAAATGCTTATAAAGGTAGGGATGGAAATTTTAAGGCAGTCTTGCTATATTAATAAATGAAGAATTATTTCTATGTTCACAGAAAGAAGGAAAAACTCTCTTTTGTCTTCTTTTCTTTTTGAATATATTCTCTGGCAAACCAAAGTCGTACAAATATGCATGTGAAAATTTATTTTGAATCTTTTTTTTAGAGAATGCAGAAAAATTTCCTTGTCAAACCATTGTTACATTTATTCTAATAAAAATAGTCCATGTCTTTTAAAGATAAATAAATTTTCAGCTATAATTTTTAAATGGGATACTTGTTATTTAAAATGTGACAGACGTATTGCTCTGTATAAACTACACAATACTCTTGAAGCAGTTAGAAACATTTTTGTTTCCTCACATATCATCTGTGTTTGCATACAGAATCTTTACTCAATAATTGTAATTAGTAAATATTTATAAATATATAGTATATTTCAGGAACTTTATGAATTGTGTTGACACAGAAGAAAGATTCATTTGATGTGAACCCCAAGAGTAAATTTATTTTCTGAAATAAACTCCACATCGTCAACTAAGGACACAAATTTTATAAATAAAATCCTAGCAGCCATTTGCTGAAAAGGGATCTTCAACTGCTCTGTATACAGGGATGAACCTCTAACTGAACTCTGGCTTCTTCCATATGCCTCCCTTGTTTATACTATCTAAGTCAACTATGGCAGGGAAACCCTGATTTTGTCTTTTTACCAAGAGACTGACAACTGCCTTGATCAACCAGAACTACACGATTTGGAAACTTCATTTACACAAAGCAGACATAGTTGAGAACCTAGGTGGGAACTTTTGCTAGAAAAGTCAGCCTCCTCTTTGTCTCGGTGGAACACAATTTAGATTACTACCTGAATCTGTGTCTCCTGGGCTGCAGCTTGTTGCAGCCGAAATAAGTGCTCCCCCCCACCGCCTTTATTATAATCTAAAATTGTTTTGGTTTACAAGTGTTTCCATATATAGAATATAAAATTTTTATATTCTATATATGGAAAAATATGTTTCAGTAAACAACAAATATTTTAGACAGGTACCAATCAATATTTATTCAAAAGTAAATATATAAAATCCAATTTTATTTACTGTTGCTAAAAAGAAGACCATAGGCCCAAAATGGTGTTACTTTCATGATACAAAACCTAGATATAATACCTGACTTAGTTGCACTTTTGACATTCACCAGAAATGTAATCTTAACCAGACTGGAATTTTCTGGTCAATACTATTAAGATAATCTGTCACATGGGCCCTACTCCACTCTTTCCTCCACAGGAAGCAGAAGTACTCTGCATGATAAAACTCTTTCCTTTCCCTTTCCTGCTAAAAGAAGTCCTGATCTAAAAATAATCCTTTCTTTTCTTTTTCTAATAACTCCCCTGCCATAACCTTCTTTCTGTAGAAATTGTTAAATTTTATACAACTCCTCAAAGCACTCTTTTACTTGCTGGATGGGATGCTGCCTGATTCATGAATCATTTAATAAAGTATATTAGATCTTCAAATTTACTCAATGAATTTTATTTTTTAATGTTGTTATTTATATGCTAGTTTCATATGGGTCCTATATGGGATATTTTCTTATCTTAACCATATATTTGTTGTATAACAAAATACCACCGATCTTTTTCTTGTATGCATGCATATATAAAATATAAATTCTTTACTGTATAGTTATTCGTAAAGCAAAAAAAAATATAATTTATGTTTGATTACAGCCTTTTTTATAGGAGAATATTGCAACTATTTAATATCGCTAGTGTTTGATTACAAAAGGTTTCCTGTATTATTCAATCTAGTAAGATTTCTGTGCAAAAAAAGTCTTGAGGAAGATGGAAATTGACTGATAAATATATTGGTCACTATAGAAGCATATTCAAATCTGTCTTCTTGCCTCTTAATGACTATGGAAGCCTGCCCAGTTTTATTGGAGTAAAAGATCAGAAGCTTTGTAAAGTACACATCTTCTTGCAAGGTCATGAGTGACAACCAGAGTATGGATATGGAAAAAAAAATTACAACAATAAAGCATTGTGTGTATGTATGTATATGTGTGTGTGTGTGTATGTGCCTGTACATGTATACATTTATATGAAAAATTAAAGAGAATCCATTAACAAGATATTGCAATACCACATTGAAAACTAAGCATAAAATGTAAGTTTCCATGCATTTTATTATGCATGGAACAAAGATTATAAATTAGATGTCTCTTTAACATCCAAGAATTGTTTAATTATGATAGGTTCCTAGGTTTTACAAAAGCTTACTTTGCTATTATATGAACCATTTCTTTGGATCAAAGTGCAAAGAATGTACTCACTAAAAAAGAAAAGGAGAAATTATCTGGTCCAAATTATTCTGATGCAGGAAAAAAAAAGTATTAGTATTAAATAAATGTTTCAAAACTCATCAAATTAAATATGAGGGATTGGTAGTTAAATTATTTTTCAACCTAAGGGTCATCCTCAGTTGTAAAAGATTAGAATCTCATATATATAAAAAATGAGTATGTTACTTCTCAAACAATATTTGACTTATTATTTAATTGTTTCTTCACTAATATGTAAGAAAAACAATATGTTAATTAAAAGGATGGAATTTAAAAATTATGCCTTATTCTTTAATTTAGAAAAAGTCATTCATTGAGAATTCAGCAAGACATTAGCTATGCTATTTTATTCAGTCTTAATTTATTGCACTAGTACATTAATTCTTTAATAAGCTTGCATGTTTAATTTCCACAATGCTATTTACATTAAGAAAATGAGTAGGTGTTTAATGAAAGGAAGGCAGGTCAGTGTTTAAACAGTAATTATCTAGTTAGTAGAGTAAGAACACTTGATAGTTGTTTTCTGCAAATAGTGTTAAATGGAAACAACACAAAACTGCATGCGTGACACTAGAATAATATATAAGTTACTTCTAATAAAATAATATTCTAATATTTCATAACTAAAAATGGCATGAATAGCATATTAAGAAAATAATTATGATCCATAAAATCTAACCACCATACTGTTTTAAAATTTTTATTTAAAAGTAGTTTGTAAATAAAATGATTGTTCAATTCTCATTTTATTTTATTTTATTTTTTTATTTTTGTATTTATTTATTTTTTAAGTGAGGCAACCGTTCATTAACCTTACAGATTGCAAGGACCTTGTCAGCTTACAATCCTTTATATTTTATTTTTTATTTATTTTTTTAAGCTTACTGCACTTGGTCTTCCTAGGTGGTCTCCCATCCAAGTACTAACCAGGCCCGTCTCTGCTTAGCTTCCAAGATCAGATGGGATTGGGCTTGTTCAGGGTGGCATGGCTGTAGATGGTTCAATTCTCATCTTATATACAAGATCCTTTAAACATATAATGTTCTAGAGAATTGCATATCTGCAACTGAAATAAAGAAAAACCCATATCAAATAAAGACCAATATTTAAATGATGAAAATGTATTAAACTATGTAAGACATGAAAAGACAATTTGCCTCTTGAACTTTTATTTCATTCATAAATCAACTGTTTATAACTTATTGAATGCATGCTTAACATATGCATTAAACATTATTTTTATGAATAGCTATTAAAACTTGTTCCAAAATTATTAAAGCATGAATATAAGCTTCTAATATCTCTTTCAAACATTTAACAAAATGAATAAAGATAAACATGTATGAGGGGAAATATCATATATCCATTACCCCTGAAATGATAGAAGAGAGCCAAAGTCATAGCATTTACTTTGAATGATTTCCACCAGCAAAAAAGCAAATGAAATGTGGTTGAAGAAAGCATCCCTGACAGAAGTGCTTTCCAAAGAAGACAGGTAAGAGACATCCTGGCAAAATTATTACAAAAATTATTGCAAAATTATCACAAAAATGTGGTTGGGTCATATAAGAGGAAGGAACCCAGTAAAGAAAAGTCGTTTTTGCCTCAGTGATCAACATCATTTCTGGTGGCAGAATGGGAATTGGGAGAGCCAATCAGACACATCGAAAGGTAAGTATGGAGTAGCAGAGTGTCCCTTCATCTTAAAATCTTACCTATATGGAAAATTTTACATTAATGCATTTGCAAAGTAAGTAAAATGAATAATTCATAGAATTATGTTTATAATATGTTATAAAATTGATTCACCAAAATTTAACCTGTGGAAAACTGGTAAAAAAGGAAATCATATAAACACTCAATTTATTGATCTGGAATTTTTTTCTTAACATTTCACACAAGAATATATTCTGATTATATATGAACTCTTGATGATCACTTTTCAAAATGCAAATATTCAATTCAAAATTATATTAAGAGAGCGGTCAAATAATAGTTTAATTTCTCTTATGAATATTCTATAAATTATGTATCTGTTATTTAAATTCAACAGTATATTGAAAGAATAACCTTGCATTTCTCATAAGGAAAGAATCTAACAAAACAAAGATTTTTTTATTAACGGACTAAATTGATTTGGCATATAAAATCATTACTAGTGAAAACTTTAACTTATTATAAGGTAGTGTGTCAAATCAATGAAGAAAAGATTTAAGAAAGGTTAACTTATTAAAATGGAAAGTGCAATTATTAACCAATTAATATCAAAAAATGTTCCAAATGTATTCAATATATAATTATCAAAGGAGCTCTAAAATATCAAGTAAAAGGTAAATTATTTACAAGGGTTGAAACTTTTCTAAGAAAATGCAAAAAAATACTTAAAAGAAAATATTGATATTTAATACAATGATAGTGATAAATTCGATTGTCAACAAACACAATAAAATTTAAACTAAGGTATAAGGAGTTTATGGAAACAAGTATAATCTGATTGACTTAATTAGATTAAAATAGACAAATGTCATAAATTGACACTGCAAATAGTAATACAATTGATCAATTTGAAATTAACAAGTCAATCTACCTCATTATTTGAATCAAAATGTATAATTAATCAGTTTTTTTGATTTTAAAATTATCAAAAGATTGCATGATGGTTTAAATAATTTACGTGCATTCTTTAATTCTTATTTTGCAGATGAAGAAACCAAAACACAAGAACTTCAATTTTCTCTCTCTCTCTCTCTCTATATATATATTTAAATAACTGAATATTTAGATGTAGGAAAATATTATAGATATTGGCTTAGAGAAACAAAACACATGCACATATGTTTTTATGTATAAGAGAAATCTAGGCCTGGGATTCCCTGATAACCTGTATCTGAACATTTGTTTATAAATGTCTCTTTATTTCTTTGCATTTCTTTATCTCTTGTTCAATTTCCCAGTTTCTCACGTGTTTTTTTCCAAAAAATACTGAAAGAAAAAATATCTTTATTTACCCAGAAATGCAAATAGTCTATATTTTATCCCTGCTAAAAATAATATTAATATTTTTTTCTAAATGCCTAAACCAGGTTGATTTTTATCAAAACCATTTTGCTGAATTCTGGAGAAGTTAGTAGCTCCTTCTGTAAAACTAAAGGGATCTAGTAAATAATTTTTAAAATATGAGAATAGTAAATGCTCTTCTTAAAAAGTCGAAATACACAAAAGCATGAAAATTATGGAAATAATTAGTGGGAGGAAGAAGTGAAGCTAAATAACAGAAATGCCTAAAACTCCTCCAACATAGTAATTTTAGAATGAGTGTGTAACCAATCAGAGCCAATAGAAATAAAAAGTTGTTTGCTGGAATCTCTGGGGAAAAAAATGTGATACAAAAATGTAAGTAAATCTTAGCGAATTTGCAAGAATTAGTTTGATTGCAAAGATATGACACAAAGATCCAAGAGGCAGAGAAAGTAAGTCCTAATGGCGTGGCTGGTGTCTGAGCTTTCATGTATAATGCTACGTAAATTCGATTTATTTAACCAGTTAACTTTGGGCTTTCTGTCACCTCCAACATAAATTATGCAATTTTATACAAGAGACTATGACTGGATTACATTTTTATAAAATATATGTGGAAAATCAAGCTGAAAATAACAAATTTTAAATCAATTTGTCACACCTTGTTTTCACAAGTACAATTTCAAATATTATACTTATTTAATCATCTCTAAAACAACTGAATAATTTAAAATAATACTAAAGTTAATGATAATTACAATACAACTATATAGTAACAAATGTTGTCAGGTATTTGTTCTTTTCTTTATCAACCTTAATATCTTATGACTTTTTGAGAAGGCAATTTTATAGTCCTGACCACAATTACATGTTCTGACTGAAACATGAACATTGGTTATCTGTTGATAAACCTGATATATCTGTTTAGTACTTTAAGACTCTTTTTCCATACATCGCATTATATAACTTGCTCAGCTATAATTCTGTTTTCTATACATCTCCTTAACTAACGTGCTCCTAGTTGTAGCATTCTACTGCTTAATCACTGTATGCTTGCACATCTATAAAGAGCACTACAGTTGCCCACTATTGCTCTAAAATATAACTTAGCTTTGAAATTTTTGCTTCAGAGTGTGGTCCACAGATTGGGAAGATGTTTCACCAACATTGTGAATTATTGTGCAATATATTTTTGAATGGTTCCATTTAAAAATATTGTATTTATATTTTTTCTTTATATATTTATGCAATGGTATAAATTGAGTTGATTATAAAGATTAATGTCATGCTTTTTCATCATTCATATTGTAATATAGAGATATTAGAAATTTACCTAGAGAAAGTGACAATAATGAAGACAAACATTTAGTTTAAATTAATAAAAACATCTAAACACATTTAATTTCTTTTGTAATTATACTTTATGTTCTTATAAGTTGAAGAGACATTAGAACATTATTGTTACAAGAAAAAATAAGACTCATCTGTTTTTTCTCACTGCAAGAATCGTGATCGTGTGCATGGTAATAGGATCCTGATATAAGTTTGGAACACATTTTAGATCCAGTAACCCATGCTATTTTAATTATTATATTTCATTTAAAATTAAAAGGATACACTAGAACATAAAGCTTTTAAATTTGTTAACACCAAATCTAGAAAATTATATTCTTTATCTATAATTAAGACTATGCAGTAAGAAAAAATCTGCTAAAATAAAAAATATGGTCCTTTATATTTCAGTCATCAACTGTCTCTCACTAAATGAATGAAATAGATTTGGCAGACAAACTTAGTTTTTACAATAAGAAAAGTTAAATATTTCATATTATTCTGTTTTATTTGCATAAGCCTTTTTATTTTGCTTGCTTTGAATTTATCTTTTTTTCGCTATTTCCTTTAAAAGCTAGATGAATGGGATTTATTTAGAACATGAAATTTTAATAGGCCTCTAGTTATATGTACTTTAGCTCTTCTTTAATTCTTAGAAGCAATGGAAACACACTTTATTGGGAAGAGAGAAAGGATAAAATTCTTAGCTAATTTTTGTCCATTTTCATATGAGAATCAAAGGGAATTTTCAAAAGAATAAGTGATCTCTTCATTTTATCCAAAACTTGTAGGCAATTGTTGGAGTAGCACTCCAGATAGCTTCATCTTAGATTGTCATGACTTGCTTTGTACTAGATTAACATCGCTACTAAATTTTACATTTATAAGAATAGATTAATTATTTCTGCTTCTATGATAATAATATCATAGTTGTACAAGTATCCAGATATACCATAATCTGTGGCAGTATTATCCCAACAATTGATCTGAGACAGAAAGGTGATATTCTGAGAATAATCCCATAGAGGCATTAAGTATATATGTATATATACTTTTTCAATGCTAATTAACAAGAAATAGAGTCACCATTACCTCAGTATAAACAATACAATTAATATGATATTTTTATTTCCAGAAGACAAGAAGTAGATATTGTTATAAATTGATAGACTATTAAAATAATTTTGTATAGTGCATGAATCTAACCATTAGAAAAGTAACAAAAATAGGCAAAAACATCACTCATAAGAATTACTATATTTTTATAATTTTCAGAAATTATAGCTTATAAAAATATCATTGATTTGATAATAGTTTTTGTTAGCTCTATTAATATAAGGTATGAAGATAGTAACACTATCACAGTAAACCATTAAATAGATGTACTGATTATATAATGCCTTCCAATTCTTGAAAGTAATAATTAAAAAAAATACATAAGAGGCAATATGTTATCACAAACTCAATGCAGGGATTCAGCATACTACTAGTAAAAAAATCCATCTGTTATTAAACAAAATATTAAAGGAAGTATTTGTATGACTATAACACATTAAAGATGAAATGATAATAAAGATATTGATAATAATAAACTTATTTTCTTTTAGCAGATTAGAAGTTATATGTTTCATTATTAATAATGATTTTTACTGATAATCAATAGTAAATTCTACCTTAAATGTGGCCTAATCATTGATAAAAAAACAAGGGAATGTGAATTATAAAGCCAGATTTTTAGCTCTAGATGTTTGATGTGTGTATATAAGCAATTAAGTCATTTACATTTTTTTCACCCTTAGTCTACTGATCAACACAATTAGTGCAACAGCACCTGTGCAGTCTATCTGAGGCTGTTGCGAATGTCAAATAATAAATGATAGACATGCTTTACAATGCAAAGTTTTTACCTAAAAAATGTTTTATAATATCAGTATACCATTTAAAAAAAGGCAATACATATTTAATCAAGTTGTTGAAACATAAAAAGGAGGCAATATCTGCAAAATTTCTAGTATGATGATTCATATAATAAGTATTTTGAAATACATGTTTGTGATTTTGTTGTGATTTTAAGTGTTGAACATTTTTATATATTGAACTATTTGATCTGTAAATACATTTTGAAATACAAGTGATACTTTATTAATCCTTTTAAAACTAGTTTACGGTGCTATATTATTAATGTGACAGGTTTTTCAGTCATATCATCTGTCTTTCACTTTGCAAAAAAATAAAATAAATTATAAAACGATCAACCCATGTATTAATAATATTATTTATTTAATATTTGTAAAGTTGACATACTTCTTGAGCTACAAATAAGTAACTTTTAAAATGTTAACCCAAACATTTTTAAATTCCAGGATGCTAGAGGACATATTTTTTTAAACGCTACATCTAAATTGCAAATAATGATTCTACTCCTTTGAGCACATTTGTCTGAATTTTTTACTTTAATTAAACTGAATAATTAGAATGTTAAATGAAACTGTATAACCTCAACTAACTGAAAATGAGTGAGTTGAATACTGAATATAAAGATGGACTTAAAAGTGTAGAGTTCTGTATTAAATTCTCATTTTTCTTAAATATTCTTAAAGGTTATATTCTTATAAATCTAAACTAGAAGAGAAATTCTCACTTTTAGGGTAAGAGAGTGTGTGTGTGTGTGTGTGTGTGTGTTAAAAAATATTAGATTATGCCATCAGGTTTTCTGCTTGATATGCATAACTTTCACAGATTCCCAATAAAAATGTTTCTCAGATATAGTCTACCCTTCTAGATCAAATGTATAAGTTTCAGTCTTGATAAGCATTATTGATTAAAATAGGATTTTAATAGTAAAGTTGAATTTGATTATCTGAAAAATTTTAACTGATTAATGAATATATGTGGAAAAGAACAGTGTCAGGAAAACATCCCCATTGGTTTTGTTTTTAATTTCAGTGGCATTAGAATATTTTCCCTAAATATAACTGTTTCTGATTGAGAAATTTTTATCTAAAGTCTCTCTCTCATAGATGTGTATATATATGCATATATATGAGAGATGTGTATATACACACACACACACACACACACACACACACACATATATGAGAGAGATGGATGACTACTATAATTCCAGTAATATAAAAAAAATATTTGCCCTTTAATCTTTTTTAATAAGGAAAGCAATGCATGTTAATTATTTGCAATTTCAATAACAACAATAAAATTTAAGTTCTGATTCTACAGTGAAATGAAAGGAAAAAGTCATTAGATTGCTCCCTTCTATTTCATATATGGCTTAGTGAATCTTGTTCTCTCATGAAAATGGACCTAACTTTAAATCTTTTTTTATTTACCTTTAACTAGAAATATGTCACCTTAGCTAGTTCTATTTTCTTGTTCTTTTCTTAGAGTAAAATGATTACCTTTAAATTACCAAGTATATTCAAAGGGCAGAGAATTTTCAAATTTCTCTTTGTTTTATTATGTTTCAAATTTCTTTTCATGCTACTAATTAGATCTGGGGGAGAAATGTCAATGTACTATACCTATATAAAGAACTACTGTAGGTCTCATAAAGCTTAATTATTTACCACATTTACATTTGATTGCTCAAATCTAATTATGAATAAAGCCAGCTGTTCCTTAGTATTACTTTTTGAGTACTGGATTTTACCATACCAGAATTGTCTCATCATTACCAAAAATCATTCAGCTAAGGGCTTAAAAGTTTTTCTTAGTCCTTGGGACAATATTAATAGTCAACTATCATCTCCTCTTTTTGGTCCAGTTATAGGTAAAAGACATTCAGTCCTTAACATAATCCAATAACTGTTTTTTACAATATACTGAAAAAGAAAAAATAAATAAATGAACTGAATAAAATTCTATGCTCAATTTAAGGAGTCTTCAATAAAACAGTTTAATAGAAGATGTTGAAAACCATTTTAAACAATGGGAAGATAAATTTTTGTCCAGGTTAATGAAATTTATTAATTAGCATCTCATGCATTGGTTTCTTTTATTTTATATAGCACTTCAAATTTTTTACATTTATTTTCTTAACTGGCAAATCTTGACACTATCTTGATATAGCTAAAAAAAGATATTATTATTGGTACAGAAATTATAAAACTAAGAAAATATGCTTCGGATGACTAAGTGAGATCTAACAGAAAAAAAATCATTTTAAATTTCCAGACCTCAAATCTCATATTTTATGAAATCTCATATTTATGCACATGATGATTAAAGTTCTTTCCATTGCACTAATAAATATAAAATACCCCACTGTTACATTATGATAATATGCATTATCAGTATCACCTAGGGGCATTATTTATACATGGAGGCAGGATCTCACCTTAAGGCATTTTCTTTGCGTGGACATTTATCCAGTTTTTGGTCTTTAGATTTTCACTTCTAAAAAAAATCAACATTGAGGAAAATTAAACATAATCAGTCTGTTATATCCTAACCTATACTTAATGAAGTTATATTTATACTGAATGGATATGTATTAAAGTCCAGTGAAAGAGATATCTTCAAAGCAAAGAGCACAGTTTTCTCTTTCACTCCCACCCCCCACCTTTAAAATAATTAAAAGTAATGTAAATATGTATTTAGGAGGTTTTATGATAACTATTGAATTGCATAAAGGAAAATCAGTTGAATGATATTAATATCTACTGGTAATGATTATGATGGCTACATGTAGCCATCTCTAATTAGAGGATCTGCTAAAGATATTAAAATCTTTCTTTATGGAAATATGTTCCTGGATGTTGCTGATAAAACACTGGCATATTCTTCTCTGCACTTTCTATTTTCTATCATCTTCTTATTAATAGTTTAGAACTGCACAGTAAAATTGCTTTATTTACAATTCTGCTTCAATTCTGTCTTCCTAAAAGTTCACCTCAGCTACTTTGATTAAATATTTTTAATTAAATATAATAAATTTAAATTTCATTGAATTATTTTAATTTTCCCATACAGTACAAGTTTATACAGATTTTCTTGGTCTGTTATCATAGTAAACTAAAAATTTTAGTCATTTTTTGTTAGATTTTTCTAAGATACCACAATGTTGGTATTTCTGCCATGAAGGGGAAATCATTTATTTTACTAATCTTTCCTTTGAAGTTTCCTTTGAAGTAGGTTGTGATATTACCGAAATGAAATAACCACTTGGTGTACAAAAGAAATAACATGACATTTTGACTGTATTTATTTCAAAATAGCAATAATTTTTATTAATGCCTTTTATTTTACATCCTATTTTAATTGTTTTTATATTTTTGGGAGACAACCAATATATCTCTTGATATTCTACTACTGTTGTTTTACATGCATAATTATCAATCAGATAGAGATAAATTACATTGGCTGAAAATTCTCCAGAGATGAAATCTTAATGTCACTGGATTTTCATATTTTAATTATCTACAAGTTTAATTGTGACTGATAAAATGCAATGAATATTTATTTTGGTTAAAAAAAAATGGTAGTTCACCATGTGCAAGTATTGCACTATACGCCAAAACCATAGAAATAAATTAGAGAGGAAATTACTTTTAGTGGATTAAAATATGAGAATTGATATATAGAAATAAAATTTAATGTTATTTATAATAATTTTAGTTTAAATTGAGTAAGTCCTAGTGATGTGTCATTCACTTCACAGCATCTTTCCTTTGAAGGTTCGTGAACATGGATATCCAAAGTTCCAGCATCCCTAAAAGTAAGAAATTTTATCTATCTGCTTGTCAATATGAGGACTTTTCAGTTGTAACCACAGAATTATATGTGGCGTCACTTGGGAAAAGTCAGTTTACAATTCCTGTCAATTCATGCACATCTTGTGACAACTATCTTACAGTAAGAATAAAATTCGAGAAAGAAAACTCACTTCTAACTGCTTTCCAAGTCAGTCAGGACTATGTTACTCTCATTGGCTCATTAATATCTTTTTATTTGAACCAATTCTTAAGCTATATTTCAACCTATTCAATGACTATTATAGCAAAAGTGATTTAAGGGAAGGGTTTTGTTTCTGAAGAAATAAAGTCTAAAGGAGAAAATGTTTGGCCTAGAAAAACCATGGATAGCACTTACTGGCTAAAATTTTTATTTCAGAGTTTTTTGAAAAGTACTGTTTTACATGTTCTAAGCATATCCTCATAAATATATTAACAGATAATGTTAATTAACATTAATTAACATTAATTAACATTAACTGTTAATCTGTCTCTTAAGAGAGACCAAGATATAACCTCATAAGTCAGTAGAATGCTTAAAATTTAAGACTATAAAATATTAAATGGATAGATAGAAAATATATAAAATATAGAGATATCTGATTTATAAGTAATAAAAAATTTAGCAAAAATCAAGAACCCAGACAACAAAAACAAGAATAATTGAAATTAGAGGTGCTATCCACTCAAAAATATGGATTGTTTAGTCATATTCTCCTTTGCCAATAAACAGGAAAAAAATTGTCATGTAACAGCTAGACATTCCATAACACACACACAAAATAAAAAGCATAATACTAGAGATGCAAAGAAAAAAATATGCTTTAAATAAAAAAAAAATATATCCAAGACATAGACATTAATTATAAAAAAACTAATTTATGATGAAAAAAAATAAAGGATGAATTTTTAAAGAAACAGCCAGAGTAAAAATTAGTGGAGATTACAATATTACAGGGTAAAAAGAAACTAAATCAACTTATAAAAAAAATCTCCACCAAGTGCCAGGTAAAATTTATGGAGAGATTCACCTCCACATACATCAGGATAAAATTTTTGAATTTTATGTTAAAAAATAAAGTTTGCACCCATTGGGGTAAAAAAAAAAAAAGATGATAATCTATGCACAAAACATATAGTCCCACACTTCTCTGGAATATAATTGCTACTGGTATAATTGAGCGATACAGAGTTTTGAGGAGAAAAAAAAACTGCGACATTCTATAGAAAGCCATGTGTTAAGTCTTATTTGTGAAGAAAAGACCATCATTTTAAAAATTCAAAGATTCAGTACATATACATCACAAAACTCCATTCTTTCGTTATTTTCATTTTAAGTGATTAACAAATACATAACAAATATTTTGAAAAAATATTATAGATATCCATGTAGTTACTATTTAGTTAAAACAATTGTTACAAATTCGTCCTACATGTGAGCATACTGTGATATCAAATTCAAGTTCGATCATCAACTCTGCTTTTTCCAGCTAACCTTACTGCCCTACTGCCTATTCTTATTTTGTGTTAATCTCATTAACTCATTTATAATAAATAATATGCATTGTTTTGCACATTTTAAAGTTTAGGTAACTATTATCAATTTATGTATCTCTTTGCAATTTGTTTTACCTTCACTTTTTGAATTTTGTCCATGATGATTTATCACTTCTAAATAGAAACTACTTCATTAGTTCTACATAGTATAGAGTTTATTAGATTTTTATGGAGGAACAATTCAATTTTTCACACATTTTTTGAAAATACCCACAACTACAGTGAACAATCTTTTATAGAGATTTTCCAGTAGATAAGTTATTTCAGATATATAGCTATAAATTAAAATTTGGAATGATACATTGTGAACATTTGTCATACGGTTTGATCTGTCATTATAAATCAGTTCTAAATACTAGCCTATGTATATGACACTTTCTTTTTAAAATATTGGAGTATTTTTAAAATTTAAAATATGTGTATTCTTTACTTACCATTGATCAGTCTGATTGCATTGCAATCAGAGAACTTACATTTTCTAACTTTTAGACTGTTAATATATAGACATCCATTGTTATCTTGTTAAGGATGATGTTCAAATCTTTTATGTCCACATTACCCTTTCTGTTTGATTTAGACTTTACACATCAATTTTTTATTACAATATTTAAAAATGTATCAGTATAATTGTCAATTTTTCTTTTAATTCTGAAAACTATTATTCTACCCATATTTAGACTATTTTGCTAGGGTCATCCAAATTCAGTTTCCTTCTCTTTGTCATTATAACATTATCTGCTTTATCGTGATTAATGTTTTTTGGCCTTACAATTAACTGTTTTTATATATTAAAATAGATATACAATTTTATCGCCATTATTAATTTCTTGAAATTTATTTCTATCACTTTATTTTCAATCTGTATCTTTCAAATAATTCTAAGTGCTGTTTAATTTCATTACAATGTTCTAAATAGCACTGGAAATTAGCTAGGAACTTCTCAGAAATTCTCTTTCTAAAAATAGCCAATTTGAATTAAGGTTGTTTATTTAAGTAATGTATTAAGTAGTATTTATTCTCTTTATGTTAATTCAAGATATATTTAATAGAATTCCTACTTTTAATTTACATATAATTTGATAGCTAGTGTTTCATATTTTACCATATTTCTTAAGCAACATAAATAAATATGTAAGATCAACAATATTTTTTCTACTGAAAATTTATTTCTACCTCCTAATGCTGAACTTCTATAGGTAAACTATTTCTGTAATTTAACCAATTTCCTGATAAAACGAGCATTATATCAGAATGGCCTTTTACTGTTATTTTCTTGCTTATTATTTCCATATATATCATTCTTGATGGTATTTATTTCTTCCATTCAGGTGCTACATTAAGTTTAAGTGTTGTAATTTATGTTTTGTACATTGTTCCACTGGCTTTGGGCAATGTGTACATTTTTAAAAAGCTAAATGAGTAAGTTAGTTTTGCTGTTCTAACTGCCACTTTCCTCCAGTATTTCTCTGGAAACACATTAGCTAAAGGGATATCTGAAGGCTTATTTAGCTCATAATTCTTAGAAAACAATGTGAGGCAATTGCAAAATATTTATGAAATATAAATATATAGATTGAAAATATGTGTCATAATATATTTTACACTTATTGACATTTCAAATATATAAAATTGAGAGACTATATAAAGAATAAAAATCCACAATTCTGAAAGCCAGTATATTTGGGGCAAGAGTAAAAGCAAAATAGAATAATGTAATAATGTTATGAATAAAAATCTTTCTTCGTATTTCATGTCACTATAACTATTTGAAGTACAACTATGAAAAGAGAAAGAGTTAAATAATAATAGGAAAATTATTTTTATAAAAGTTAATTTACACATTATAGCATTTCAGTAACATATTATTCTCTGAACATTATTTTCTATCTTATGAATTATTCTTTTTCTTATTATTTGATTTTAGTTAAGAGTTTTAAGTCAGTTATCAATTAGTTAGCCAAATGTTTATTGGTGATCTCTAAAATTAAAGGCACTTAATGCAAATTTGGACAAGATAGAATCCCTGCTCTCTTTTCAGTTACAAAATATATGAAAGGATACAGAAAAATCAATATATAATTTTTTTTGGGGGGGGCATTTTATTTGTGTTTAACATAGAAGTGAACATGATTAATTCTGAATTTAATATTATAAGACTTTTAGAAGAAAAGGTATCATCTGATTTGATTCATCAAATAACTTGTTTTCTGGATCCGTTAGCAAAAACAATGAACTGATTGTAGTCTTAGTATGGCAAATGGACACAAATACTGAGGTAGTAGGAAATAAGATTTTTTATTATTAGCAAATATTATTATTTTTTTAGAAAATCAGGCAAAGCTCTTAAAAGATGGGACACTAGAAATTTGGCATTTAGATTCATCATATTTATAAAAAATAGATTAAAAATACCAAGTACTGCATAAATATGGGAAACAGAAACTCTCATGACTTGCTGGTGGTAAAGTTATACACAAACACAAATCTGTACATATATATTTCCTATATATGCCTATGTATAGGTTTACATATATATATTTTTTTGAATATATCTAAATGCATAAAATTATATTTAGCAGAAGATTTCAAGATGTTCAGGATGTGACAATCTATTAATGGTTTGATTATGAGTGACTTTTCCTCTAATATATATTTTATAAACTTTGTAATGAAAGTATTATATTGAAATTTTTATTTATCAGAAAAGTTATTTACCAATACAAAATGATACTTAAAAGGCCACAAGTAAAAAACATTAAATATTCAAAAGAACATTTTCAATAGAGAATTGAGAGTGAAACCAAATTATTAATAAAGTATGTCTTAGAAATTTAAATAATTGAATGAGAACTATATATATAGTCTCTCTAGTCACAAGTGACTTCAAATTCCTCTGAGAGTATCTCATATTTTTCCTCTTGCTTGACCTTGGGTCTTCTCTTTGGGCTACTCCCCAGAGGAAGCCTTTTCTGACTGCTCTCCAGCTATCTACCACTGTCATTTTTACTCAAGGCTCTTTTATATGGTAATAAGGCTAGGGGTTCCTGGTGTAATGGCTGTTTGTGTTTGGAAGACACAATGGATTTGTATATCAGTTTTGGCCTTTGCAAGCGTTTCTGCCTCTTATCCAAGTTACGGACCACACCTCCACCCCATTCCTTTCTCCCATGTGTAATAGGTAAACCTCAGAATCCTTACATTATAGTTTTGAAGCCTTTCTAAGGATTGATTATTTTGTTATTTAGGTGAGATATGTTATATGGATTAGTAGTGCCCTTCCTTCCTTCTCCTAACTGTAATAGTATTCCAGCTTTGCAGTGAGCTACAGGATTTGGTATCCTTCACCCTACAAAGAACTCTTTTGTTCTGTAAGAAAGATGTGGAAAGGGATCTGGCAGGAGTTCAGAGTGGCTGTTTGCATGAACTTAGTTACCCCACTAGCCTGAACTAAGTGGTATAGCTTCTCATATTCTCCCTAACCTTCTCTTGCAAGAGCCTTGCAAGTTCCTGGAGGAAATGCCTAAAGGTGAGTGGAAATTATCCTATGAGTTTTGCACTCAAGAGCTTTACACTTTCATTTTAGTCCAGCAATTTGTCAACATTACTGGTCTAATATCTTGTTAAATTACGTTTTGTCCAGTGACAGTTGCTTTATTTAAATAAATGGCCAGGTTCCATATCTCTAGGTTTCAGTATGACTCTGTCTTGGGACCTGATTTTCTGATAAGTTCATGAATTGTCATTAACTTGTGCTTTTCTGCTCCCTGCCCCACCCTCCTCCGGTAAGGATGTGAACTATTTCGTCTAGCTCTCTTCATCCCTGAACTGAAGTTAGAAGTAATTTTTTGTTTGATTGTTTGTCTGCTTGTTTTTTATAATGTATAGTCAAATTTTTGTATATTTACCCATCCCTGGAGCTTAATAAAAAATGTTCACAAAATTGGATACAAATCAGAATACATGATGTATATTATATATTTGGTGGGGTGAAATAAAATGATGCCAGATTCTAATAGACTTACACATTTTGTTTTGATGTGTAAAAAGACACAAGATGAGTGGATTACTGTTAGAGTAAGTGATAATAAAGAAGCATATGTATTAAAATAAATAGAATGCAATGATTAAGTATTTAATTGTTTGTAAAGCAGGCATGTACCATGAAAAATGGTGCAAGACAAGAGATATAACATCAACATTATTTCTGATTTCTCTTTATGTAAATTCGAGGAAAATGTTACCATTCTAAAGGTCTTTACTTTTTTCCAGAGATTTGAGAATTATAAATGGCAAGAGATTATAGAACTAGTTAATGTTTTATAGAGCCTAATCCCTGAGATCTACTTCTTGGAAGTTGATAATAGATTTTAAATACTAGGATGAAGAGTAGTAAAATTACTAGCACAATTTGGATTAAAGCGTGATGATTAAAAAGTGCCTTTTATCTTTTTTATCAGTAATTTTAATGTGTTGCATATAACTTTTCAAGGTTGTGCATTTTAGAGTAAATACAAGATACTATTGTTTTGATTAATTTTAAATAATAAAACATTTGAATCATTATATTAACCAATAATTTCCCACTATGCTAAAACACAGTTTTGAAAACAGTCATCTAGAAATTTGTTATCTTTAGAATAATAAAAGAAATGGCTCTGGTTTATATAAATGTCCGTCGATGTTTTTTGACATGATCTACAATTATAACAATCTTTTCAGCTTGAAAGGAGGAAGAAGAAGAAAACCAGACAATTTAATGTAACTATTGTCATAACAATTTCCATATTTGTTCATTATTAAAACTTTATCAGAATTATAGCCTATATGTATTTATATCTGCTTATCCATTGGCAACCATTATCAGATTCTAACATTCATCTAAATCTTTTCTCTCAATATTGTTAATACTGAAAACACATTGCAAAGAACTGTTTGGAAATAAAAACCCACTGAAAGATCAAGAGGAAGTGTTGAATATTTGGCTTAATTTATTCTTGCTGTTGTTAATACTAGATAACGTTTTAAACAAAGGCACTGTGTTTGTTTTTTGTATATTTTGTTAAGACTTGCTTTTAAAAGAATTATTCTTTATTTCTTTATATGATCTATGTTTATCTTTTGATTATTTAAAAAAAAAAAAAACAGTACTAAAAACAAGAACTCCAAACTTCCAATCTCAGAACATAAAAAAAAAAAATCTTCAAAGCCAACGTTTTGCTGAGCAGATTTGAAAACAAACTATCATCCCCATGGAACCATTAAACATGCCTTCTTTTTTCATGCTAAAAGAGCAAAGAAAATCTCTTCCTTGTTAAGCACTATTGAGAGTCATAACCGTCTGGCAGCTTATTTCATTAAAAATATCTGTAATTTATTTTTCTTTATTTTTATAGATGCTCGAGCAGCTGCAATGCACTATAGCACTTATATATGTTGATATGAGAAATTAAAGTTTATTTTTATGTCAAAAATATTAAAATCTTTTTATTTTAATTTTAAGGATTAGAGATTTATTTATTTTTTTCTTTCATGCCATTTCATTTTTATGGTCAAACTTCTGCCAAAGTCACCGTCCTTTGTGAAACCTAGTAGATATATGCATGTAGCTTTAAATTATTATTTTTTATGTTCACTGGATTGGCTGAATTCACTGTACACATATAATATGTACACATATATGTACACATATAATAAATACAAGCAAATACATACATAATCAATGAATATAAATATATATATACAGACACATACACAAACATATCTTATTTTATTGTACTTTATACATTCTGTATTTTTCAGAAATTGAAGATTTGTGGCAGCCCTTCATCCAGCAAGTTTATTATTGCCATTTTTTCAACAGCATTTATTCACTTCATGTCTTTGTGTCTATTCCTGGTGAAAACATTTTGGAGATTGTTAAGATGATAACAAAGGATTTAGAATATTACATAAACTTTTGATAAAGCAGTGGCAGGATTTGAGAGGATTTATTTCAGTTTTGAAATAAGTTCTACTGTGAGTAAAATGCTATCAAACAGTATTGCATGCTGCAGAGGAATTGTTCATGAAAGGAAGAGTTAATCAATGCAGCAAACTTAATCGTCATCTTACTTTAGGAAATTGCCACAGCCATATCAACCTTTAGCAACCAGCGATCAGTTAGCAGATGTCAACATCCAGGTAAGACCCTCCACCAGCAAAAAGATAATGACTTGTTGAAGGCTCAGATGACAGCATTTTTTAGCAATAAAATATTTTAATTAATATGTATATATTAATATTTTCATACATAATGCTATTGCACCATTAAGAGGCTATAGTATAGTATAAACATAACTTTAATATGTGAAATCAAAAAATTTATGTGACTCACTTTATTGCGATTTTCACTTTATTGTGGTGGTTTGGAACTGAACCACAGTATCTCCAAGATATGCCTGTATTCGTATTTATACACACTTCTCTATATAGAAATATACATGAAATCTTACTCAAAAAAATGACTTCAGTTGTCTCTGTTAAAACTTGCATAGTAATTAAATTTTTTTGTAATTACTTATGAACCTTTTAAGCAACTCTGAAATTAAGGACACCCTTTATTAGCTAATTAGAATATTTATTCTCTTTATTTTTTAAGAAAATGTCATTATTTTCAATATTCAATTGCATATTTTTGTTAGGATTTTTCAAAAAGCTAAAAAAACAAACATTTGTTTACATTAATTTATTTAGAAATAGAGATTTCTAAGTCAGGGAATTGGTTTTAATTTGATTTAATAAAAACAAAAATCAAATACATAAGCATAATGTTAAAATAATTTTAAAAAATTTTACAAGTAATTATTTTTCTAAAATATTTTTAGTTGGCTTTATTTATTTTCTCCAAAACAGTTTGAAATATCTAAAATTTAGAAGAGGTATTTTTTTTTACTTAAAAGTTATAGTAAGATATTTAGTTTATGTAGTTAGTAAGTATAATTTATTAAAAATTAATTTAGACAGAAACAGGATATATTGAATTATTATATTATTAATTATTAATTATTATATTCTCCATTTACTTCACTTGCCACTTTACTTCATTCTGTCTCTTCCTGGGTTCTTATGAAAAGCAAGACCTTAAACTGCTTTGATTTTTCAGCTTGACAGGTTCTCCTTGAAGCATAGACACCATTGTCCTCCAAGATTCATCTCTAGTGTATATGCACTGACACAAGTTGCTTTCTTCTTGTCTAACATTGGCTTTCATGTAACTCACAGATTGTTTCAAAGAAATGAGCATCTTTGCAGGTATCCAGTACTCATCTATAAGGAGGGCTAATATGTCCCCAGGCCAAAATCATGTAAAATATAATGAAGTAGGGAAATTCTTTGGACTGGATTGTGAGAACAACCTCTACCCTCTGTTAAGGTTTAGCTTCAATATGGATAGATGGTCTCTAAACTGCCTCCCGAAGAGAAAGGATCTGGGTACCTGTAAAATTATAATTATCTAAGTGTGATAGTCAATTTAGATCAGACCTGACACAATAATTTTGTGTTTTTTTGGCATCCTCAAAATAGAACTAATTTCTTCTCTTAAAAATAAATGAACATATAAAGAATATAGTTCTGAAGTTGAGAAAAGTGACGCAAGTATTCTGTGCACTACAATGTTCTGGCCTGACACACTCCAAAGAGCCTCAGAAGAAAGAACATTGACACTCAGAATCTCTTCGAGGAAGGTATTTACTCTCACAGATTTCTCTCAATCCAATGTTTAATGAAGAAAATAAAATGATTTCAAATCTATAAGTGATTGTATTACTACAGACCTTAACTGTCTTCTATTAATTGAGAATCATGTATCATACATTGGATGCACATATGCCATATGGCTTCTTAATTATACAAAAGGAAGATAACACAGAGAAAAAAAAACATATTTTATACGTTTATATATTGTTTTTTTTAATAAGAAATATATTGTTACTAAGGAGCCAAAATTTACCTTGATTATAAACATATTTATAATTAAATATCTCTTTCTGTTACTATGACTGTTACTTTAGTTCTATTTTTCTCTTAATTTCACTTCACATTTGGTAGTCTTTAAAGTTATGTTTTTGATGATTAAATAAAGTTCTTTAAAAAATGTTTTCATGGAAATTATTATTTTTATTATAGAATAAATAACAGTTCTTGTTGCTAAATTTAGAAAAAAACATAAAGAAATAAAAAAATCTGCTATGATTTATTAAGAGATAGGTCTTAAATAAATTTTTCATAACATTTTAAACATATTTAAACATATACTTACATTATTTTACTTAACATTATATTTTAAATATTTTTTATTAATCTTATTCAATGATATCATTTTATTAGATACAAACATTACACTGTATTGACATACACTACACTGTGTACTCTATGTACAGTTACTTTAAAATATATATATTAAAATTGAGGAATCAATTTTTATTTTATATAACAAAAATATACATACACACATGCATATATACATACATATATGTAAAAGTTTGGTAGCATTATCTTTGAAATTTTCTCTTATTTGTTTCATAAATATTTCTATAAACAATTATTTACTCCTGAGCATTCAGATAATTCTCTTATAATTTGTATAAATTTGCATGCTTGTTTTGGTAGAACACAAATAAATTCTCTGTGTTTTGATTTCATAAGCATTAGCACTATATTATTTTTTCCAACTATGAGAATAAACAAGTTTTTCATGTTTAAATCTAAAAAAAAAAACAACTTTATTTTGGATTTAATCAGAGTGTGAATACAGGAAAAAGATTTCTAAACAAATAAGTGTTGTTTCCAGTTTTGCTTCTCTTTTTGTATTCTTTCAATAATATCAGTAGGGCAAATCTGAAATATACAGGTTAAACATAATGTTAAGAGAGTGATAATATTTGAAAAGCACAGTAAAATTATACTTAAAAACATTCACAGAGCTACATGTTTTGTTGGAATATATTTTTAAAAGGTCATTCTTTACTTTTTGATTGCAATTTGTTTGATAGAGATCCCAGAAACTCAAACTAACAAGTAAAGAAATTTGGGATACTGGCAAAATCTTTAAGAATCTTAGGTATAAAATCATTGCAAATGACATATTAAATATCTAGAAATCAGATCATTGCTATTAGTTTTTTTTTAATTTACTATCTATATTTCCTTTAAATTCTCTAGATTAATCAGTAGATTTTAGCCTATTATTTACTCTATTGATTGATATTGTGTTTAGTATATTTAAGAGTAATGAGTTGTATAATAGTTTGATAAAAGGTAAGATATTTCTTTTTTTTTTTCATTTTAGAAATAATACCATGGAAGTATAGGACTACATTCTATCTAAAACTTTGTTATTTTTGCTTTATGGCTGACTAGTGAAATTAATTCACTTGTTTATTTGTACATTTAAAAAATATTAAGAAATTATTTATAATTTGCCCATCATACTGGGAATTCTTTTATAAAATGACCTTGTGTAGCTTTCTTTATAGCAGGTGGGGATATATAAATAAACACTAGCAGACAATGTAATTGCTGATGTATAACATTTGTGGTATAACTTAGAAAGACAAATGTATAAGAAGGCTATTAAGTATGGATTAGGGTGAGTTGTGGAGGAGAGAAAATGAAATTTCAGTTTAAAGGGACATAAGATTAGTAGGAATTCCCAGATAGAGGTACTATTTAAAGTGATTTGGTAATTTGATTGCCCTTTTCTTGTAGCATAAGGGGTGATGACACTTTCCTGCCTTTTAGCCAATATATTTTAAGTATAGGAATTATGTGTTTCTTCCTCATATAGGTATAAAATACTAAGACTCACCTTTCTTTTCTTGCCCCAGCAGTCATGGCAGCACAAGTTGATGTGAAGATTGAGTCATCACACAAGGTGGCTTCCCTGAAGTATTTCCTCAATAAGCAGTGTAATTTACATTAGAAAATTTTAAACATTTAATGTTTTAAGTGACTCTAATTTGAGGGTTGTCTGTTTCTACGTTGTAACTTAGAATACCCTGAATAATATCCTATGCAAACATAATGTGAGGGGTTGTATGCAGAAGAGACTGGAGTAAGAGAAAACTTTATGTTCAAATGTTAGGTATGGAAAAAGGAACATAGTATTTTGTTGGAAAAAAATAAATTCAATATAGCTTGATTGTATAGAAAATATAAAAGAGGAATTGAAAAATTACGGTGAAGTATTTTCACTGAGCAATGATAAGTTTGGAAAGGATGGTTAGATTTTATCATCAGGACAAATGATAATGAGTAAAGCATTAGAAGCAGGAATGTTATATGAGTATAGTCACACATTAGAAAATATCTTGTCTGTAGTATATAAAATATGTTGGATTAATCAATTTAGTATCTGCGAGGATTAGTAAAGCATTGTCTTGAATTGATGAAAGAGTTTTTGTTTTCCCAATTCAATATTTCAAAAACGTTTTTAAACCGTTGTCTTTGCTCTTAATTGTCTCTAATGAATAATTAGCTACTTTTTGTATTTTTGGTTTCCTTCCTACATTATATCTTATCACTATAACAGGTTTAAATATTGTCTCTTTCTCTTTGTTTTTTATGCACTAAACTATGATTCGACTAGATATAATTTTCTTTGTATTTATCCTCCTTGGAAACAACTAAACTTCTTGAATCTGCATATTTGTAATTTTATTCTCCCTAATTTTGGAAAAATTCAGCTATTTTATCTTTAAATTTTCCCCCTTACTCTCATTTCATATTCCTTCTAGGATTTCAGTTAAGAAATGTTAGACATTTAGTATTATATCACAAGTTTCTTGAGTCTCTGCTATTTTTTTCTCTGTTTCTGATTTGATTTTTCATATTGATAACTCCTCAAGTTCACTAAGTTTGTATTTTATCAATGCTCATTCAGTGAATTGTTCATTTTTGTTACTATATACTTTAATTATAAAATTTTCATTTGTCTCTATATGTATAATATCTGTTTCTACATTGAGTTCATCTGTTTATTCATTAAGGTCATATTTTTTTAAGTTGATAGGGTCAATGTTTGTGTTATCTCAAAGCCTCTTTGCTGATTGCTTGAATTCCTGATTATGGATCACATTTTTAGGTTTCTTTGCATGTTTAATAATTTTTAACTGTATGGTTTATATTACAGATTAGCTGTTGTAGAGACTTTAGATGGTGCTATCTTCCTGTGCCCTGTGTTGTGTTGATTTTGATTCTAGCAGATAGTTGAATTACTAGCTAATCATCTTGATCTTTCGTATACTTAAATTTAGGATTTATTAGGGCAGATGTGTACAAAAGTCCAAAGTGTTTTTAAAGCCCTTCTAACTTGGCATGATGAACTTCAATCTCTCCATTCTGTAATGGTCTTGGTTTTGGCTTTGTTAGAGCAGATCTAGAAGATGAATTGTTCTTGTGTGGTCATTGTGATTTTTACATGTAATCCTCGTGTCTCATGCCTTTTGTGATAAGCAAATTGCTCTACTCTGGATAAACCAAAAGTCTAAACTCTCTCAACACTATTTGGTCTCTAATGTATTTGCTTGTCTCTCAAACCTTAGTAGGCTTAATAAATGGATACTTTCTCTGACAAACCTTGAATTTTACCCTGTGAATATTTAGCTTACTTGTCATCCAAGGAATCTTGGGGGGACTTCCACAATGGTTTTTGAGACTCCCTCCCAACTTCCATAGACTTCTCTAAGGATCTATCCTGAGATTTCAGATGCATCTGTTGATCTGATCCTTTTGTTCAGGCGATCACCATGATTTTTTGGACTCTAGCTCAATGTAGCTTGAGCAAGGCTGAGTATGTGATTTACCTAATGAATTTTTCTTTCTCTCGTAAATTATAAACACAAACTTCCTGTTTTCCAGTGCCTTAAAAGAACTGTCTCATGTTTTGTGTCTATTTTAAAACTTGTAAATAGTGTTAGGGTTAATCAAATAATACTCAATCTATTATAGCTAGAAGAGGAGTTTTATATAACTTATTTTTGAAAAACAAACAAATGAAGTGAGACAACAATAATCTAATGAAAATAGTTTATACATTTTCCCCCTAATTAACCCATCACTATTATATTTCAGCAATGCCTCTCTGTATGTCCAGACAGTTCACAGATGGGAAGGTCTATTTATAGTAGAGGAACTCATAATGAATTTTATTAACAGACTCTAAGCTTTCCCTAGAGCTGCTACTCTTCTTTTGAGCACAACATTGTTTTCTGTTAGCTTAGCTGGGCTCCTAAGATAGCTGAGCTTTGCTCACTCTGTCTCAGCATTGTTTTGTTCTGCTTTGATGCTTACCCAGCTCAGTTTATTTTCTTTAGTGCTCTCCAAGCTTAGCTCTGTTCCCTGACCTTTCCAAATTTGTGAATTAATACTAACTGTATTATTTTATGTTCCTTATTCAGTAGATTTTGCCAAGGTATATAAACTGACCTTGAAAATGGTTTAGCCATATTGACTTGTGGCAAATATACAAAGTGAATTTTTATAATCTGTAATTTTTAATCTGTATGACTGATGATTTAGAGTTAGCAAGGTAAAGCTGAATAGAGTAGGAGATTAATTCTAATAGTATGGAAAATAATTATGATTTATGTGAACACTATGAGAATAAATTTTAAGCAACTGCTATAAGCAACTTTGAATAGGAATTCACAAAATAAATTTGTACACATTTTACTTTTGAATGTTACTTTACAGTGAAATAGTATCTTCTGATCAGTTTTACAGATACAGAAGGAGTTACAAATATAAGGTGTTTGAGTTTGATTAGAATCATCTAATCATTCTTGATATCCTGGCAACAGATGATAATCTCCACAACAGGAATTTGATCCTAGCAAAGAAACATATGGAGAACAGCAGGTTCAAGAGAAAACATCTACACTGGCTGCCTATTCACACTGTTCAGGAACAATAAAGCTCTCAGATGTGAATTCTCACTTGAGGTTATTGAAATTCAAACCGGTAGTTCTGACTTGAACAAGAAATTATGGTGAGTAAAGAATGTACACAACTACTCCTAAAGGTTGTGGGTAACCTATACCAAAGATATTTGATTATTCATTTGAAATAAATGAAAACTAAATGCACATAATAACAAAATTAAGTTTATCATATTAACGTTAGGATTCTGACCTTTGGACAAGTATTTATGAGCAAAATGAGAGTATTTATAAACTTTTTGAAACAAACCTTTATGCTATGCCAAACAATTCTTTATTTTTAAATAGTAAAGCCTTACATTTTCTAATTTTTTCAATCCTACGCTTACAAAAACTGCTTTTATCATTCCATTTGGGGTGACAAATCAAGTTCAAGGAAAATAAAGGCTCAATTTATTCACCATTTTTCTTTAGAAAATTTATATATATGTATATATATATTTTTTAAATAAGCATCTATTCTAGATGTTCCATATTAGCTAGGCTCATAGCAAAAATAATAACTGGCATAAGATTAGAATTTTTTATCTTACTGTCTTGGGTCTGCTACTAACTGGATAATATTAGATCATTTTCTTACTTATTTGCAAAATAAAAAAAAGAAGCGTATGACTATAAATTAAAATTGTTTCTAAAAGTTATACTAGTACCACCAAATATTAGTGTAATACTACACCAAAAGTAATATATCAGTTCCAATTATACATCAGTTGAAGAATTTGTGCTTCTGGATAAAAATGATGAGTTCTCTACTACTGAAGTAATCCAATCAGGGAAATACAACAGTATGTATTTACTAGGAATATTATAAAGATGTTCCTTACATACTATGGAATTCCTGCCAATCACAAATTGCTAGTAAAACATAACTGAATCACTGTGTTTATTCTTGTGAATAAATTCATTATAAACATTCTCTATTGTCAAATACTAATTATAATAAGTTGATATATATTATTAAATATATTGATATATTGATATATTATTCAATGTAATAATTGATCTGCTGTTCGAAGTGCCAAATAAACCCACTATTAATATCGCTTCCTTCTTATTCTTAAAGCTAGTAGGCCAAAAACTTTCAGGAGAAGACAAAAAGGATAACTAAAATTAAATTTTCTTCTATCCTAGACATACATATTTTATGTTTTAAGAAAAAGTAGCATTTCTGAATTTTCCAAAAATGTACTCTATGTGAACAATATATTTAATAAGGAATAAGTAGCACTAACAATGTTTAAATCATATCTAATACCGGAGCACCTGTTTTTCAACAAGAAAAAATAAATCCATGAGAAAAGACTTCTTAATACAAAGAATTCCAAATTTCTCATTTGAAGCAATTATTTTTACATAAATTGAAGTTTATAATTTGGACATTCAACCCATGATCATTATAAACACTGATTTTATGAGATATTTTATCTTCTTTAAAGTGTTTTCCAATTTAGTAATATAACTAAAAATTATAAATCTGTATTTAAAATTAAAATAAAATTTTATATATAACAAAATAATATTTCATCACAATTTTGTCAATAGAGGTAATTTATATAATATATTGAACAAGCATTTTCACTCTTAGATTTTTAGCCTCTTATCTCACCATGAATATAGAGTATAACTTAAATAGTGTATATGTCTCACCTAAGAATTAGAAAAAAAATATTGTTATGAACATATTTCTTAATATATTTTATAATTAACTATGTATTAATGTTAATTAATACACCATTATATATGACTTCTCTGTATTCAAATTTATGACAGAAATATCCATTATAACTACTTTAGCACAATAGAGTTATTTTTAAATTTATATTTATTTTTGTACTCATTTTTTCAGTATTCGTGAAAAATGTGATGAATTTAATGTTTGTGTGTGTGTGTGTTACTGGGAGACAATTGGCCATGGATCTCTCATGTTTCTACATGACTAAGTATTAATAGCAAATTCTCTTCAAAACTATTATTTCTGTAAGTACATAGCCTTGGAAAAATAGTGGCAGTGGCTCCACTGAAGCAAATTTACCTACTTTCCCCCAAAGAGAGATACACCTCATTCTTTTCAAAGAGAAGGTTAAATTACATTCAAGGGCATTAAGATTACGTCTTTCTCTAGGGTGGGAAAAATAGGCAAGTTTACGGAAGGCCTCTGTATAAAATCAGAGTTTCTTATTCTCAGTGTTCATCTTCTGTAATGCATCTCTCTGTATGCACAGACGATTCAGTCTTTAATGAGTCTCTATGGGAGAACTAGGACTTGAGGAACTGACGTAAGATGTTACTCAAAACTATTGCTCTGTGTAATAGACTACCTTTTGTCTCCGACCCAAAGGCTTCATGTTTGTCTGCCAGGGTCTATGAAACTGTGACAGACTGACTCACTTGTGAGTTTACAATTAGGGAAAAATCTCAGACCCTTCAAAGCTCCTGACTTGACATTTTAATATGTGAAAATAATATATACCAAAATGGCTTATTTTAAAATCATGATATTAATGAACATTACATTATAAATATAATGTTTATACAGTACATAAATATTTATATATAAAGAACTTGGATGATTTATATATAAAATATATGAATATATATGTGTATATATATGTATATTTAACATAATGATGTATATTTAACAAATGTAAAATACAAATTATCTATAAAGATATAAGATTTGAGTTTAAATGTATAAAGAACTATAGAATCTTTACATATATTTTAAATGCACAACACATTACAGATATCTAAGTAACACCATAAATATTTTCTTCTATTCTTTCAACTTCTTCTATTAACCTTTGTTGTCATTGGTGCCATTTGATCAAAGTGTGAATGGCCACAGATTCAGAATGACTGATAGTTTCTCCGCAGTTCATAAAATGACTATCCTTAATAGAAAATTACACTAAAAAGTGAAGCTATATACGTAAAGATCATAATTATTTTAATATCTATAATAGACTAGTGAACTATTGAACAAAAATGCCTTAGAGTGGTGACACTATCACTGTGGAAATCTAGGAGTGGCATAAGTTAGAGAGACTTTGGTAGGACTTATAACTATAGATATATAGCTATAAATATATTATAACAATATTATTTTATAGCTATGACTTTACTTAATAATCTTATAGCAGAAGAATAACAATATAAACCTGCTCTTCAAAGCTGAGTAAAAGTGCCTATCATTCCTGCCTTACATACACATTTTTCACCTTTACTTTTTAAACACAGATATTTTCAAGCACAAAAGCATAAATGTAGAATCCTTCAGTTTCATAAACTCAAAATATAATCAAGATATCTTTCTCCAAAAAATATTAATCTTTGTTTATGATTGAATGTGGCAGAAATGTAACTTTACAGATTTCTATACCTCATGTAAAGATTCATTTTGGGTTGCCATTCCATTGAATTGATGGAAAGCCTTAACTTGAACCTACTTATCATTTCACATTCCGCCTAGGACAGTGTTAAGGTTATAGGGAACTCATGTAGTGTAAAAGCTTTGGGGAAGGCAAAATAGTTGCTTCTGCTTCTGGAGTAATCTTTAAAACTTTAAAACATCTTAAGTCATAAAACTAGGTTCAGTGACTCACTGCCCATAGCCCCATCCATCTATGGGAATTGCGCATCTATCTCTTACTAGTATCACCCCGTGTATTGCTGCCACCAGCTGTTTTATCTGAGAAGTAAAGTGGTCATTTTGTGTCTATGGGGAACCACAAAACTCTATTCTTATCAGGTCTCTCTAATTGGAGAATTTTCATTAATACAAATAGTACTTTTAATCTTGTAATAGTTCATTTGTAAGAGTTAACTAATATATTGAAAAGATGTTTTGTGAAATAAATGACTTCAAAGAATTAACACACATTACCATTCAAATATATAGCCAACAGCTGAGGACAATTTAGGAAATTTTCGTAGACACACTTCTCTCACATTATACTCTTTCTTCTATTGCTGAAGCTGTAAGTATAGGAACTATGCTACCCAGATTCTTTGCCTATAGAGACACCTCATTTAAGTTTCATGAATGAAATTTAAAAAAAAAAAAAGTGAGATCTGGACGTTAAAAGAAAGATGGTGGAAACATTATTCTTCCTCCAGCATTTTCAACCAGATGGATGAGCTCAGAAGATAGAATTTCTACAATGGTTTTGAAGCGTTCGCTTCTGAATCACTAGCCCGAATATGCAGAAAGTTGTACACACCAGTAGTAAAATCCTAAAATTCTTTACCTGAATGAGAGGAGCATGTTTCTGATTCTCTAAAAGCTTTGGTAAATCTGAGTTAGTGGCATCCATGTTTGACTCTGTTCCTCCAGCCTATTCAGTGATTTTGAAGCAGCAAATTCTTGTGCTATTTCTCACACTAATTAAACAGAGAGGAATTCTAGAATGGTTTTTGTGTCTCTTATGAAATCCTACTAAAATAAATGAATTTGCATCTGATACTGTTATACTCCTTATTCAAAAATAATTTATAATATACTTGGGGAGACTATTCAAAAATTACAGAAACAATATGTTAAAAAACACACAAAAAAAGATGACATAATATGTTAAATTGTGCTGAGATTGTTAGAGAACATGACAATAGTTACATTCACATTCTAGATAGTCATTTGAAAGAAATGCCTTTCATAGGGAGCTATCATTAGAGAAACATTCCTGAGGAAGTCACACTTGGAGAAATGCTGAATGAGAGTAGACAGAGAAGAGGACCTTGTACAGAGTAGAGATAATTTCCATAGGCAAACAATATAAAATAAGCAACAACTAAAAAGTTAGCTTAGTTGTAATAGAAGTTTTATTTTGGGGTTTAGTGGGAGGTTTAACTGGACACATAAAATTATACCAATTAAAAAAAAAAACATATAAACCTCAAATGCAATTCAGATTTAATGCATCATTTTAAGTTTCTGAATTGCTTTTTCTGCACTGTGATGTTGCATCATTTCCATAAGAAGACTCTCCAATAATTATACTAAATCATTGGAATGTGGAAATTATTATATTTTTATATAGCTTATTATCTTCCTCTGATATTTTTAAATTCTACCATTCGGTTGATCACCTTTCCCCCAATTGTTCCTTGTCACGTTATCTACTACTGAGGATAGCTAGAACACCTTTTTTGAAAAATATTTTTCAAGTACCCAGAGGAAATTATGAAGAATAAAGCAGGATCATGATTTCTACCTTTTGTAATATCTGCCATAATTAACTCCAACTAAATTATTTTAAAAAATAGACATGCATGCACCAACAGCATTCCTCTCAGCAACAATTCCTTCTTTTCAAACAATATTGATTTGTGTATTGAAAGATAGCTTGGTTTTCATCCAACTGTTACTTTTACAATGTTTGTTTCTTTCTTAAAGTACAGCTGACTAAAGGATATGGTAGTGGAGATCCCAACCTGGATTATCGACTCTAAATTCCCATTAACTCCAATTTTTCTTTTACCTCTCTGTACTTCATGGGAATGACCACTAAGGTCTTTTCTTTCTATCTTTTCTCACAGTTACAAAAAATCTTTTCTTTTTTAGTGAACTCTTCCAACTCACATCCCACTACTGATTTTTCCATCAGTCATTCACTGCACTAATGGTTGTGTACCAGATGGTATAAAATGGCTAAACATGTATTTGCTGAATGAACATAAGGAAAGCTGTCACTTGGTTAACTTCTCTTTTATTTCTAGAATTTTGCCATTAATGATTAGATAAGAAAATGCTTGATGAAAATAACAAGACTTAAACTTTTTGTTCTTTCTAATATAAAGTAATTAACTTTTTATTCCCATTATGGAAGACTCTTTGATGAGGTCAATAATTTATTGAGTGACATCTTTGCTTTCTATTATTAATATTTCATTAGACAAATAATACTCAGATTTATTTTTCCTCAGATTGTCCTTCCTTCCTTCCTTCCTTCCTTCTTCCTTCTTCCTTCCTTCCTTCCTTCCTTCCTTCCTTTTCCTCTTTTCTGATTTTTGCATAATAGTTACACAATTTCAGTGATTGTTATCTCAACAATATGCTTTGTTAATTTCTTAGTTATGTTTGGTATATTTGGTGAAAAGAATCTTCTTTGTTTTGTCATTGAGTAATGTGCAAGGATGTTATATCAAAATTGAAAAGGTGAAGGGCAAATGTAATTTTTGAAAATATAACTTAGGTAAATGAAATTTTACTTTCAACAACAAAACTTCCTACATTTAAGTTTTAAATAATGCCAACTGAGGCTTCATTTTACTTTCATAGAAAGCCAGAGATAATATACATTAATTTTTCAACAGCAAATTGTAAACTCACATACATGTTCTCTAATTGATGGCATTTCTATTTATCAAGGCTGCTGTTATTGGTCTTATGTTTGTTATGTTTTTTTCTGTTTGTTTGTTTTTTTAATCTTATTCTCTTTTCAGTTCACTTGGTTCAGAAATTTTTTAAAAATATTTTGTCTATGGCCACGCTACCCTAAATAAGCCCAATCTTGTCTGATCTAGGAAGCTAAGCAGGGTTGAGTCTGATTAGTACTTGGATGGGAGACCACCTAGGAAGACCAGGTTCTGTAGGCATAAAAAATAAATAAATAAACAAATAGGTAGATTGATAAATAACTAACCAAATAAATAAATAATAAAATAAGAGATTCTAAGCTGACAAGGTCCTTTCAATCTGTGAGGTCAACCAAAGGTTGCCTCGCCTAAAAAAAAAAAAAAAAAAAAAAGAAAAAGAAAAAGAAAAATTTAACTCCTCATTATAGTGTTAAACCAGCAAACCATTCTACGTTTAACCTGTAAAAACATCAACGACAACAACAAAACTGAATGTTATATTGCAGGAACATATTGATAGTATACTGAGGTAGCCGAAGTATATCAGACATTGTAATAAAAAAAATATTTAAAATATGAGTAAAATATTGACAGGCAATAATTTTTCCTAAAATGACAAAGATATTTTGGGGAATATTATGTGCTAAATGGAAGTAAATAGTTGTTTTCATGAACAGTTGGGAAGAAAAAATGCATAAATTTAATAAAACCTTGAACTGAATTATAATTTTATTTTTTAAATGATATGTATTTAAATTCTTTGAACTGAAAACTTGCTGATTTTTTTTTCCCCTTCATTTAGGACACTGACATTTAAGAAAGAGTAGTGTCCAAGGATTGTAATGTGCTTTTTCTAATGCTTTTTCTTAACTCTACCTTGTAATATTAAAACTAGTAAAATCTTCCTGAATGTTCTCTCCTAGACTTTAGGTTCATGAATTGCCCTCTCTTGGCTTGTTCAGCCTTTGCCTGACCTTTGTCAATTACATCTCTCAGAGATACTCTTTCCAGTGTCTATCCATTTTTCTCTTGGGCAAGTCCTCTCCTCCACTTTTATCCCACTGAGCTGACTCTGCTGGCATTTTTCCACAACTAACTCTTGTCAATTATTAATAACATTGATTAAATCTTTTGTTTTGAATGTTTGTTGTTAAATTTAGTTGCTGATAATAACATTTTAAAGTTATTATAATCTTAAATATTTAGCAAATGTTCACCTTTCTAAAATATGTGACTATAAATACCAATTTTTACATCTTTGTGTCTCCCATATTTTATCACACAAATGTAATTTAGTAAATGTGCATGCATTTAATAATTTTTTTAATTATAATTGATAAATTTTATTTAAGATGTATACTCCTGGTACAGACAGTAAAGAAGAATATTAAAGAAAATAAACACTGTCTATAGCATAGTTTTCTAAACTAAGATTGAAGGTTTTAAGCACAAAATTCAAAATAGGTCAAATATTAAGGAATATATTTGAAAAAAAATTCTTCCAAGATAAAAGCACAATAGGAGAAATGCTATACTTGTAAAATGTATTAAGCGAGAGACATATCTACTTGTATAATTTAAACCATTGAAGAGGAGTTAATCATGTCAGCAATTGTTGAAAAATATTCATGTTCAATAATTTGATATTGGAGACACTATTATTATGCTTATAATAATTAAAAATGTTTATGATTCATTACCTTAAGAGTGTTAACTAACAGTTAAGAAATATTAGTTATCATAGCTAATATTTATTGGGTCCTTAATTAGAGTCTGGTGTTACTTTAAATGATTTACATGTTTTCCAATTTTTTCTCTTAAAAAATCTTCAAGATATAGAAAATATGTATTTATTTTACAGGTGAATAAATTGAGGTTTAGAGAATTTACTGAGAATGAGACTTATACTCTTAACTGTTACAATACACTGGTCTTTTACTTTAATCAAATGGAAAATAGCGTACTCCAGAAACAGGTAAGATTGACAGCTAGACAAAGAATATCTGTTAATTAAAGCCCGCATTTAACAGTTAGTGCACTCGTATTTGCCAACTATTGATAATGTTATGCAGTTTCTATAATGGCAAAAGAATAAATCATAACAATGTTTATAGTCAAACAGGCATTATATAACAAAAATTGTCAATGGAATCGTATTTCTGAGACAAAAATAATTTCTTTTTATTTATTTCTGATTTTCAAAATTGAATCACTGAGATTCATTTAATTAGTACAAGAGCTTATCTTATTTCAAATGCTAAGACATCATAAGAAAGTAAACACAAAATCTCATTAGCGTGAACTTTGTTTGAAAGGTATAGACCTTTCATGAAGGTTTGGAGACAATGAATTCTTCTAGAGCATTAGAACAAGTGAGAACACTGAAGGGGTGGTAGGACATTGGCATAAATTCTGTGATCTCCAAAATTACTTTACCTACTGTGCTACTTTGTTAGGTCTGGCCCTATTTAAGACCACATAATGGAAATGAGATTAGCACTCTACATTTATCTTATCTCCCTCCATAGAGTATAACCACCACATAAACAATTTCCAGTTGCTTTTGTCTGTATGTTAGGAAGAAATTTTTCCTGAATATTGTTCTCAATATGGCAGAACAGACTGGTTCAAAGCAAAGTTTTGATGAAATGTTTTCTTGGGAAAATCTGTTTCTGCTTCTAAGAAACTGCCACCTACAACCATCTGTGGTTTTGTGTTCCTTGCCAAATTTTTCTGTTGTCTTTATGTAGATACTGTCTTTGTCTCTTTTGTGTCATCCAAACATGGCAAGCACATGTATCAGTTGCATTCTTTTGTTAAAAATGTTTAACCGTCCTACTAAATATTATACTGCACGTTTACACACATACACACATGACATACTTTAATATACTAAGAGCTATATCACTCTAGCAAATTTATCCAAACAAGCTTAAAACTGTTCTAAAGATTCTTATCCCCAACATCGGCAACAGTGGTTTATATAAGGGTTATGGATCAAAAAATAAACCAAGAGGCAGGAAGAATAGATGGATAAACTATATAATATGTCCAAATGTACTTCTATCAGAATAGAATATATTATGGCAGATCAGAAATACTGGAAGTAATTACTAACAAGTTTCCAGAATTGAAGAAAGACATGTGTTCTTCAGTAAAAAGCACATGCTGATGTCCAAGCAAGATAAATAAAAATAAATACTCAACTTGAAACAGTGTAGAAAAACCAGAGAACATTTAGAAAAAATGACAAAAATCTTTTTGATACAAGAAAGTAAAGATTAACTAAAAAAGAAAAAAATAGATTGCTACTTTTAGCTATAACAGGGTAACCCATATCAAACTAATCCTTCTACTCAGAACAGCTGAAAATCTAGCTTATCATCATTATCCCTATTATTACTTACAACAACAACAAGAAACACTCTGTGAGGCAATAGAAAGCAACCAAATTAGAGAGACTGGAAGGACAAAGATATATAGGAAATAAAATAAGATGATTTTGACATTTTGTCTGCTAATTTTCCTTTTTTGGAGTATTTTCTGATTATTGATGTAGACCACAATAGCTAAATAGGAAAAAAACAGCCTAGAATTTAGGGCAGTTACAATGGCCCAGGGAGACCTAAATTGAAATTTAGGACTAGTTTAAGATAATTGAGTATCTGAGGACTAAGATTCTAGAGGAAAGGGAGCTGCAGGATAACAGATTCATCATATAGAACACAATTTTCCTAAAGCATCTGTCACTTCCAAAGCTATGTTTCTGTGTGTGTGTGTGTGTGTGCGTGTGTGTGTGTGTGTAAAGGCGGTGCTAAAAGAAATCCACCATAAAGAAGTAGTTTTAAATTAAAACAAAAAATGAAAAAGAGAAAGAGAAAGAAAAAACATAGTTCTCATAGTTTTTCTTGACAGGAAGAAAATGGTTAGATAGAGATAATAAGCCCCTAAGAAAAATCTCTAGCTTTTAGGCAAGATTCTGAAAAACTATACTTTAAAAGTATAAGCAAATCAGGCTGGATGGAGGTAATATATTCATTCTCTTTCAGCCTTCCAAAAGAAATATAAATATCCTCTAGAAAAAGATAATCAGAATTACTATTTTTTTTTTCTTACATATGTTTGTGGCAATAGTAAGCTATTATTAGAACATCATTGTGTAATAAAGTACACCCAAACTCAACGCCTTGAAATAACAGTCACTTATTCTCATATTCATAAGCTCCAATGTCCATAGTTTTGCCATATCTGGGCTTGTTTCAGTTGGGCATGACTTCTGATCATTGGTTGGATTTAAGTCTGGTCAACATTTTTTGTGTGTGTGCATTCATAATAATGTCAGAAGCAAAAGTCAGTAGATTATACATAAAAAGACTTTTAAAATTTGTACTCATTACATATTTGTGAATGTTTATTGGGGAAAGTAGTAACATTATCAATTCCAATTTCAATGTCAGAGAGATATGTTCTATCTCTAGTGGGAGGAACTAAAAGCCAATTACACATGCTGAAAAATAATGCAATTTACCAATTCTCACACTAATTTAACAGTTTCAAAATATGCAGAAAAATAGAACTGTACGTTATAAAACCAAAAAAAAAGGATATAGAAAAATGCATGTAAGTGATCCAAAAATATAATTATAATTAATATTTTGAGAAAATAAAAATGAAGAGATAAAGAATACCATGGAAATTCTAGCATTGATTCAAAAACTGAATTAATATTCATACAGTATTAACAATATGTTGGACAGAACAAAAGATAAGACAAGACAATATATTGTATTCAAATAGAGTCATAGAAAAAGAAAAAAAAAGGTCCAAATAAAGAAAAAAGTGAAAGAGACATATGGGACATAGTTTAACATATATTTAATCAGAACCAGAAGACAAAAAAAAAAAAAAAAAAAAAAGTGAGAATGAGCAGAAGTATAATTTGAAGACATAATGACTGAATTTTTTTAAAAATATGAAAAATGTGAAGCTAAAATACAGAAATGTCAATCATCTCCAAGCAGAATAAATACAAAGAAAATTAATTATGGGCACATCACAGTGTGCCTTAAACCTAAAAATCAGTCACAGAATTTATTCTACTTCTGTTTAGAGTATAAAGCTTGAAAGAATGATAACTCTTGCCATAATAATAAGAAAAAATTGGCTACACTAAATCATAATTTTTTGAACCAATCAGAGTTGCAGAGCAACTTAATATCTGAAATCTAAGGAATGACAAGCCCCTCTAGAAAAACCAGGATATAAGCAATTATTCAAAAAATGGTAGGGAAATGTACAAGTTTCAATAAAATACTTCAAAAGAATCTAGTTAAAATGTTTATCAACTGTTAATTTCCAGATGTGGGCTAGCATAAGAGCATAGAAGTATTTGAAACCACAGATACAGTTATTCATCTCTGTGGATATGCATGTGGTACTTACAAAAAGGACTAGAGAACTGATCATAGACTGGAGAGGGTCCACTAGGTGATATAGCCATAAGGAAGGGATCAACCTTCGCTATAGGAAACACATAAAGCTCCACACAGACCCTTATCCATTATGAATTAAAAAGCCTTAATGCTGTCACTGACAGAGCCAGGGTGAAGAATAGCTGGGAGAAAGTTTAAGAAAAACAAACCTCAATTCATAGAAGTAAGATAGGAAAGAATACCAGACCAGGGATCTTATGCCAATACCATTAAAAATCTAGCTCTGGGGAAGGGGCAGAAAATACTTTCTACCATAATAATTACTAAATGTATAAATTATCTTTACATATAATGGAAAAGAGACATGGCCACTGAGAATGCCCCTCTCTTGAGACCTGGCATATGTTTGGACATGCAATACAATCACCTATGACCCTCACTATCAGTCTGGAAAAGGTCAAGTAACAACAAAACTGGTCCAACACTGTGGAAGGAACAAGAGTGCGTAAAGTGACCACCTCTGTGGGATGAGCAACAAAAGCTAATGTTAAGGGTCAGAGTAAACACACTTAGCACTTAAACCAGATGCACAGATGTCTCTGATTATATTACCATCAAGGAATTTAATATGACTATGATTAATATATTAAATGCTGTAGTGAAAAATACAGACTTGCATTAACAAATAGTGAATTTAAGCCAAGAAATAAAAACTATAAGAAAGACTCAAATGGAAATATTAGAAAAAAAACAGATAAACAAACATACATGAGAAAAAACATGAAGCATGCCTGACTTAGACAAGCTCATAGTAGATTTAATTGACATTTTTAGAAAACTTTACCCAACAACAGATTACACGTTCTCTTTAAGTGTGCATTATTCATCCTCATAGTCTATGTGATAAACCCATCTCAACAAACTAAAAAAAAAAAACAAAACTTAAAATTATATAAATAATGTTCCTTGGCCACATAGAATTAAGCTAGAATACAATACTAAAAAGATAAACTTGATAATCATAAATATTTGGAATTTAATCATATTACTAATAACCCATGGACCAAATAAAAACTTACAAGTGAAAGGAAAAAGTATTTTTAATTGTATGAAATGAAAAAGATGAAAATTTGTGAGACTTGTAAAACACCAATAGATGTAGACAAGCACTTGCAAGATTCGACATTTATTAATCATGTAAAAATGATCAGGAAATTCAAACTTAAATGGAACTGCTTTAATGCAATAAGAGATATTTACAAAAATCTCTATAGATAATATCATACTTAATGATGGAAGACAGATTTTCTTGTCCTATATTTAGTAACAAAGCCAGAATGTCCATTGTAAGCCCACCTAATCAATAGCCTTAACAATAAGGTAACAAAAGAAAAAGAGAGATTGAAAAAGAACAAACAAAGCTGCAACAAAAGAAACATAACTGTCTACATGTATATTTTCTAATAAATATGCAATTTTTTTAAAAAAATTAATAAATGAATTTAGTAAAGATGCAAGATATAAGATCAATGTATAATTGATAATTTAAAAAGAAAGAAGTATAATTTTCAAAAGCTCACAAAATCATTTAAAAGCTAGGTATAAATCTAACAAACATGCAAGGTCTATATGCTGAAAAGTAGAAAAACTGATGAGAGAAATCAGAAAATATATAAATTCATGGAACTTAGGATTTTCAAGCTGTTAATTTTCTCCAAACTGATTTAGAAATTTAATACAATCTTAATAAAAACCTGACCAAGATATTTTGAAGAAATGAATGACTGTTTTTAAAATATGCATAAGAAGCAAAGGAAAGAGGCCAATCAGAATAATTTTTAAAAATAATTTTTAAAGAACAAAGTTGGAAAATCATACTATTTGACTTAAAATTGACTCTAAAGCTACAAAATCAAAACAACATGCCATTGGCAAAGTAGAGTTAGTGACAGATCAGTGGAACAGAATAGACAATTAAAAAATAAACACACTTATGTAAGGCGATTTACTTTTCAATAAAAATGCCAAGGTAATTTATGGGAATTTAGTATGTTTAATAAATGGTGCAGGAACAATTGAAAAACCATTGTAATATGTGTGTGTGTGTGTGTGTGTGTGTGTGTGGTGTGTGTGTACATATACATATCAAATATATGTGAAAAATATATATGCATATATATGTGTGTGTATAGTAACCTAAATATAAAACATAAAAACATTACTACAAAGATTCTAGAAGGAAATACAGAAGGTACTATTATTTATGGTCTCGGTAATACAAAGGTTTCTTAAATATTTCAAAAAAGCATAAAAAAAGTTTACAAGTTTTTCTTCATCAAACTTAAAATTGTTTTCTCTTTAAAGCCTATTTACAAATGAGAAAAGATTTGAACATCGACTTCATTGAAGAAAATATAAGCATGGTAAGTAAGCACATTAAAATATACTCAACGCCATTAGTAATTAGGCAGTGAAAATTAAAAACCATAATGTACTATCTCTACAGAACTTTATGATGGATAAATTAAAAGAAAAAAAAAAACGAGAAACCTGCAATATCAAGTGCTGGTAAAATGTTAATATCAATTGAAACTCTCATACATTTCTGGTGGAAGTGTAATTTTTAGGTTGCAGAGCTATATTTCAAAGCAGCTTGGTAATTTCTTATAAATCTATATGTACATTTACCATTTAACCCAGAAATCTCACTCTTAAGTATTTATCCAACAGAAATGAAAGTGTATGTTAACACTAAAAGTTGTATACAAATAGTCAGAGTGGCTGTTTCATAACTGACAAAATTTGAAAACAATAAAATATTCTTTACTTGATGAATAAATAAATATACTGTAATACCTCCATACAATATAAAACTACTTGTCAGTAAAAAGAACCAACAGATTATATACACATTACCATAGATGATTTGTACATGCATTATAATGATTAAGATAAGTTAAACTCAATTACATCTTATATTCTCTTTATTTAACTTACTGAAAAAAAAAAAAGAACTGTGTGAACAGAATACAGATCAACTATTACCACGATGTGTGTGTTTGGAGGTATAATGTTAGCTACAAATGGTTATTTGAGTAATGAAAATGTTCTGTATCTGTTTTATGGTGATGGTTAAATGACTGAATTAGTTTGTAGAAATTCATTAAATAGCAGACTAAAAATGATGAATTTTACTCATGGTAATTTACAACTCAATAAAATCAATAAAAATTAATTATACCAAAAGACTGCAATAAGGTGACAACTGAGTTATCATAAGAAGGGTTAGAGGCCACAATACAATGCAATAACATCAATGCAGTAAAAAAATATATTGTTAACCTAGAATTTTATACCCAGTAAAATACAAGAAGGTATATTAAAGGTTTTTTACCAATAGAATTTTATGTATAAAATATGCGAAAACATATATATGTAAATGTAAATCATATGTAACTATCAAATAAAATATAAAGAACATAAATATAAAATAAGTAAAGTTTCTCATCATTTGGTGGAAAAAATTAAACATTATTTAAATGAATAATTTTTAAAGGTTATGCATTTTTTGATTTCTGTATAATTCACTGTTTAAATTTTCAGTTAGAATATTAGCTCTATACAGTGAGGGAAAACCTGACTAAAAGAGTTAAACATTAGATAATTCTCTGTGCTTTTTAGTACATATGAACTCTTTATTAAGTGTTCATGAAGTCCAAAGATGAAAGATAATTATTTCATTTTTTCCTTTGGGTTTATTGAAGATATGTATCTTTTTTTACTTACAGAGAAGTTTATGAAATAAAAGAGTAATGAATCAATAGAAAATATACCGTGGCTATAAACTGCAACATAGAACCATTTTATCCACAATTAAATATTATCATAGGCAATTCTCGAAAAAGGATTAGGAAAAATCAATGAAACTAAAGCCATTTCTGTTTACTATTTAAAATGAAAGCAGTAATTCATCGATCTCTGCTAACATTATATAAGAAAAATTATATTTAAAGGCAGCAGGTATGATTTTTGTAGCTATATTTGTAAAAATCAATTGATCACTTACAATACTGTTTCTCAATTACTCTGGGTTCTATTGGAAGACTGTCTCCTACCCAGTAGGATTGTTTGCATGTATGGAGGTTGGAAATTTAAAATGCTTGCTGGGTGGTTTTAGAAATATATGTGAATGACATCTACAAAAGGCTCTCAGAAATTTTAGTGTTTATGATGGAAAGTATAGAAACTATTAAACTTAATAAATTTATTTCAAAATAATATATTTAAGAACTTCCAGAAATATTACTTTATATTTTAAAGAACATAAGATATTATGTCAATATGCAACTAATGATGAACTCTTGATCACATAAACATGATTTGCCGATGTGTTTTTTATGTCTACATCGAACTTTTTAAAAATTAATATATATAAAATTATATAAATATAATGTATATAATTTATTGTTGTTGCCTTGGCAAGAAGATATACATATATGCTTCGAAATAATACTCAATCAAAAGAGAGAAGAGCCTTCCTTTATAAAAAAATATTTAGTTGCTTATTAGTTGGTTCTAAGCCTGGCAAAACAAAGTGCTATGGTTTTAGTGGCAGAAATGTTTTATACTATAATCATTATATAATGGGACAAGCAACCTAGGAAATCCACCTGATATTATTGTGATTGCAGATATTAAGCTTTCTTAAATATATTAAATATAAAAGTCTATGTGTTACAAACATAATGTGATAATAAAAGTTGCAAAAAATAATTTAACCTAAGTACCAAAAAAAAATTTATATATATATATATATATATATACACACATCATATATATATACATCATATATATATATATATGATGTAAAAGTAATAGATATATTATCTTTAAGGCATTTACATATTAGTAAAAAGTAAATGCACTGTTATAAAAGAAATAGTTGAAAAGAAATTAAATACATATGACATATAAACAGCAAAATTATATTATTATTTTTTATCAAAGAAAGGTAAAGTAAAATAATTCAACATAAAACTTACTGAGAAACACTTTTTAAAAATCTGGTTTGATGAAAATACAGGAAAATGAGTAGTTTGGTTGCTATAAAAAAATAGACAAAACTTTATGTAGTAAGTTTTGAAAGAAAAAATACGAACATTTTAATGCACTAACCCAGTCAAGCAGATTCCAGTTAAACTATCTTTGAAGCCCAGGAAAAAATCTTACTTGATCATGGTGTGTGATACTTTAATGTGCTATTGATTTTGAGTTGCTAATGTTTTGTTGAGGATTTTTGCATATATATTCATTAAGGATTTTGGCCTATAATTTTATTTTCTTGTAGTGTCTTTGTATAACTTTGGTATCAGAATAATGCTGGCCTCACAAAATGAGTTTGAAAGTGTTACTTTCTCTTCTAAAATGTTAGAAGCGTTTGACAAGAATTGGTATTAAGTTTGGTAGAACTTACCAGTGAAGCCAACTGGTCCTGGACTTTTATTTGTTGGGACATATTTGATCATCGATTTAATCTCTTTACTTGTTATCAGTTTGTTCAGATTTTCTATTTCTTCAGGATTCGGTCTTAGTAGGTTTTATGTTTTTGGAAATTTATTCATTTCTTCTAGGTTATCAAATTTGTAAATATGTAATTGTTTATGTTAGTCTCATAAATTTTTTATTTCTTTGCTATTAGTTATAATATGTATTCTTTCATTTATGATTTTGAATCCCCTCTGTTATTTTTTTACTTAGTCTAGGTGAAGTTTTGTCAATTTCTTTTTTTAATCTTTCAGAATACCAGTGTAAGTGTATTTATCTTTTCCATTGTTTTTCAAGTCTTTTTTATTTATTCTGTTCTGATTTTTGTTATTTTTTTTCTTATGATAACTTTGTGCTTAGTTTGTTCTTTTCCTAGTTTTTTGAGATATAAAAGTAGGTTGCTCAAGATCATTCTTTGTTTTAATGTTTTCATACACTTTTCTCTTAGAATTGCTTTTCTTTTATCCTATAAGTTTTGATATGTTCTGTTTTCATTTATGTTTAAGACTTTTTTTTGAGTTTTGATTTGATTTTCATCTATCATGCTTTATTTTTTTTTATTTTTCTTTCTTTTTTCTTTATTATTATTATTTGCATGTAGGAAACACTTTATCAGGTCACATAATCATTCCATTTAAAAAACTGCTCTATGGAATACCGCTCCCCTTCCTCAAATTTAGTTGACTTAGGAAATAATTAGCATATCTTTACTAAGCAAGTTCCACTTTCACAGTTCTCTCTGCCCAACTATCATTGGGTACCTACATAATATTTATTTTTTAAGTTTGTTTAGTATATCTATATTACAATCACTTGTCAAATATTTCATTGTGAAAACACATTTCTTAATTAAATACATAATAGAAAGATATGATTATATATTTTCAGGTCTTGCAGTGTTTAAAAATAATACACAATAATAGAGTTACAAGAAGGGTGGTGGCATCTTTCAATTTACTTTTGTATTTTATTTTTTCAAACATTTTCTCTAAAGTCTGCCCAAGTCTTATTCTATAAATGCATCAGGCATGAGACAGGATTCTGATAAAAGGAAATTCTCTGATAGATACAGTATCTTAAGAATTTGAGAGGTTCATGAGAAAGACTAATTTTAATGACTGTAAAATTGGATGGCTATTGTTAAAGGTTATCTAATTATTAGAGGAAACAAATGTTAGCCTGAGAGAGATTTAACACTTATTTTAGGTAAAGTACAAAAGCCACAGGATTTCCTTGGTAGTACGTAAAGAATCACTCATCCCCAGCAGGTGGAAGGCTGCCCATATTGAGGATCAGCACCAGGATTTAATTTTATGGAGGAAGCTCTCCAGAGAAAGTTAAATTCTCAGCTTCAGAAAATGTGCTACACTAATTGAGGAGAAGTGAAACATTGAGATTCAGGATTGAACATCCTAGTCTGAGCTCTCAAAAACATTTAATTCTCAGATCCCCTAAAGTATATGTGATTGCTAAAGTGACAGTGACCAATTCAGTTTGCTTGGAGAAAATTAAAATGTTTTTGCCTTGTAGGACAAAACATGCCTCCCCTTCACCTCTCTCTCTCTCTCTCTCTCTCTCTCACCCCGCTCCCATAATTTACCCCAACTTCTTTTCTTGTGACGAGAAAACTAAGTACAGTAAATTTGAAATATAATCTCATCAGACATGGGCTGGGCCTGCCACAGGAGGAAAGGAACTATTTACCAAAGGAGTTAAAAGATCTAACCAGCACAAACCAGCAGGAGCTGGGAAAATATAGCATAGTGCCACATCCTGAGGGTGGTATGCAAAGGGAGCCAGAACATAAAATTCATTAAAGTAGGGTTAATTGATATTTGAAACAGGTTTTAACCTTGACAGGGAAGCCAGAATAGAGTGCTAATGTGTTGCTAGGGTGGCTCTTGGAAAGTGAAATAAAGTAGTGTCCATGGTAAGTCAAGTAGAAAGGTCAGAACTTCCATTATAGACAATTGAGGAAGATATCAAAAAGCATAGATAATTGAGCACGTCAGATGGGAAATATCGTAGAGAAAATCTACTGTGTTAGTTTTCTATGGCTGCCATAACAAAGAACCACAGACTGGGTGGTTTAAACAATAGACATTGATTTTCTCACAGATCTACAGGTTAGAAATCCTAGACCAAGGTGTTAGTGAGGTTAGTTTCTTCTGAAGCCTATGGGAGGATATTTTCTTCATGCCTCTCATTTAGTTTCTGGTAGTCTACTGTAAATCTTTGGCATTTCTTTATTTGTAGAAGCATGACCTCAATTTCTGCCTTCTTCTTCATGACATTTTTCCTGTATATGTGCCTGTCTCCAAATTTCTATTTTGTATAAGGACACCAGTTACATTAGATTAGAAGGCCATCCTTCTCCAATATAAATAAATCTTAACTAATTACATGATTGATGATCCTCATTTTTAAAAAGGTTTTATTCTCAAGTAAATGGGGTATTTCAATATGTGTGCATTTTAAGGGGACATAATTTAACCCATAAAACTTATTATCTGACTAAATACTATGAGAGGACCTAAAGAATATTATATTTACCAATGTGATAGGAGAGTTGATTATGAAATGGGTATTAGCATCACTAAAGAAAATACAGTGATGGCCAGGGCTGACAGTAGAAAATCCTTTCACAGGACTGGGCATCCCTTATTCAATGGAGATAATAAGATTCTGATATAATAAAGATCAAGCAGGTGCACTTAACCATTAGAAGCAAGGTAAGCACAATTATTGTAGTAAATTTTCAAAGTCAAAGTGACAGACAAAGGGCCCTGACTCTGACAGCTCTATAGATAATAACATGCCACATAATTTTTAGGACCAATGTTGATAGATGGTCAACAAGTCCATTGTTTCATTTCTTTAGCTAGTCAAGAATAGCATATCAGAAGGCTGAGAGCAACCCACCCTCTACCCCCTATCCAATTGTTCACAATCCTTTGCCTAGTTCTGGATCCAGGGAAAATTTCCACTAGGAATTTTTGTCTGAAAAAGAGGTCCATTCTTCATGGAGAAGGAAATTACAGCACAAAAGCAAGCTTATATGTTTCCTCAAATAGCACTATAGACACTCTAATAGCCATATATTGGGTAAAAAGAAATATATAGACATTTTAGAATAATTTGACACATAGTTAAAATTGATATTGATTCTCAAGAATGCCAAGTACACCTTGTTGACTCTGGGAGTACATGGCATACTAGTCAAGGTTCAGTTCACAAAACACAGATCCACCCAGTGGTCATTTCCCTTCCCCAGAGAAATTACTATTAGAATTTCTATTAGAATGTACATGCTTAGTAAATTGCGGAATACCCATATTTGTTCCTAATATTGTAAGATAAGAAAATAATCCCTAGAGAAGTTCATATAAAAGATTCTAAACACTTTCTCACCCACATTCCTACTCAAGATAATGCATCAAAAATAATTTCACATGCCAGGGAGAATGGCAGAAATAAATTACTGGCAAAGGTGATATAAAAACCTAAAGAAAGCTAGGGTGGTCTCCATCATATCTAGTATAATTTACTAGACTGGCATTTACAAAAACTTAATGGATATGGATCATGACAGTAGATTATGGCAAACTCAACCAATTAGTAGCCCCCATTGAAACTGCTTGTGACAGATGTGATATCTTCCTAGAGAAGATTAATGTGAATCCAAGTACCATATATGTATTATTTTAAGTCCTATTATGAAAAAGTATCATTTATAATTTTTATTCATGCAACATGGACAGCAGTACATATTTGGGTTTTTTACTAGGGCTATGGTTAACTTCCATGCCTTCTGTCAGAAAAGGAGCTCTAAGGAATGTAGACAGTCTGGACAATTCAGAGACAGCATGTTGGCCAACTATATTGATAGCATCATGTGAATCATACTGAATGAGCAAGAATTGGCAAGTATCTTGAAGACTTTAGTAAGATAAATAATTGTCAAAGAGTTTCAGAGGATGATGATATTAGGGAAAGTTTTAGGGAACCAGTGGTCTGGAGAATGCTTGATAATCCAAAGTAAAGGGCAGATTACTGCCTCTTGAAACTTCCATTACTCAAAAGGTAGACCTCTCTGGGTTTTAGAAACAGCATATCCATATTTTTTAATTGTCAAGGAAATAGTTAAGCTACTTAATGGTATTGCTGGCTGCCTAGGCATTCATCTTGTTTGGCCAAGCTATCTACAATTACCTTGACTGTCCTAAAGACCAGCTTGCAGAGTCACAAGCAAATGTGAGTTCCTGATAAGTCTTCCCCAAAAGCTTTTGTGATAGTCTCGCCTGCCTCCCAGTGCTTATCCTGATGTCCCCTGAGTTAAGGCCCCTGTGTGGCTTACCAAAATTCTGCTAATTTGGTTTGAATTGTTGATCTGGCCTTAGCCTGAAAATCTCAAAGCACTTCACTCATGGACTCTAATAAAGGCATGTACTCCAGGAACCACTTTCTCTGCCTGCACTCTGCCTTGACCTCCCCTGTGTATCCTTTCAAAGCAGGTGGGGTACTTTCTTCAGGACTATGAGTAATAAACTTCTCTATTTAAATTTCTCTTGTGGATTATTGTTGAATCATGGCTCACCACACAGCACTCCATACTCTACTTAATAAATAATAATTTGATAAATCCATAACAGTAATAATGCTCAGATTCATTTGCTGAATGACATAAAAAGCTGTGAATGTTGAATGGAGCCAAAAGTTTAAACAAGCTCTGCATCAAGTGTAGCCCTGCCAATTGAACCATATGACTCAGCAGACTGTATATTACTAGAGGTGTCTCTGATGGAAAATCATGCTGCGCAGAGTTTTTGACAAGCCCAACAGAAGAATAACAGGTAGATGCCTAGAGGTCTAGAGGAAGGCCATACTGTATATGACAGAAATATTCATCTTTCCAAATTCAGCTTCTGGCATCCTACTGGGCTCTGGTAGACATGGTCCATGAAAGGGCAATATGGCCAGAGCTGCCCTCATGAGCTAGATTCTCTTACTCCTGCTGTGTTATAAAGTTAATTTTTTTCAGCAGCCATCTCTCTGGAAGTTGTACATTGCAGTTCAAGCATGCACAGAATAAGAGATCATAGGTAAACTTATTTATGTCTCCCCTACCATCAAGGTAAGATATCAATGCTTGACCAGAATTTAGAGTTGAGATAGGTTCTATTGAGTCATGATAATATAAATTTATCATTAAAATTGAATAGGATAAACTCCTGATAACTTTAAGCTTTGGGAATAAATTTGTTTATTATGTTATCTAATTTAACTTTAATTTCTTAATGTATAAAGTGACTTAAATTGCCCTTTCATACATTATGAAAATGAAAATATAACTCATGCATAGTGCCTAGATTAATAACTCATTAAATACTATTAGTAGTTTATAATCGAAAACTATTTAAAAGTTAGACAAAAAATAAAATTGCTTGCATTTTCTAGAATTAGACTTCCCATTTACTAAAAATGCAGCTAATTGGGAAATAGGGAGCTAAAAAACAAGGAAGGAAAGAAACAACTTTCTGGTAGCTAAAATGTTGCTTATGAAGCAAAATATTCTCTCTCTCTCTCTCTCTCTCTCTCTCTCTCTCTCTCTCTAAGTAGATATACATTTTTTTTCCCCAACCATATTGAGGTAGGGCAGTGACTCCAGTCTTTTTTCTGAAATATTTATTTCATAAAGACAATAAAGGTTTCTCACTTATTAAAATTTTTAGCCATATAAAATTCCATTAATCTTAATTATAATTTGTCTGACTTTCATTTTTATATTTTATATATTTATTTCATTTTCATTCATTAATTGTATATTTATTTTTATAATAACATTATATAACAGTCTTGAAGCACCCACACAAGAACTAGCAAAATCCTTCAGCTCTGTTTTTATGTTCTTCTCCAATTCATTCTTCTGCCTCCCTTCCAGAGATAATCACAACTCTCGATTAGATGTTCTATTTCTATCACTTCTAAAGTTATGTTTCTCTTTTGGTGCTTTTTTGCTTGTTTGTTTAAATAGTTAACAACTCTGATCTGATTGTTTTCCTTCCTGCTTTAGACATGTTTGAAGAAAGTTAAACTCGAGTTGAATATCTTATGGAATCATCCAAATATATGAATCATTGGGAGAGTTTAGCTGAGATTTCTATGTACTAATTAGACGTATTGGAATGAACATCTCTCAGAATGTCATTATTTGGGATTATTTATCATATAACTGTGGACTTCAGATGCACTAAAGAATGGGAGCACAGCATACATCACTCCAGTGCTACTGACTTTCAAGTTTAGCTGAGGCAACCTAAATTTTTTTAGATTGTTTGTGCTCATGACTTGTGTATTAGCTGCTGTCATCCTGAAAAAATAATCTACCTCATATAATGTTTGGGAACATCAAAAGTTATATCTGAGTGATAAAAGCTGAGATTCTGCTGCTGTGAACGATGATATATTTTTTTCTAAAGTTAAATAAACTGTGCTTGGCTTGTTGTACCTGGTGAATTTTGTTAACAATTCAAACTAGAAACCCGCTCTAATGTTGTATAACATTACCACATTATTATCATTATTATTATTGATTATCGTTAAGCATTAGAAAAATAATTTGCATTGTTTTGTCAGAATTGTATTACTACAACTCATATAGGTTAATGCATGTATTTAAGATGCATTCACTTGGAATGCTTATAATATACTAGTGTGAGTGTATGTCTGAATAAATAAATCAACGTGTATATATATATCTATATATGTCTACATTATAAGTATATTACATTCTCACTAGCATAATCTGGGGGTTACATTTCCTCTAAATCTTTGCCACCCATAGAGTCATTTTAAATTTTAAATATTCTAATATGTAAAAAGTATCTCATTGTGGATTATTCTGCATTTCTCTAATTATTATTGATACTGAGCATCTCTTTTTGAATATTTGCATCTATATATCTCTATAGCAAACGTCTATTCAAATTTTTATTCATTTTTTCAGTTGTGTGAATTGCTTCTTTTTACTGAATAATAAAAGGTCTTCATAATTTTAAATATGTGTCCTTTATCAGATATATAATTTACAAATATATTCTACCACTTTGTGTCTTAACAATGACTTTTAAAAAACAGAAGGTTTTATTTATTTTTTTATGAAGTCCAATTTATCAATTTGGTCTCTGATAAATCATGTTTTTGGCGTCGTATCTGAGAAAGCTTTGCCTTGTCAAAACTACAAAGGATTTTTTTTTTAATTTTAATTTTTATTTTTTTTGTTCCAGAAGTTTTGTAGTTTTAAGTTTTACATTTAGATTTATGATAAAATTTAACCATTTTCTATATAAGCTACAACATATGAATTTAATCTCCTTTCATTATACATATGGATATTCAATTGTCCCAAACTATTTGTTTTAAAAATTATCTATTTTTCATTAAATTGCATTTGCACCTTGTTTAAAATTAGTTTTACATTATGTTTTTCTATTTCCTGACTCCATGTTCTATTTTACTGGACTATTAGTCTAACTTGACACCAATATCACAGTATTTTGATTACTTCAGTTTTATAATAAGCCTTAAAATTAGATAGTGTTGGTCTTTCAACTTTGTTAATCAATGTGTAATAGCAAATATATACCTAGAATAGTAAAAACAACATTTTTTCAGTTTCTGATTTTAAAATCAATATACCTTACCTTTGACTTTCAAGAGCGTGAATCTAATTTTGAATTGGAACAAATTTTGAAAATATGTTTAGCTTTCTTGATGTTTATTGATATATTGATATAAATATTGATATTAATATATTGATATAAATTATACCTTTTACCCAATTTGTTAATTTTAATATTTAATAAATGATTATCTTCCTTATCCTTTTCCTTCCCTTCTCCTAAAACTTTAATAAAGTTTATTAGACTTTTTTATAATATCTAATACTTCTGAGATTCTGTTTATATTTTATGTTTTTCTCTGTTTCTCAAATTCAATAGTATATATTGAACCATAATTCACTAGGTATCTTTCTTCATTACAATTCTATTGTGAAGTCTATGTAATAAATTTCATCTGCTTTTTTAATTTCAAGAATTTTCATTTGGTTACTTTTAGTTTTATTTCTCTATTGAGAAATTCTATCTTTTCATTCCTTGAAAACACATTTTAAAAATACGTAAATATTACATTATATTTCTAATCTAGATTATTATCATGATGTTGTACATATTAACCATCTTTTTTCTTTAGAAATGGTTCCATTTATCTTGTTCTTCAAGTGACAAATAATTTTAGATTGTATTTTGGACGTTTTAAATATTTATTGTGGAGACTCCAAGTTCAGTTATTTTCTTCTAATTATTGATGTTTCTTTTGTTTTAACAGGTAAATCACTTCTTTTTAAAATATATATTATATTTTTATTAAATTTATTGGAGTGACAGTTAACAAAATTATATGTTTCAAGTGTAAAATTCAACAATATGGTGTATGTATAATTGCATTGTGTGTTCACCATCCAGTTAAATTTCCTTGCATCAGCATATATTTGACCCCCTTTACTCTTATCTACCTTCTCCCTCTCCCCTTCCCTCTGGTAACCACTAAACTGCTGTCCATATCCATGAGTCTCTCTTTGTTTGTCTTGTGAAATCATATGGCTCTCAACTTTTTCTGTGTGACTTACTATATTTAGCATGATAATCTCAAGATACATCCATATTGTCGCAAATGGCAATATTTCATTGTTTCTTATGTTTGAGTAATATTCTATTGTATATATATATATATTTTTGTTGTTGTTGTTGTTGTTGTTGTATTTTTTTGTTTGTTTGTTTCCTCATGCTTGTGCTTCAGGGATCAACATAGATGTTGTCAGACAGAATTTGGATTCTTTATCTGATTCTTTCTATTTTTATACGCTCCCCCATCTCCTGAGGCCATAGTTGCTCCAAATCAGTGCTCTGATTCACAAAGAAAGTTTATAGTTTTTCCATCTCATAACTCAGTGACTGTACCTTCTCCCATCTTAGAAACAATGAAAAAGGCACTTACTCTTTATAGATGACTTGTTCCGTAAGTGAAATTCCTACCAGAATATAACCGCTCCTCTTCAGTCTCTACTGCTTTCAGATAATTGCTCTTCCTAGTATGTTCAGAAGTAGATTATATTTATGGAAGATTCTGTCCAGGAGGATACCATTCAACTTTACTGCAAGAGAAAGTTACAGTATTCTACCACAGATATTTAACTTACTAAAGTGACACAGCTCTATTTTTTTCCACAGGTGCGCGCGCGCGCGCGCGCGCGCCACACACACACGACAAATCTTTTGATTCTGAATTATTTTTATCCTCAACAAACAGTACTAAAACAATTTTAAAACAAAAAGCAAAAACAAACAAACAAAAACAACAAAAAAAGAATATAAATATTTTAAATAATATCTTCTTAGTCCATTTAAGATATACTTTCTATTTTCTTTATGTCCTTTAGCAGTTCATTTAAAGCAGAATTTTCAGTGGTAAATTTTATACATTATAAATGTTTTTATATTGCATTTATTTTTTATTGTGTTAAGGGCATGTAATATGAGCTTTAATCAATGAATTTTTCAGTGTACAATACAGTACTGTTAACTTTAGACACAATGTTTTACAACAGGTTTCTAGATCTTACTCATCTTACAAAACTGAAACTTTATATCGGTTCATAATGAATTGCATTTATTTTTGAAATATGATTTTGCTAGATACACAATTATATTTTAAACATTTACTCTATGTTCTCACTTTGTAAATGTTATTCTACTATATCTTAGTTTCCATTTTTGTTGTTGTTGCCACGCATGCGTTCATTGCAAAATATTTTTTAAACTAATTATTATGTCTATCCCTCTGATTGATATAAAAATCTCTGTATTCAGTGCTCTTAAGTTTCGGAAGGCTCAGAAGACAGGAATTAATAATTACTATTTATTTTATTTGCCTGTGATATAATAAGATTTTGGGGGTGGGGGGCGGTCTGTAGAGTCATGTTTATCATCGGTTCTGGAAAATCCATAATCATATTTCTTTAGCTTTTTTCTCTCCATTCTCTCACTCTTTTTAACCCTATGGGCCTTCAATCAGATGTATGATGACACCTCTGAGTTTTTCTTTTTTCTCTTTAATTTTCTCTCTGTGTGTGTGTGTGTGTGTGTGTATTATTGTGTGTGTGTGTATTGATTCTCAACACTTTATGCTGCTTTAAGAATGAGTTTTTAATATACTCTTTATTTCAGCTCATCATTTCTCACATCATCATTTTTTTTTATCAATCTTTGACCTTTTTTTTTTAAACAGTATGCAGAGCATCTCTAGAAATTCTTTGTTTTCTTTCTTAGGTCTAACCTGTCATTATTGATAGTTTCTTAGCACATGCTTGGCTTTTTAATTTAATTCATTATTTTTATAACTATTTTATAAATAAAAATTTTATTTCTGAACATGACACATACAGTATCTGCTGTCTTTGGAGTTTAAATTTCTTGTTACTGCTTTCTGTGTCTCTCATTCATAGTGGCTTGATTTTACCAAACGGTTTATATTTGGGAAGTTATAGTTTGTAGATTGCATTTTTGTTCCAAAACTGTTCCTGTATTTAGATTACTTCTATGTGACTGAAGTGCTTCATGAGAACAGAATATATCTCTCCATTTCTTTGATATATAGTTTGGCCATTTGACTTGTTTTGTACAGTTTTGGGGAAGTAAAGTGATGCAGTGTTAATTTTGAGCTCCAGCCTTTAAAGAGCATGATGTTTCTATTGGCTTTCTTACATTTTACCATTTCCATCATAAAACCATTCCTCATGCCTTCTATTAATTCCAGAGAGAGTCACTGAACAACAATACCTCAGTTTATTCTTAAAACTGATGCTCAAAGCAAAGCCATGCTGGACAACATGTAGACCCCAATCTGAAAAAGAAATTTCCCAGCTAATCTACCTTCTAATGAACATGATAATAAACATCCATTGTTATGCTGAGTTTTGCATTGTTTTTATTTGCATCATTAGTAACACGCCTCAAAAGCGCCCTCTCTATAGTAGACTTAATCTTTTTTCCTAGAACAATGGCCACCAAATGTAGAATAGGAACTACCATGTGTACTTAAGGTAGTCTCTGATATGAGATGTACTTCACATAGACACTGGTGGAATCAAAATATTCTTCCTAATTCTATTGTAACTCATTACCTAACCTTATCTAGGCTCTCATTTAAATTTTTTGAAAATTCTACTTTTTATTTTATACTTTATATAAATCTACAAGACTTTTTTTTTTTCCTAGAAGAATAAATTCAAGAATCATTTATGTTTCTAGCATGTGGTTGTCATTCTCTCCAAGATTTTTGAAGGGATTGTGTTCCATTAATTACTCCTCGTCCTTTTCTATGCTCTTTGTTGCATGTTAAGTAGAAAAAGAAGAGTAGGACAAATGAAGATAAAGATTTCCATTGAAATGGTTTTCCTCCCTGAGTGTGGCTCAGTAATACTATTTTATAAAGACTTTGTAATGACTTGAATAAAAATAGACTACAACTTGAAAATATTTAACAAATGAATTCTTTAAAAAGTGGATATATATTCATATAGACATATAATTTTATTTTATTCTTATTTACATGTATAATTTTTATAATTATTTGCTTAGAAATAATTTACTTTATTTAACATAAATGTCAATTTAAAATATCTGTAGATTTAGAATCTTCACAATTTTGTTTGATAATGTCTTTGTATATGTACACACAATTTTTATTCTAAGATTGTATTTTGATATGAGTTTCTAATTTTGCAGTGGGCATATTGGGAAAAGCCTATCTTTATTATAGAAAAAATCACTGTTTTGTTATTTATATTTAATTTAGTAGTCTCACCAGGAGTCTTAATTTTATTTCAACATTTTCAAATGCAGCAAAACTTAGTACCACAGCTAATCATTTTAAACAAATGGAAATTTATTTTTCTTACATGTGATTTGAATGCAACACAACAGCCTAAGAAAGAATTATTTTGGGGAAAAAAATACTAAACTAGAAAGTCTGTTGAAAATGTTTCATGCTTTACCAAATTTAATTTTTAGTATTCGATTTTAAATGACCTGACAGTTAATAGAACGGTAATCAAAGACAAGAGAAAATAAAGAGAAAGCTGCATTGCTTAACTATAATAATGGTACAATCAAATCTAAAGATTTCTATATGGTTAATAGTAAAAATCTAAATACTCCATTTAAAAATTGGACATGTACAATATTGTAATGAGCTTAAGATGGCACCAAACATAACTAGTTGTATGTAGATCTTCCTAATTACCTAGGTGGAGATTGTCTTCATCATGAACATAAACATCTAGAATCCACAAATTATAATACTGATGCCATTTAAATATACACATCTCTGTAATATGCCTATGGGTTAATTTTTGTTGATGAGTTTATTACTCTGATTTCATTGCTTTGAAATGAATTTCTATAGGCAAGCACCTGGAAGTAATTACCTGAAAAACTTAACTATATGCACAGGTATGGCTTTGGAGAGCAAAAATCTGCTTTAGTTCGTGCAAAATTTAACAGCTTGCCTACTGTGTTATATTACTGAGTTAAGTGAAAATCATCACAGTGAACTTTTAGGATCTAACTAAGACAAAGCTATAAAACTCAACCTGATTTATTTACCCATAAATATTTTTAATCTTCATGGCTCTGTCTATATAACTAAGACCAGTTTCTCAGGTAAAGCATAATTTTAGAGAGGAGAAATAAGGATCAATACTCTGTATTGTGGAATATAGTCTTGGCAAGATTTTATGATTTTCTGGCCTATATTTAAGTTCTCCGAAAAGAGTAGATTTCCACACTGCAACGTTTGTTATATTTAAATAAGATTAAATACATAAATGACTTAGTTGACTCCAGGCATATTGTAAAAATTTTTAATGATTTCAACAGTTATCATGGCCATTATTTTTTCAGTATATCCATCACAAACCTATGATTATTATCAAGGTGTTTCTTACTTCAGGGTAGGTTTCTATTCATGAATCTATTCTCCTTAATTAAATCTACATATGCATCCTACTCTATTCTTTAAAAAACACTATTGAAATAATTTAGTTGTAAATCACACTCACTGTTCTCATTAAGCATTGTATACCAACATTATATTTATTTGTGAGAAATTAGATTTTATTTGATAGAGTCGATACCAATATTTTGACTTTGTTATGGCATATTGATAAATACATGTCAATGGATTTTTCTTCATTAACCACAATTTCTGAGCTCTATTTATTTTACTTTGAAATCAGGTATGAAAATGGTACACATAGATAAAAACATAATTTATCGGGAATTATTATTAAAGATGATTGTATTCTCAGTTAACATCTTAACTGTAGAAATGTTACACTATTCCCTAGCCTTCTTTTTGATTTTAGTTCATTCACCCTTACTTATTGATCAATAAATATATAATTTTAAACCTATTTGGTTTTAACTTTTTTGAAAGCCTATATTTTATTTTTTTCTTCTTATTTTCTTTAAGTTTACATTCTCAAGATTCTTCAATCACAAACAACAAAAATGTTTGCTTATTGAATTAAACACGAATTAGTGGTTTAGCAAAAAGGTATTGAATAGCAAAGAGAATTGAATAAAAAGCTGATATACCTGATCTCAGGAAGAACAAAACCTGACTCAGGTCCACTAATATCAGCAAAAACAATGCATTAAACAGCTCTTAATGCTGTACCATTAGACAACCCAGAATTAGAAGCCTTCTTTGTTTAAAGTCTCAATAGATGGCTAAAATTTTAGGAATGAAAGAAAATGTGATTGTATGATCTTGAATTATATGCTACTTTGTATGGTCAGTGAATTGATGATATTTAGATGAGAATTTGGACTTAAGAGTTGATGCTGGAATAATGAAAACTTTTGTTGTTGGAGTAGGGTAAATTTATCTTGAACATGGGAAGGACATGGATTAAAAGGGGCAGAAGGCAGAATCTTATGGCTTGCATTACATCTTTTCAAAATTATGTTGAAGTCCTAACCCCCCAATACCTCAGTCTGACCTTCTTCAGAAATAGGATCACTACACATTCAATTCGATGAAATGGTCAAACTGGAATAGGCTGAGCCCCTAATTTAATATGGCTGGCGTCCTTATAAAAAGCAGAAATTCGGACACAGACATGCACATGCAGAATGTCTGTGAAGATAAAGGTAGAGATGAAGGTGATGTTTTTGCATGCGAAAGAACACCAAAGATTGCTAAAACATTACTGTAACCTACATGAGAAGCATGTAAAAAGATTCTCTCTTACAGCTTTCAGAAAGAAGCAAACTTTCCCAAACCTTGCTGTTAAACCTCTAGTGTCCCTTATTGTTTAAGTCACACAATTTATGGTACTTTTTTATGGCAGTCACCATCTAATATAATTATAATGACTTTTTCTGTTAGAAATTCTAATATAAATTTAGAAAATCACATCTTTAAATATGATGTTAACTATAGGTGTTTTATACTCTATTGTGTTGAGAAAGTTCTCGTACGTTCCCAGTTTTCTAAGCATTTTTATCATGAAAGTCGATTTTATCATGAAAGTGGACTTTATTGAATGTCCTTTCTTCATTACCTGAGAAGATGTGTGTTCCTTCCTGTTGTTCTATTAATATGGCATAATACATTGATTTTCTTATCTTAAATATTATTGTATTCCTGCAGTAAATTTTACCAAGTAATATTGTAAAAGCTTTCTAATATAGTGCTAGATTCAGTTTGTTGAATTTTGTTGAGGTTCTTTACATTTCTATTCATAAGAGACATTGATTTGCAATTATCTTGTGTTGTCTTTCCTTACAGAATGCATTTCGAAGTGTTCTCTCCTCTTCATTTTTTGGGGAGAGTTTAAGAGATATTGGAGTTAATTAATCTTTAATATTTGAAAGAATTCACCAGTGAAGCCATCTGGTCTTGGACTTTTTTCTTTGCTGGAATCTTTTCCTTTACTAACAATCCCTTTATTTGTTATAATTCTTTTGAGATATTTCTGCTTGAGTAAGTTTAGGTAACTTGTAATTTTCAAGAAATTTGAACATTTCTTCTGGATTATCTAATTTTTTTTGCTATATAATTGTTCATAGTATTTTCTAACAAATCTTTTTACTACTGTAATGATAATAGTGATGTCCCCACTTTTATTTCTGATTTTAGTTATTTAAATCTTCTTTTTTTATTGTCAATGTACCTAAAAAATGTAATTTTCTTTACCTTTTCATAGACACAAACTAGGTTTTATTGAATCTATTTATTGTTTTTCTATTCTATGTTTCATTTATCTTTGCTCAAAGTTTTATTATTTTTATTTTTTTCATTCTGGTAGCTTTTGGTTTAGTTTGTTCTTTCCTTAATTTTTCAAAGATACAGTTAGATTACTGATTTGAGTTTTTTTAATGTTTTTCTCATTATAACTATTTCTCTGAACAGTGATTCTACTTCACTCCACATGTTTTGGTATGTTGTGTTTTTGTCTCTAAGTATTTTCTAATTTATCTTGTGATTTTTCTTTGACATTGATTTCTAAGAGTTTGTGGTTTAATTTCCACATATTTATAAATTTTCTGGTTTTTCTTCCATTATTTACTTTTAGCTTAATTTCATTATAGTGGGAAAAGATACCTTGTATGATCTCAACCATTTTAAATCTACTTAGATTTGTTCTTTGGCCTAAAATTGGTTTATACTGGAAAATAGAATTTGTGCATGAGAATAAGGTAGTCTACTGTTCCTAGATAAAATGTTCTATGTTCGTTTATTAGAACCAGTTGCTTTATAGTGTCATTCAAGTCTTGTATTTCCTTATGGGTCTTCTTTGCATGTTCTATCCATTACCGAAAGTTGTGTATTAAAGTTCCCAACTATTATTATAAAACTGGTTGTTTCTCCTTTACCTTTGTAAATGTTTGCTTCATATATTTTGTGACTTTTGTTTTATTCATAAATGTTTATAATTGTTTTATCTTCTTGATGAATTGATATTTTCTTTAGCATATAATGTCATTTGACCTTTCTTGACTTTAAACCTATATGACTGATATTATTATAGCTACCCAACTCCCTTTTGTTTACCATTTGCATCGAATATGTTTTTCCATTTTTCTCATTCTATTTGTCTTTATATATAAAGTGAAAAATTGTAGATAGCATATAGTTCAATTGTGTTGTTTTTATGCTTTTTTTTCCAACTTTAATCTTTTGATTGAAGATTTAATCCATTTACATGAAAATAACTTACAAGAAATACTTCTGCCATTTTGCTATTTTTTTCTTTATTATGCCTTTTGGTCACTCATTTCCTCCACTACTGCCTTCTTTCATGTTTATTTATTTGTTTGAAGTTAACTATTTTTTTCTTTTTGTTTCCTTTTGACTATATACATCGTTTTATCTTTCTTCACCTAGATTCAGTATGTTATTTCTAATTCCAAGTCTATATACTATTTTTTAAATTAAAATTTTATGTTTGCAGAGTATTTTTAGGTTGACAGCAAAATTGGGTGAAAGTTACAGAGATTCCCATAACCTACTGCCTTCCCATAATCAAAATCCCCCACCAGAGCAGTACATTTGTTAAAATTGATTAGCCTGTGTTGGCACATCATAATCATCCAAAGTCAGTATATTACTTTATTGTTCATTCTTTATGTTGTTCATTCTATAGGTTCAGACAAATGTATAATGGCATGTATCCTTTACTATGGTATAACACAGAGTATTTTCACTACCCCCAAAATGCTCTAAGCTTCATCTTGTGTGTGTATATAATAAATATATATTAGATCATATAAATATGTATTAGATAATTTCTTTACATTACCATGATTTTACATTTAACATCTTAAATTTGTAATAATTTAGTTTAATTTAATATTGATTTAATTTCAATAAAATCTATATGCATGGATTCTTTCGAATGTTTTAGTTTCCCAAAGAAAGTCTCTAGTTTTCCCTTTCAGGTCTTAGGCTATCCAGTGTATGCCTCAATTATGATCTTTTACCCAGTTTTCTGAAAGTTGTTAATCTGCTTTACAATGTGTTTGAGTACTCACTGCTTCTCCGGACTGGATGAGTTATGCATTAAGTGAAAGAGAGACCTGCTAGTAATTCATAGATAAGTTAGAACACATGCATAATAATGTGAATAAGGTCTACTCTGCTCTCTCCAGAAGAAGAGAACAGTGTCCCATACTGCAAACATGGATTGGCATCTTCAAGACTGCCAGCAAGCCAGGGAGGGGTGGGTAAAGGGCATCTAAAACTGCCACACAAGTTTTTCACCATACTTAAACCAATTTTTCTTGATTCGATATTCACTTAGTTACAATAAACTTTGGACCATTTCCTAGGCTCTCACAAATTTGGTCTGACAGTTTACACTAATTTCTCAATATTTTTGTTGAGGGACAGAAATTTGTTGCTGCCTAATACATTATCAAGCTGATATCATTCCCAGACATAGTCATTTTTAAAGATCATTGTCTATTTAACATTTAAAATTGGTAGCTTTAAAGTTTGTGTTATGATACATTTAATTTATTTGCATTTTCTTTTTAACTTAATTGTAAATAATGACACCTAAATATTTCGTTTCATCATCTTATTTTTTATCACTGTATTAAACAATTTGTATTTTCTTGAACTTTATTATAATCAAATAATGTCAAAAACAGACTTCAAAAGCTGAGAGTAAATTTTCTAAATATGCTTTTTCTTTACATCATGAGCACAAAATTTATATTATATTTGAGCAGAAAACTTCATGTAGGCTTAAATTGTTGTGAATTTGAGTTTCTGCTTATAAACTAACATATTATATTTTTTATGTCAGGTTTTGTGGTATATGTTACTTGATACTAAGTAAATTTTTATAACAATAGCATAATAAGACTATTATTATTATTTTAGAGATTGGGAAACTGTAAGAAACTTTAAACATTTGGACCAAGGTCACAGAAATAATGTGACTGTACTAGAACTTAACACAAGTTCATATTTCAAAATCAAATCTTATTAAATAATAAGCTATACTGACTATCAATTTTTTTTGTTTCTATTTTTTTACTTATCTTTGAACGAAGGTTTATTCAATTTGACATTTGCCCAGAAATCCTATGCATATATATTTCTTGTCTCTCAGTATAGGATTTAAATCATTTTTCTGGAACATAAGTTGGATGGCTAGTTGATATAAGTTTGTATTAATAGTTTAGTGATCTGTAAACCCAAGGAATTTGGAGAAAAATAAAGGGTCATAAAAAACCCAGTTCTTGTGGAGGTTTCGTGTGTGTGTGTGTGTGTATTATTATTATTGTGTGTGTGTTTAGTGAAGTCAATGTACTCAGAACAAATTTTCTACATCTAATATTATGTTTGACACTCACTCCAGTACATTTTAGGTCTGTGTCAAACATCCTTTCCAAAGCTAAAATTCATTAATTCATGGCTGAGCCCTCTCCTAATAGCAGAAGTTTTGCATATTTTTATTCTTCTGTATTTTTTACTAAGGTTTAATTGACATATAACATCATATTAGTTTCAGGTATACAATATGATTCAATATTTGTATATATTGCAAAATAATCACCGCAATAATTCTAGTTAACATTTATCAACATGCATAGTTATGTTTTTTTCCTTATGATGAGAACTTTTAAGATCTTAGCAACTTTCAAAGATGCAGTGCAATATTAACTGTAGCCACCATGTCATACATTATGTTCCCATGGCATTTATTTTATAAATAGAAGTTTGTACCTTTTGGCCTCTTTCATCCATATGGCCCACCCTGCAATTGTAGCAACCATTAATATGTTCTCTGTAGGTATAGTTTAGTTGTTTTTTGTTTGTTTGTTTAGATTCCACACGTAAATGAGATCATATATCATTTGTCTTTCTCTATCTTACTTATTTTTCCTCAACATAACACATAATGCCCTCAAGTTCCATCCATGTTGTCACAAATATAAAATTTCATTTTTTTATGTCAATAATATTCTATTAATTATATATTATATACACATATATGCACTAATGTATACAAGAATACATTATATATGTGTATATATAATGCATTATATATATACATAATATATCTGTATATATTATGTAGATATATAATATATGCTTATATACATTATATATGACATTTTATCCTTTTATCCAATAATAAACAGTTAAGTTGTTTCTGTATCTTGACTAATGTAAATAATGGTGTAATGAACATAGAGATACATATATTATTTTGAGTTAGTGGTTTAGTTTTCTTTATAGATTTCTATTCTTTGTGGATGTATTGATTTCTCCTGGTGCTTCTGAATTCTCTGAAGGAAATGCCAAGTGGAATGTTCAGATCCACCATCACCCTTAACTCTAGAACTCATCCTTTGGTCCTGCTACTTTTTAAAGTGCAAAACTGAGGGGCTTTCTCTACAGAAAGAATCATTGTGTCCCTTCTGCATTATATCTAGCAACAAGACTCAAAGTATCTCATAGAATGATAAATTAATTTCCTTGCTTCCCATAAGAAATACATGCCTCTCCACATTTTTATATTTCTCTGGTGTTTTCAACAAAGTTGTGCTGGAAGGTGGTTGACAAATTTATCTTATAAACCACGACTCTACATTTTAATTTAATTAAATCACTTAATAGAATAAATTGTTTACATCAATGTGATTGCTGTTTCCTCATGTTTCAGAGTTAAGAATAGCCCCAGCTATTTTATGTATATATTTTCTAAGACATTTTATCTGCATAGACATTAATAAACTATGAATATTCAATGACTTTCCAATATATTCCTTGAAGGATTATTCATCTGTTTACAATCATTAAACAACTATTCCCTGAATTCTTCCTTTCTTTCAGGTATTATGTTTCAGCTATGAGAAGAGCATCTATGATTCACAGATGAATAGAAAATGTAAACATACAAATATATATGGATGAAAATATATATGGATATAAAACATATGTTTAATGCAAAGTAAATAATAATAAGATTTTTGTATTATTATCAAAAATAATCAACATTTTTAAATGTACCTTTATAGCTAGTGTGCCTTACTATTTGAGAAGAAATGTACCAGATATAAATTATAAAATATAATTTTTTTTCAGGTGTATCAGTAGCCATTGGGAAAATCAGTGGCCTTTGTGGTAGACAATTCATTTTAATCAAACTAACCCTCTGAACTTTACTCAATTCATTCATCCAGTACAATTTTCCATTATGGTGATGTTTGAACCTGGACTGAGCTGACTCTGGGACTTATGAACCATTCAGCCCCAATTGAAATCATGCTGCTTTATGGTACACTGGACTTCAGTGACTTAGAAACATACGTCATTTAAAGAACAAAAGCTTTTAAGTAAAAATTCTTAAGGTAAAAACTTCAATAACAATAAATTTCATAATATAATGATTTTCATTATTTTGTTATGGTAAATGAAATTTGAATTTAGCAAGTTTTTAAACTGTGTATTTTGAAAATGATTTATTGTACTTGGAGGGAAAATTAAAGCCATGTATTAGTTATTGTAAAATTAAAAATGTTTTATGTTTTCTACTTGAATAATTAAATACTTTAAATCATATTCTTAGTAATGCATTTTGTTTTAGCCACTGTAGGTGGGAACATTTGGGATTTATTATTCAGATAAATGCTGTGGTCAGATTTAGGTTAATTTTTAATGCTTTTATTTGGTGCTTCTCAAATGGAAATTCAAGATTTTTTAATTAATGTATGAAGATTAGAAAAAAGAAATAACTTTATATTTGGTAATGCAAACATAAGTTGCTTTCAAATATATGATCATATGACACCTAAAGATCATATTAAATTTACAAATGACTATTACTAAATTAAATTGATAGAACTTTTATATCATCAATGGCTACTTTCATAAAATGCTGAAGAAATTTTTAAGCACTATCAGAAAACAATGTAGGACTCAAATGGTTACATGATTTTTTAAATATATTTTTCTATCTCTATTGAAATATAATAGACAATTAGTTTCTTCTATTTACATTGTACAACTCAATGAGATTTTTTTCAATTATAGTTGGCATATAATAATATACCAGTTTCAGTTGTATAGCATAGTGATCAAAGATTCACATAACTCATAAAGTGATCACCCCACTAAATACAGTATTCCTCTTCCACCTTACATATTTATTACAAGATAATAGATTAATCATCTTTTCCATGCTACTCTCTATGTCTCCATGTCTATTCTGCAACTATCCATTTGTACCTCTTAAACCTTTTGCCTTTTTTTTGTCCTCCCATCCCCTCATCTAGTACCTCTCAAAATATTCTCTGTATCCATGAGTTTATTTCTGCTTTTGTTGCTGTTGTTCTTAATTTTGTTCTTTAGATTCCACATGTACGTGAAATCATGCAGTATTTATCTTTCTCAATCTGATCCATTTCATTCAGTGCAATACCTTCTAGGTCCATCAAGGAATTATCTTCTTTCATCCCCTTCCTTTTAGTTTGTGAGTGTCTTTTAATCTGAAGTGAGTCTGTTGTAGGCAGCATATGTACTGGTCTTGTTTTCTTATCCATTCAGCCACTCTATCTTTTGCTTGGAACACTTAATTCTTTTCCATTTGAGGTACTTATTGATAGGAATGTAGTTATTACCATTCTCTATTCCTGTTTTTGATACTTTTTTTTTTTTTTTTAAGAAGTCCCTCCAACATTTTCTGTAATACTGGCTTGGTGTTGATAAATTCCTTTAGCTTATTTTTGTCTGGGAAGCTCTTTATCTGTCCTTCAACTCTAAATGATAGCTTTGCTGGATAAAGTATTCTTGATTGTAGATCCTGGGTTTTCATCACGTTGAATATTTTGTGCCAAACCCTTCTGTCCTGCATAGTTTCTTTTGAGAAATCAGCATAAAGTCTTATAGGTTCCCTCTTGTAGGTAACCAACTGCTTTTCTCTTGCTGCTTTTAAGATTCTCTTTTTGTATATAACTTTTGGCTTTTTAATTATGATGTATCTTAGTGTGAGTCTCTTTGGGTTTCAGGTTTTGGGGACTCTCTGAGCTTCCTGGGATTTTCTGTCTATTTTCTTCACCGGGTTAGGGAAGGTTTCCATCATTATTTCTTCAAATAGCTCTATAATGTCTTTTTGTTTGTTTGTTTGTTCCCAATACCCCTATGATGCAGATATTTTTACATTTAATAGTGTCTCATAGGCTCCTTAAATTAGTATTATAATCTTGGCTTCTTTTTACTTGCCATTCTGATTGAGTGTGCTTGGCTTTACCATCCTCTATGTAGGTCATGTGATCCTCTTCTTTATTTACCCTGTTTATTCCATTTAATATACTTTTCATCTCAGATAATGTGTTCTTCATTTCTGACTGATTCTCTTTTATAATTTCAATTCCCATTTTATGTTTTTTTTTTAAAAATCTCTTTGTTAAAATTCTCATTAAATGCATTTACACTTCCCATAAGTTCATTGAACATCTTTATAACCAGTGTTTTGAATTCTACATATGTCAGATTGCTTGATTAGATTATTTCTAATAGATTATATCTATTCTGTTCTTTCATGTGTTTTCTGCTTCCTTGTCTTCCCATTTTGGCTGCCTTTCTGTGTCTGTTTCTATGTACTAAGCAAAGCTCTTAAGTATCTCGGCCATATTATTGTGGCTCTGTGTAGTAGTTGTCCAGTGGCACAGTCCTGAGAGAGGTTCAGCTGCAGGCCAAATTTAGCCCCAGCCTGTGCCCCCTGGGGCCACCTGTTAAGATTCAGCAAGCAATTCACAAATGCTATGTGGATAGTTGGCTCAAAAGACCACTCCAGAAACTGAGGCCAGCTGCCACCAATGTAAGCCTAGGCTGTGCTCAGCAAAAGGCACCTGACCAAGCTAGGACAAACCTGGATGTGGCTTGAGTGGCACCACGAGTTGGGGGAGGCAGAGTTTCAGGGAACCCTCTGGGAAGAGTGGCCTTTGTTATCTAGTTTGATGACATCTCTGCTATGGTGGCACTGTGTCTGCACACTGGGAGTGGGAAGGACTCAACAGAAGAATAATGAATACTGCTGGCACTTCTGTATAGAGCGAGTCTCCCCTTGGCCCTCACTCTGACAACTCAGTGTCCTCCTATAAGTCCCTGGTGCCCCCTGCACTACTGAACCAGCACTAGTGCTCAGAGCAAGCAGGTCTGTCACCACGAATGACTGCTCCCCTTTAAGAAGCATCTACAGCAGCTGCTGCCGCTGCCGCTGCTATGGCCTCTGTCCTGCTCAGCAGCTTGGTACCAGAGCTGGGCAGTCTCACGTTCTTGTCCTGTCCTACCTCCTCCCATTGCAGAGTGATTTCTTATTTCTCTCCCTAGTTTTAGGGCTTATTCATCTAGATCTCAGGTGATTTTCCTTGTTGTTTGCTCCTTGTTTCTGTCACAACTTTGATTTTGTCACCAGAGAAATGAACAAAGCCTCTATAGTTTACGCCATTTTTTTCTGACATCCTCTAAATTGTTACATGATTTTATGTGAGTAAATGAACCTCTAATACTCATGCGTGTGTGTATATATATATATAATTGTATAATAAAGCATCCCGATTTCAAATATATATTCACATATATTTCTAAGAGATTCATTTATTCATCTATATATATTCTCATATATTCACTCATTCACATATATGTGTGATTTAAAAATTAGACTATTTAAGAAATAACATCAATAATCACCATGTAAAATAAAATGGTATGGGTATACTGGATGTATCTTTTTTTAAATTATCTAACTTTATATTAACATATATATTTCCCTTGTGAATTTTAATTGTTACTAATATAGCATCCTTTTACTCATGTATTATTACTATTAAAATTATTAATTTTAGTATCTACATTTAAAATGATATATATTATAATCTCAAAGTATATATTTGAACTTACAATCTTATCAAGTTAATTAAGTAAACCATATAATACGATAATTATAAATCTATTTACAAATGATATAAATTATTTTTAAAATTATCACAATCCCTGGCACATTGTAGAAATCCAATATATGTTTTTTAGCTATGTGAAATTTATAAGTGAATATTTTTAGTTACAAAAAGTAAATAAGATGGCTAATACTTTACTTAGAATTGTTGTTTGCCATGCTTCATATTCTCCTTACTAAAATTTGAGGATTAAAATTTATTTCCTTGACCCAAAATTGTCATAAGATTTATATTACTATCACTTGTTATTTCTTTCTTTTTGGGAAAAAAAAAATGATCGAAATTATCTTTTAAACTCATTGTAGGAAATCATTCATCATGCTCCAAACATTCATTAGTATCTGAGCACTAGAATTTTCAGGATTAAACAATTTTGTAATCTAAGGCCTATTGTCAACAAAATATGGCAACAAAAAGTAACATCACTTGATAATTAACTGCTAAGATTTAATAACCACTTATTTTTCCATATAGTCCATAAATTCATAACTATTAAAAATAAAGAAAACTTTACAAAATTATCAGTATATTATCAAGAAATATTACAAGTCCCTTATACTATACTAAAACCATTTTTCCCTCTAGAAACTACTATCATTAAAAGTATATTTACAATTTTTTCATGTCATTCATATACATTTATGTGCTTATGCAAAGTTTTTTTAATTGATACAAATGCAATTACTCTCTACATATTTTATGCATCTTTTATTCCAATTAATTTTTTAGTTAGTATTGTAATATGTACCATTATTTTTACCTGATATATAATATTTTATAGTACTAGGACATCATACTATAATATGTGAAAAAAGTTCCCATTTTTTATCCTTACAAATTGTGAACAAATTCCCATTTTTTAGCATCATAAATAATTCTATAATGAGTATATTTTGCTATATTACTTTATGTACTTGCACAGATAAACACATAGAAGTATAATTATCCATTAAGATATATTTATTATATCTGGCAAGGAGCTTTCGATTTGAGAAACCTGAGCTCAAACTGGCTTCTCTAACAAAGAGGTTTATTGGCTCATATGATATATATTCCAGAGAGATTGGGCAATTTGTGGTTGGTCGAGCATCAAATACCAGGATTCTTACTATCTTGCCTGTGACCCTTGTATGTCTCAGATCTTCAGATAATTCCTTCTTGGTTATAAGGTGGCTGTGAGAAGAGGCTTGGGCTGTGTGCTTTCTGATTCATGCCAAGATTATAATAATTAACTATTTGCCTTTCTCCCCTTATTTTTAGCAGAATTGTTTTCATTTTATTAGGCATTATTTATTTAGTAACCTGATAGTCATACCCTGAAGAGAAATACTACAAAGTATAAATTCTATTCTAAGCTGATAATCGTTGTAAGATGTTTTTGGTGAGAAGATGCTATGTATAAAAAATAATACTTGAATACTGCCCAATTGCTACTTTCTATGGTAGAATAGAAAAATCACCTTGGAATATAGGAATATACTAATTAAAATCAGAGACCACCACATCAAATTGTCTTAGAATATCATCTACTTCCAAATGTATAAATCATATCTATTTCAGTTACTCTTTGATTATTTTAATTTTCAAGAATGTTTTATGTTTGTTATTATTTTCCATTAAATAGCAATGCTTTTACTGCCTATTAGGAAATGCATACGCTATCTGAAAGCTGTGTTAGTCATTGCTTCATAGTGTTGCAAAAGAACGGCATTATTTTCTAGATATCATTTAGTCTTGTCTAAATGTGAAGATCAGACTCTTCCGGTTTAATAAGAAAGAATTTGGGGAAGTGTCCATATACAAAGATTATTTTTTTAAACTATGCACATATGTTATCTTGAAAAGGTCAGATTTAGATACTGAGAAGGATTCACTGTTAGAGTAAGACAAAGAGAAAAATCTGCTTTCAGATATACAATCATGAATGGGAGAAAAGTAAAGTTTGTTCTTTATTTTACAACTAGTACCTTTCAAAACAATAAATATTGCCTAATGGGATTTCTTAATTGTCAACTGCATCTTCGCATTACTTTATAATCACTCTCACATACATATTAAACTTTTTAATATTTTGTGGATGTTGTTCTCTTATTACACTAAAAATAAGATGAAACATTGTAAACTTAACTAGAAAACAAAGACTATTATGTCATTCCACAAGAGAGCTTGCAAATTCATTTAGAAAGACTGGCTAAGTATAAAATAAATAATGAGCTTTTATACCAGTTGAATATTGAATTGTTTCAAAGGCATTGAGCTACTGCATCATTTTAATTTTCACACATTAGAGCCAGGCATATTGCAAGCAATTAATCATGCACTTCTTTATTGTTTTGAATTAAATGTATTTTACACACTTTTTGTTTAGAATTTAATTTAATTAGAAATCATTCCTATGTGGATCAGACATTAATTTATCATGTTTAGGAAAAGGAAGAGACAACAGATACAGAAAAAGAAAATGACTTCCTATTAAAATGAGAATGACACTTTCAGATATCTAGTGATTTTACTAGAACATTACTAATTTTATCTAAAAGCAAATAGTATTGACAAAAAAGTACATTTACTCTTTTATGCAACAGATAATACAAAACATTCAAATAACCTTATTGCTATTGCTATTTGAAAATCACTGGTAGACCCATTTTAAGGATGACTGTGGTGAAAGGCTTTGTAGTTAAACTTTTAATTTTTGAAATTAATTTACATGAATAAAATGTATGGATGATACAGAGAAAATGTTTTTTAAATCTTTCTAATTATTGTTGGCTAAATATTAAAGTATTATATTTCATTGATTATTTCCAATAAAACTTCAAAATAAGGATTATTCATGGCTTTCTTAGTCTATATTAGTTTGGCTATTTTTAGACAATTTGTTTTTAGATGTTCTTTTAGATATACTTTCACAAATTTCACATATTAAATGAAAAAATAAATCATTTTAGATCTTTCTATTTAAAAAAATGTTATTTTATATTAACTGGTTTTACAAACAGCTTATTATGAAATAGCATAGGGTTAATCTGTTTATAGAAACTCATTATAAGTTAAATTTTATCACTAAGAAATGTTTTTCTCAAATAAGTGTTCTCAAATAAGAATAAGTAAGTTTTCAAATTTTAGTAAATCAGTAAACTTACAAATTGGATCAGTCTTGGTTTTATATATAGCACAAATGTTCTAGTAATTGTGAATTATTAAGAATATACAGTAACAAGTGTATCTGTAATGGAACCTCACTATTTTTTATTTAATATTATTTTATTGGATTGATATGAAATATTCATTCAATAACAGATAAAATTTTCTTAGTGTAAACTGCACTTCATTTTCACTGCTGGAATTCTTACTATCCCAAGACTTTTGGAGATATTTCTCTGTTTGCACTATTCTTCATAGTTTTGCTGTTTGCAGGTTTAATGGAATTAATCTTTTCTATTAGTAGTTGACTTTTCATTGGCTTGGTTACTCTAGAGTCATAATAAAAGTTGTCTCAAGGGGGCCAGGGTTGGGGGGGGAAAATTTACACATGTCTCATTCACTAGGGAAACTAAAGAAGAGGACAGCTGAAGAAGCCAATCCTGTTTCATGGCTCCGCTAAAATACATTAGTATTGTAGGATTTTTTTGACTCCCTAATGTTTATCGTTTTTTTGAAGACATGATTCATTAATCTCTTTGAATGTGGTGCTTAATTCAATAAAGTATTTTTTCCCAAATTATCTCTTTTCACTATGTTCATTAAATGTTCTATTCTTAAAGTATTAAAATAAAGTACCTTTAGATATTACTGCCTATATTCACATCATTCCTAAATCAATAGTTTTTCAGTTTTCTGTTATAAAATCTCTAAAATTTAAATTCTATGGAGAAAGTACAATATTATTTGCCTTTTCAATTTATTTTTAATATTATCGATGGACTATAGACCTTTGAATGTCATAATATATTAAAATTATGATTCTAAATAATTAACATGAAATATAATAATTGGTTGACATATGTACCAGAGACTATTTTTGATAATAAGTTTAACTATTGTAACCATAAAAATAATTCTTGTCACTAAATATTTTCATGATTTAAATTAATCAGTTAGGGTGTCTATATCGAATGAATTACTTAATTGACAGATTGTTATTTATAATTATATCATGAAAAGATACAATAAAAGATTTTAGATAAAATAATATAGTTTTTAGGAAAGTGTATCAAAGAAAATATTAAAATCTAGGTATACAACGGGGTTTACACATTTTCTTCTCTATCCTCATTTTTATAAAAATGTACATATTTTAACTTAATTTGAAAATTTTGATTATTGTGTTCAGAGATAACAATATACCTTTAAATTTTCCTAAAGTGTTTTCTCAGAATAATGATCAATTTCCAAATATTGTCTTAACTACTGTTTTAATTTTATAAGTTTAAAACATAAATGATTCTCGAAAATCAGCAGTGTTTTAGGAGTGTCGCAAGTGATCACACTTCAATTTTTCTCAATTATTTTTTTCCAGAGTCTCTTTCTTCTTTATTTATTTTTGAAGATTATGTGAATAGAGTTATGGAATATAAAATTATTTCAGCCACTAATTTCTCCAACTGCTAGAACAAAGGCATAAATGTTTTTAATAGAGTACTTTCTTGGGTTATTTTGCTATACAAATATAAAAGCTGGGTTCAAAAATATTATCATAATTTGATTGTTTGAGCACTGGGAAACAGCCTTTCTAGGCGTGCCTTTAGGACTGATATATTTACCTAGTAAATATTGCCACTGCTAGTTCCATTCTGATATAAAATATCTCTAAGCATATAGAAGAATGCTGGCTATATATGGTACACTAAACAAATATTTGCTGGATCAAAAATAAAAAAAAATTGTAAACATACTTCAAAATTTAAATGACAAATGGTAAAATTTCTGGAAACATATCCATTATCAAAATTTACTTGAATAGAATGTAAAACCCCAATTAGTTGAAAGTAAAATCAAACAGGACATTACACAAAAATAAAGATATATTTTTCTTCTAAATATAGAAAGAAAATTACTGAACTAATATTAAGAAATAAGTTCCCCTGTTTATTAATTTTTTTAAGCCATCGTAACCAAGAACTTATTTCAGGAAGGCAAAGATAGAACAGTTTTGAAAACTGTATTAATTTGTTTACTTACCTTAACCTAGTTAAAAAGAAATAGGTTTACTTCAATAAATTTAGAAAATAATTCAATAAAATTCAAAATTAGTGCATGTTAATATAACTTTAAAAATCAATAAAGTATGAGAAATTCCTTGATTGTTCGCAAACTACATAATTAATATTCTTTCATCTTCCCCATTTCTCAACCATCACATATGCTTAGACTAGCTTGTGGATTTTATATTTATTCTGTCTCATTGATATATATATATTCTAGGACCTAACTATATATAACTATGTTTAAATAGAGTGAGGGTAGAGATAGAGTCAATTTTCTTACAATTTATGATAAGATTAATTTCTAATGAATTAAGGACCAACAGAAAAATTGGATATTGAAAAATAATTTGAAGTAGATATAATTATTCTTTTATATAATAAAATGATTCAGAACTCAAAACAAAATAGTAAATTATTACATTAAATTATAAATAATACAAATGAAAAAGAAACATAAATGGTATTCAAAAAAGATACAAAGTAAATGAAGATATTTTCAGCATGTGTGATAGGGTAATACAATTCAAAATATATAAATATAAATTTCTATAAATTAAAAAACAAAATAAAATAATTAAAAATAATCAAAGGTAATGCATATAAAATTCAGAGAAAAGAAAACTGAAAATGTTACAAGGCATCAAACTTCCAATTATCAAACAATGTCAATTAAAATAATATTTGATGCACACATGCATACATGCATCAGATTGGTCAAAATGTAAAGATATATTCAAGTTTTGGCTATGTGGTAGAAAAACAGAAATTTGTATATAATTGCCAGTGAGAATATTTATTAACACTTTCCCATTTAGAAAGTATACAGCTTGCTGCCAGCGTTCATTTAATATCACACATAGGAAGGCTATGTTTTATAGGCTTTGACATTTTCAGCAAGCGAACTTCTGAAAACAATGCTATAAATAGAATGATGTCATTTGTTTTCAAAGACTATCAATATACTAGAATGATGCAAAAATAATAAAAAAAGTGAGAAATTTCATGACAAATTTTGGGGGTAAGTTTAGAACTATAATCCGTGAGTTATCTTGAGGTAAATGCTACAGCTACAAGTGCCACCGGCAAATATTCTTGGGGCAAACAGGAAAAGAGTTAATGCAATCTCTTAGTAAAGATACTTGTTTTTTAATAAAACCGATGATGTATAACATACATCTAATTTCTATTAGAGAGATGCATGAGAATCAGTATCAAGTAGTTATTGAACATCAAGTACTAATTAAAAATATAAACTAAGTGAGACTATATTTGGATCTTCATGCCATCTATTATTAGCTTCTTTGACTTCAAAGAGCTTTTTAAACATTCTGCACCAAATTTGTAAAGATTTCTCATCTTTAAAATGTGTGTGTTAGTGAATAAATGCGCATGCATGTGTGCACACACATATGTATGTATATATACATTTATAGGTATTTGTAGGTATGTGTATGTGCATATGTTTGCATGAAAATTATGAAAGCATGCCCTTGTTACATGACTGATTCATGATAGTAGTTGGTTTTGGAGAAGTTGGTGAGTAGCGAGGTCTGGGTTACAGTTTGAGATGTCAACTTTATCTGTAGTTTGTTACTTAAGGTAAAGAATATGAAGCAAGTGAAAAAATATTTACATGATATTTTTGTAGAATGTGAAGAAAGGCATGTCTATTATATTATTTTTATATTTCATGTATATTTTTTGTTCACCATAAGAATGTGTAAATATGGGAAAATAGAAGAAAAATAGGTGATGAGTGGTGATAGCAATATACACAGTGGGTTTGAGTAGCACAGTTCTGCTTTACTAAAGATGAGAGAATGTTGAATGCTGATAGGAAGCATTCAAACTCACTTGGGAAAGGAAGTGATGATGCAGGAGTAAGAGAATGTAGTTTTAGGAGCAAGCTTTTGAGTAGATTCTGTTTGTGACTGTACACCTAGATAAAAGTATTGCCTTTTACTGCATGACTTAGGCATAAAGGATACAACCTTAGACACTGGACCTGGAGGAGTAAGGTGAATTTTTTTCCCTTAAATAGCTTTGAAGAGAAAAACAACTCTGAGTCTTCTTCTGTTCAACAAAGAAAAGGTTTTCTTTGTTTTATTATTTATTCTTGAAACAAAAAATTGTTAAGTTGGTAGCAGCATCTCTGTGTATGTCTATTTACAAAAAAGACGTTCATTCCAATCAGAAAGGAATGAAAAAATTATGTCTTTAATTACTTTATCATGTCCTAAGGAGAACTTATCCAAAGGGCCACTTTGTGGCTGTTCAATTTGGAGTCCCTATGTGAAAATTATTTAATAACCTCTATTAAAAAATAGCTTAGGACATGTGGTAGAAAACTATTCTTTCCTTTGTGATAAAGTTTAATTATTTAATCTATTTTGCCTTTAATGTATTGATTTTCTGATTTGATACCAAAGGCTCAATGAATTAAATTGCTAGCCTTATATTTCTTCTACTCTGGCTCAGTTCATAATTCAGTCACACACCTTAAAATTGTTTTTCATAAATCCCACCCTAATGTTTTAGTTTATATATTTAAAAACCATGAGTCCAAAATGTTAAGAAAAATAAGCAGACTGACTGGTTGATGAAATGGTCTCTGATATTACAATAGAATTTTTATTTGTATGTATGCATATATACAAACAGTTCTAAAATGTGCTGTTTCTCTTGTTATTTTTACCATAAAATTTACCTAATACAAAAAGTTTGTTTTTTGTGGAAATTACAAAATATAAGCAGTCAAACTAGAATATGTTAAGCAGCCAGTCAGCCTAAAAGAGCCCCTTAAGTACATGATAAAATAAGCATGGCATCACCCAGAAATACAACCTTTATCTTTTAACAACAAATGAAGCATATTTTTTCAATTGCATGCGTTAACAAAATAAAGATAAGTATAAGGGAACAGATTAAATCTGCTAATGCTGAATTATACTTTAAAACCTCTCCTTCCATTTTTGATCACTTAAAGGAGGCTTTTTTGTTTTTTTTGTTTTTTTTTGTTTTTTTTTTAGTGTAGAAAGGTAAGATTTCATATGAGAATTTATAAAAATAGTATAGAAGTTTAAGACAAAATGAGCAGTTAGTTACTTTTAATGTGATTGGGTTTAAATATTCACATTTTTTTTCTAGATTTGTTTCAGTTTAGCTAAGCAGTCTATTAAAAAATCAATATTTTCTCACCTATATCCTGTTTTTTAAAGTTTAATTTAATTCATATTTAAGGTAAAATATATTCAGTTTTGTTTTTTTCAATGAATTAAATAAGACTCAGAATATCAATCCTTTATTATCCTCTGCAAATGCAGATTTTCAAACTTACTTTTCAATTGCATTCAGTGTGTGCAGGGTCCACTGAAGTAATTAATAAGATTGTTTTTATTTATTAATTAGAGTACTGTATATACATTAATGTTTTTATGATTTGCACGGAATTTTAAAAATAAGTTTAGAATTTACAAGTACTTTAGATCTGTTTAGAGATAGACAACATTAATACCTTTATATGACTTTGTCAGAATTTCTAACTTGAAAGTAAAGTTAATAATGCAAAATCGTTTTCATTTAAAAAAAAAAATTAAGTCTTTAGTGTGCTAAACAAATTCACATCATTTTAGTCCAAAAATAGTCCTTTGAAAATGTTCTGTGTGGTACAAAATATTTCTCTGTGGTTGGCCCACTATTTTATCTAAGTTAGAATGTCACCCCATTTTAAGTAATCTTTATGACGTTGCACACAATAAAAACTAACAAGATAATCTTACAAGAGCTTGAAACATGTGAACATAATTTATTGAGTCATATTATTGACTTTAAATCAAATACAAAACCAAACATTTAGAAGCACAAATGCATTTTTTTTTTTATATATATTTAGCCTGGACTTTTGATGTTTCTAAATTATATTTCAAAGTCATTAAATTGGAAAACTATAGTTTCACAATTAAATATAGTAGCCAGGCAGATATGCAAAATGCCTCAAGGCTTGGAGAAAATATGGATTAGTGGTTTTAATTAGCATGTGGTTCCAATAAAACATTGCTATGGGTTGTTTTCATGGATTGTTTGTAACTAGGCATTTAAAACATATTTTAAATAAAATGGTAGAGAAATTGCTTTCTGTGGTATCACTATCTTGTGTTAGCTGTGATTTCCTTTACCATTTAGAAAATAATTTCAGCATCATTTTCTTGGTAACAATGACAAATATGTGTAAATATGTGTAAACACCGTACAGGAATTTTTTTTTTCAGTTTTTTTTTTTTCTTCTGGTGCCAAAACCCGGGAACAAACCAGAGGCCTTTAGCATTCAAAAATAATTTGAGAGGTATTCAAGTATTTAAGGCAGTAGTTGACACAATATTATGCCAAAGACTTTCTCCTTCTCTCTCTCTTTCTACCTTTAGGTAAAGGGCAATCCTTTCACCCTATCTAATTGATTAATATGTCATAATTCAATAATGTCTGACTTGAAATATAACACAAAAATATTTATAAAAATCAGCAACAATAACAACGTTTTCCATATTTTGAACTTAGGTGTGACTTTTGGTTAAAGGCCAGTTTCTTGAGTGGGACAAATTTCATATTCTTTTTCTTTAAAATTGCTGAGCATGAAATACTATTCTAAGCCACTCTTGGCATTTCGCAACAACTACAAACAAGCTTTCTAGCATGACAAAATAGTTTCCACACTGAGATCACCTTTGATCTTCTTAACAGACCTTTTCTATAATGTTGCATAGAATTATGAAAAGGAGCTTAAAATGTCACCTACATTTTATCAAATAATTGTATTGTATAAAGATGCACAGTCCAAAAGAGCTTTTAGAAAACTAATACAGAATCATTTTAATAAATGTAAGATGATAGCTCATATTTTTTACTTGACTGTATCTCCTTCAAATTTATTGAAAAAACTACCAATTTATGGAATTAGTCATACAGTGTTTTAACTTTTATTCTTCCTATAGAGTGATATGATAATAAAAACACAGATAAATTTAATGCATCTAATAATGCTATAGAGATATGCTGAAAAGCAAATACTCTGAGTGTACACAATGCGTCCTTGGATTCTCACAGGCCATACCTAGAAACATAAGTACTTATCTCCAAAGTACAAATGAAATTTAAAATTAGCTCTAAAATTCTGAAATACTACAAATCATCAATCAAAAGGTCAAATAACAAAATATGATGCCTATTAATATATAAACAAATATTCAATAAATGACATAAAATCAAGATGTACCTGTGACCTAAATTAATATAGATTCTTCATACACTAATGAAGTAAACATATAACAAGATTTTGGAATGAACTACCAGAATGCTTAATAGAAGTTATTCTGATTTTTGGAAAAATTCTGTGGATGTATGTAGAGTTTTAAACAAAGTTGTCACTTGACTGGAAATATAATATAGACAAAGTGTTTTAATATCTATGTCTATGTCTACTTTCTCTGTTTTACACATGCTTTGGAGATGTACCTTCTGTAATACTATTCTATTTCTTTAATTAATACATATTCATTCACATAGTTATATAAATTTTATAATAAAACTGTATTTTTTAGTCAATGAGCTTGATCAAATATTATTTATTTAGTCAAAGCTTATCCAAATCTGTTAATTAACCCAAACAGTAAATATATATTTATGGTAGTCAATCTCAAATGAGAACATGGAGATCACTAGCATTCTACTGTTGCTTAGAAAATATTTCTTTCATACTAATTAGAGTTAATAAGTTATCTATAATTATCTACAAACTTTCTACTTTAAATCTCAAGAATCAATAATAATATAATAATACTAAGTTGCTACTCTGCACCAGAAAAATCCTAAGCAACTCACTAAGAATAGGTTATTTATACTCACTATTCTATGAAATAGAGACTATGTTCATCATCATTTACCTTATGGGAAAACTGAAGAACACAGCAACTCAGAGACTTGTTGATATCACAGAGAATAAGTGGCAGTGAAAAAACTCGAATTTAAGAAATCTATGCTCAAGGCCTATGTATATAATCACTACACTTAAATTTGTCCTATCTCCCATGCAATAGAAGCCTTGTACTTGAAATATATTGGTTTTCTGCCACTATGCAATACAGTTTTACTATCTACATTAAACTGTTTCTCATTTTTCTTATTTCAAAATACCAGACTTTTTTTTTTAATTTAAAGAAAGGAATGTTTGTCTTCTAAAGCTATTTTTTCCACTTACCAATGAGAACTCATCCTTTCCACTTTCCTTGATGACATTTTCATCCACTATTCCCATTTTTTCCTAATCATTGAATCTGTCCTTCATTACTAGCATCTTTTCATAACAATTTAGTCATGATTGACTCTTACTAAGCTTAAAACAAAAAACAAAGAAATGACAAAATCCACAACTAAAGATTTCCCCCAGCTACTCTTCTATATTTCTCCTTGCTATCAAAATTTAATATCATATAAATGTATGATATTAAATCACTCTGCTCATTTTTATGTCTTCTATTTACCTTGGAAGCCATTGTTCTACTATCTCCTGAAAAATCAGTCTTCCATACCCTATGTAAAATATAAAAGACATTTTTGCACTTGATTATTTTGCATTCTTTGTCATTAATTACTTTCTTCTTGAAACACTCTTTCATACGTGTTAATATTGCTACGCACTGATTTTCAAAAACTCTTCCTTATTGAGTACCTCTTTTTTCCATCTCCATGCTCCCTTCCACATAGTCATTACTTAAGGATCACTCTTTACCTCTCTTCTCTAGCTATGTTTTTTCTAAGTAAATACATAATATTTTACCATTTTAATCATTAAAATACCCTAGTTTTCACACACGGAATTATAATCTAGACATTACCGAAGCTTGTGTTTAATATGTGAAATCAATTCTCCCCACATCGAACCAACTGTGGTTTTTTTTAAGAAAATTTTCTATTTTTTTCTCATCTTTCTATTTGTTTATTCTATTTAGTATTACTTTATTCAGTTAAATAAAGGCCACATTTATTTTTATTTGGACTATAATGACTATTTCTTAATGTATACCCTTGATTAAAGCCTTGCCATCTCCAATCTCTTTCATCACATACCTGTAGAGTAGATCAAAATATTTCATTGAGTCTCCATTACATTTAGCTAACAAGTCCATACTTATTAACATGATTCCAAAGTTTGCCCTGATTATTGTGAGCTCTCTATTATATCTTAATCTACTTTTCAAGTGAGGAAACTTTCTTAATGAACTGTCTCTAATATTCAGTATTTTATTCAACTATTTTTTAAACATAGTTGTTTTTTTCAAGGAGCATATATTTGTTTTTCTCCCTTTACCTCAACTTGTATGCATATTTAAGCTTTATGTCAAGAGCCTCAGTCAAGCTCAAAAGCAGATTAGGTGTTCATCCCACATGTTTCTAAAGTGGTCTCTTAGCACTTAATAATATGCTTTGTAATTCCTGTTTGTTTGTCTCTCTTACTATGTTTAAGTCTCATAATACAAGGACTTTATCTGATTTACCATATCTTCTATGATTAGTATTTAATGGTTTCTCAATGAACATGTGTTAAATTAATGAATAAATTATTAAAAATACACATCATTTTTTCTCAAAATAATAAAAATTTTAGTCTGTTTTTATTTTGATGTATATTTTACTATAGATCTAGTTCACATTATTTTTTTGTACATGTTTAATTGTATCCCCAAGGTTACAATATTGCCAGAATTTAATTCCATATGGTTGAGAGAATGATGATAATATTAATAGAAATCTGAAAGCTGAAAGGAATAAGAATTAACACAACTGATAGAGATGACTAAAACTGTCTCATAATTTTGAGTTTGTGGAACTAGCAAAATATTTAGAAAATAATTTCTGAGAGATATAGAATATGAAAGCCTGGAGTTTAGGACAGAAATCATAGCTAAAGATCTGAAGTTAATCTGCATAGAGTTAATATATAAATCTTGAAATTTAAAGATATAGTTAAGTAAGATGACTAAGAAAAATGAAGACTGTGAACTATAACCTGAGTTGTTTTCTACCACCCCATCCCGCTCATATTTAAAATATGAAAACAACAACAGGTGCAATGGAAGCAAAGCAGAAGTCATAAAATTCAGAGGAGAACTGAAAATAAAGGAGATAAGAAAGAATCATTTTAAAGAAGAGTGATGTTTATTTCCAGTATGATGTTGTAGAAATGTCAGAATGGCTGGGTTTAAAGAATAACTTCTGGATTTAGTTTTCAGGAGGACAACCAGTAACTTTTTATACAAAATTATGTTTGCAAAGCAATAATTTGTATTCAATAAATAAATATATATTTATTTTTGAGCTATTATTATGTTAAATAGCCTATTAAAACACAATAAAGATAGTTAAAAGTAAGGCTAAAATCTCTTAGGACTTGTGCCCTAACTTCTAAGAGTTTAAAATCTATTGGGAAGAAATATAGGGATAATAGGGCTAAGGTTTATTGAGTCATACCATGTACTAGGTGTCACATTGAGTACTTTCTGCATTATGCACCCTCATAACAAGCTTGTTAGATAGGTACTATATTATACAGGCTTTACAGAAGTATTTTAATAAGTACCTCATATTATACACACACACACACACACACACACACACACACACACACACACACATATATTGAATACTGTCTCCAAAGTGAGAAAAGATAATCAATGATAGAGGCTCTGTTTAAAAAAATTACCTCACCTCAACTCTGTTTTTTTTTCTATAACACTTAATTATAGAAACTATAACACATGAGAGATTTCAGTAAGTATTATAATGGAGGTCTCTTCTGTATGATGTAATTGATTTAAGAGAGTTTCTGTATGGAAGAAAATGTATGAATATTCTGAGCATATGAGAGAATAAATGTCATAAACATCTATTGGTGTAATATAATACAACATCACACCCAACACAACTATGCATGTGCTTCCAAAGGTGACTTTTGGTAGCCAATCTGAACAGTAACAGCCTTCATCTGTAGAGAAAATATTATATGATCTAAGTTAACTATATCATTCCTTATGAATTTAGATGTGAGCTAACTTATTTTCTTCTAATCCTGTCTCTTTCATAGTTGTTATGTAGACTTTTGTGTTTCAGATAGCAGTATTTTCCACATGAACAATAGAACAAAGAAAACACATTTGTGGTAAGAAAATGAAGCAGATGTCCAAGAGGAAAAAATATAGAGAGAAAAAAGAATTCTGACTACATGTTCCTACAAAGTCTCACTCCATTTCTTAATTACGATGCATTCCAAATATTTCACTAGAGGAAACAAATTGTAACTATAAGAAAATCACTCCTACTTATTTACATTAATGGTAGTGTCTTTGCTATGTATAATTAAAATATCATACTACTATAATTTCCAATGTAAAATATATTGCAAAGAGAGAATCAACAATACTTAAAATTATGTTGACATTAGGAATTGTGAGAGATAAATAGTATTTTGATTTTAGAGATTTTAATGAAATTAAGGGAAGACATAATGAACTGAAATAGGACTATAAAATGGGGGAAAGGGGCAATGATTTTGGAAACTGTTGTGTTTGACTTTCTGTTAGACAATGAAAGCAGAAATCTGGACACAGAGTCTAAAAACTAAAGAGTACTATCAAGGCTGAAGGCAAATTTAGACATGAGATTTAATCAATGAGTGATACCACATAGAGAGATAATATAAGTGGGAAAGACTAGAAGTATGAAGAGAAGATTTTAATTAAAATGTGATGGATGGCTTATGGTTCCAAAAGAGATAGAGTAGTGGGTATCATCTTTACCCTCACACAACAAATAATTATAAAACTTGATGTAATACATTAAATACGTTTTTCATATATTAGACAACAAAGAGTGAAGAGACACTATCTTTGAAATAAGAGAAACATTTGAGGTGAGCTCCACAATTACCCGGCTTTTCACCTACGGTCATATTCTAAACCATAGTACAGGGAAACCAGTTTAAATAACAGCAAAATAAAAAAGGAGAGAGCTACATTCTGGGGTGCTGATGTAGCTGGAATTTGAAATGCAGAATATCAGAGACAAAAAAATAAAAACAAAACAAAACAAAATTATGAAAGAAAGAGCTTCAGAGGTTTGAAAGGTCCTCTTGATTCTCTGGATGAATTATTAAGCCTACATGCTTAAGGCAAGACTCCATGAGAACTAGCAGAGAACAAATACGAGCTTGGCAGAAAACAACCTACCAAGAGGTTGTGAGATAAATGAAGATTCTGGAGGTCTCACAGTGATCAAAGACATTACACTTACAACCAGCTAGGGAAGAATGTCCTCACTCATTGCCTAAATAGTCAATTAGGATCTCAGAAAGGTCACACTCAAATGATAGTGCTCTGGACCAGCACTATCAGAGCTAAGCATAAGAACAAACAAAGCTAATCCACGTTAAAATCTTTGAAGAGAATCCAGACTTTTAACAATTTAATATACCAAAGGCCAGCCTACAAGAAAAAAAATTAGATATAGAAGAAAATAGGAAAATGTGACTCATGACCAAAAGAAAAAAATAGTCATTAGAAACAAACACAACAATGAAAGAGAACACTAGAATACATGTTAAATGAAAATAGATCTCTCTCTCTCTCTCTCTCTCTCGCTCTCTCTCTCTCTCTCTTTCTCTCTTATGCACACACACACATGTAGATATGTATATATTTTTTATTTCCTAATTTATTTTAATACAAAAATACTGAGAAGATGAAAGTAAAAAGATAGAAAACCTATCTTTAAATATTAAACATAAAAAAGCTGACTGACTTATTAATGTTAGGAAAAGTAGACATCAAGACAAATATATTTGTAAGTAATAAAAAATGATACTGTTAGGGCCGATCTGAGTTTGGTGTCACCCCAATGGCATGGGGGTGGGCGAGGGATATCAAAGTATATGATGCAGAAGTGTAATTAGCATTTTCCTCGGTTCTTCTTCATTGACACAGTGAAGAATCACAGGTCTGTGAGATTTAGAACAGATTTATTAAGAATATACTTTAGAAAAACAAAGCATGACACAAGGAGGCACTTGGTCCCAATACTGTAACCACAATAACCAACACCAAGGGGCCAGAAGGGCCACAAAAAGTCCACAAAAGTGCACAAAAGGGGGGAAAAAGGGTGGGGGCAAAAAGGGCCACAGAAAAGAGGGCCAGAAGCTGGAATGTCTGCCTTATATTTGTCTGTGATGGGGTGGTTCCAAAGGCATTCCTAGGTGATTAGCATGTGAAGTCATTTTGATTGACACTTGGCTGCTATATAACTCTTTGCCTAGTGTGCATGTGCTTATCCAGAATTCAGTCTGCTTTGATTAGATTCATAAACTTCCAGGCATAAATATAGTATTATAATGAAGCTTAAATTGTAGGCGAAATAGGATTGTACCTTCTGCACAGGTATCTGTGGCCAGAATAGGCAACTGTAGCCAGCTAAGACTATGACCTTCCTGTTCTTTGTCTCTGGGGATGGAGGAGGGATTCTCTAACTACCAATAATGTATTCTTTGGGAGGTCTCTAGACTGAGCCCCTATTCCTTTGTTTCCCGTCATTCGTGTCTGACTAGCTATTTAAAATAAATCAAAAGTTAACTTTTTTTCTTCAAAATATAAGGTGTAAAATCAAAGAGATCTAGAGAGGGAAATAGACACATTTACAAAGTCAGATAGAGATTTTATTCTCCTTAGAAATTGATATAACCAATTTTAAGAAAAAGATCAGGAAATGTTCAAAAAAATTAAAATATTTATACACGAAATAATTGAAAACCAATAACAAAAAAATATATGAAATATTACCACATATTTGGAAATTAAATGAAATATTTTTCAATAACTTAGAGTCAAAGAGAAATTACAAAGAAAGAAAAATACCAAGAAATTGTGGACGGAATAAATAAAAATACAGCATGTCAAATTTCATAAATTATTTTTTATTTTCCCTCATTTCTGAAATTAAACGATTTACTATGAAAACCATTGAGTGTTATTCTACAAGTTACACTTGTAGAAGGAGTTAAAATGGCCAACAATGTGGTGTTGGAGCATAAGCAAAGTGAGAAGAATGTTTGTTTAGAATGACTGTCTCTCATGGGGTTCAGAACATGGTCAGGATTAGGTGGGTATCTGAATGATCAAGTCGGTTTAGAAGAGTGTGAAACATAATGTCATCTTGGTGAATAGTGTCAGAACCCATAAAGTAACATTTAATTCTCATATTAACACAAATTATTTTCTCCATTTTTTGGTGGAAAATAAAGATAATTTAAATAGCTCCCCTTTGTTTATACAACTAATAAATGGGGGAGCTGGAATACTTGTGGATATACTAAGTGTATGTTAATGCCATATTAATGTTAATAAAAGACATAGGAAAAATCCTTGTTTGTAAAATAAAGAAAATGCTTTCTCTTGTGTTGACATCATAAAAGAAAATTTCAGCATAAGTTCAGAAAATAAGCATATTTTCATGGCTAAAACTTCTTTTAAAAATGTTTTTTTAAGATAAAAGAAAAGAAATTATTAAAGTATAAAATGGTAAATTACTTCAAATAGTTTGTGGGACTAAAACAATGTGTTGGAAGAAATTAAAGAAAAGCTGTTATTTCAAAGCTTCTGCCAGTTCATTGTGTTCCTAATGCTGGAGACTAAAGGTAGATGACTCTTTTGTTTTGTACAATGCACTAATCACCCTTGGTTATTAAAAGAAAAGTATTGTCTGCAATGAAACTTTAAGATAAAAAGGAGTTGGACTGTTTTGCATAAAAAAGACAACTAGTATTCTAGGTAGATGTAAGATTATTAGAACTTTAGAACTTTCCATGATTTTGGACTTCCTGTAGACAATTTTGGAAACTTTTTGTTTTTGTTATTTTAAGGTACTGAGACTCAAAAAGGAAGAGATCTTAGGGAAGATATAATATTTGTAAATGTGTGTGGTAAAGAGTCAGTCTTGCAACAAAATTCAAGAAGCAAGATATATTTTAAAAACTATTAAATTTTAATTTTAATAGCCTAATTAGTTGAGTACTAAATTTTTGTTTTCTACTATAAATTACAATCTTTTTTACTCCATTTTATTAAAAATGAGTACCTCCTGCTCACTATCATCACCATATTCCATCCTCCATTTTCCCCTCCCATATTTAATGAAGCTTTAGTTAATTGCTATCTTTATCCGTATTTATCTGAGCACTGCCTTGGGAAATAAAAAGATGGTAATAGTCTTTCTGGAAACGAAGAATCCCAGCAAGCAGGAAGAAAAGATTATGGAAACGTATTACTACAATTTGAATCATGAATATATCTTAGTTTTCTGACTAAGTAATATATTCCTAAGGTTTAGAATTCTAAAACTATAAAAAGATACAATGAAAAATGCCTTCCCAATTCAGATTGCTCTTGCCATCCTCTTTCACAAGGGGAACCACTCATATTTTCTAATATGTAAACTACAAAATTTTCCTGCATATTAAACAAATACAAATTTATATATAGCCATGTGCCACATAGCAATGTTTTAGTCAATGATAGACCCCATATGTAATGGTAGTCTCATAAGATTATAATGGAGGTGAATTTCTCATAAGAGTTGAATTTTCTGTAAGAAGGATATGTGGATTCAAGAGATATTTTTGTTCTACTAATGTAAGCAATATCTGTGGGGTTTGCAATAGATTCCCTCACTCACAGCAACTCAATTTTGAGTACAAGGTTTACATCCCAGTCAGTCAGCACATGAACTGTTTCAACACAAAGGAGCATCCCCCCAGCAATACATATTCAGAAGGTGCTACAGCCCTCCCAGATCTAACTTGATAGTTTTCAGAGTTCATTGTTGTAAATTCTTTGTTGAGGACCTAAGAACCTGTACAAGAATGCAAGTCCATGGGAGCTACCTTAACAAGTGTTAAGTGCCACGGCTGCATTAGTAAAAGTGTTCTATGATAGCATGGAGTTAGCCTGTCTTAGTACTTTGGAAATGTTTTCAGGTTGTAGTGATAGTATAGATCTGTTTTTTTTTCTTCCATCAATTCAATGCACCAGATAAGGTCAGTGGAATGAAAACCAAATTTCCAAAGTCAAAATATTAAGTTTTCAGTTCTATCCCCTCTCCATGTTAAACACCCTGGTTTTTGTTGTTGTTGTTGTTGTTGTTGTTTTTCATGAGTACCACAAATTTCTTTACTCTGGCTACTGTGCCAACATGTGACAGCCAAAAACACATTGCCATGACAATCCTGTGTTCTTTTATCTATCCATCTTGATTTCTAAGTCCAACTGATCCTTTGGCCACCTTTCACCCTCTCCTGACTGTCACTATTATGATGATTTATCTTACCAAACCAATTTCTCCTCAATATCTTCAATCAGTCCCATACCCTCATGAAGCAACACTGACTACTTCACTTTGTGTTTCAGACCCTACTGGAAGAAAAGATGTGATGGAGTGGGGTTCTGGAATAGTGTTTATAAAGTCTACAGTTGTGTACAGTAATGCCCTAGGCCTTCATATTCTCTCACCACTCACTTATTCATTCACTCACTCACTCACTCACCCAGAGCAACTTCTGGTCCTGCAAGCTCCATTTATGGTAAGTACCCTATATAAGTGTACCATTTTTATTTTTATTTTTCACACTGTATTTTAACTGTACTTTTTCTACATTTAGATACACAAATATTTACCATTTATGTTACAATTGCCTGCAGTTATCAGTATATAATATGTTGATAGGTTCGTAGTCTAGAAATAATAGTCTACACTGTATAATCTAGATATGAAGCAGGCTATATCATATAGGTTTGTGTAAGTACATTCCATGATGTTTGCACATTGTTGAAATCACTTAATAATACATTTCTCAGAATGCATCCCTGTCAGTAAGTGATGCTTGACTGTATTTCTAATTTCTTACAGTTAAAACGATTTCTATGTGCATTTGTCTATCCTATACTTCTTTAAAACTATGTGTTACAGAGCTTCCCATAACGGTATAGAGACTTACTAGAGCTGCATAGTAGTTATATATTAATATGTTATCATTAAACCTTAATATTTCAACTATCTTTAATTATTTGCTTTAATATAAATAAAGTAATAAATATCTATATAAGCACATCTATATATACATTTCCAAATACATTAGTTGGATAAACATGCAGAAGTGGAGTTGCTGATTGAAAAGTTATAGAAAGTATTGCTACAATGCTTTCCAGAACTTGCTTTAGTTTATACTCATAAGCCAATTATGAGAGTTACTCTTTCCTCACAGCCTTGACAAATGTGGTCAAAGTTATTCATATTTACCAAACAGATATATGAAAAGATTATTTTTTATAAGACAGGTTAAACATTTTTATATGTTTATAATCTTTTAAAAATTTCTATTAGTGTTTATGTACTTTCCAATTTTTAGGGGGAGGGGTCTTAGTTTCTAGAATGTTTCCTATGTTAGGAAGTATAGGCCTTAATCTAAGGTACAGAATGTTATTTATTTATTTTTTTATTTTGTCTTTCATATTGTGACTGCTTATGATATATATATGTGTGTGTGTGTGTGTGTGAATACAGAAGGTTTTTTAGAAAATCTATGTCACCAATGTTTTATTTTATCATATTATATTTGGATTTTGCTGGAAGCAGAGGTAGAAGAATCTTTTAAAAAATATGCTAAAAAAATTAATCATATATATATATTTTTTTTTAAATCAAACTTTCTGAAGCAATTTGAAATTTTTCATGACATATTATATGATGCAGAGATCCAAGTTTACTTTTTGTTCGTGGTTAGAAAAAATCTGTTCAATATCCCAACTCTTCTGTGTCTATAGTAGTAATTTAAGTTTTTATATTATTATATATGTTTTCAGCATTTTAATTTTAAGTTATTTGTAAGATAACATTTTTATTCATAACTAGCATTTTCTACATAATTACTCTTTGTATGTATGAACTTAGTTGTCATGTATACCCTTGATCTGTCAAAACTCTTATTTTTAATAGTTCTTTGCTTTTTTCTTTCATGTATAGTTACATATTATTTGTGTGAATGATATTTTTATTTTCTCCCTTCATTTTTTATAACTCGTGCTCCCTTTTCTTCTTTTATTGTTTTGAATAATGCACTTATTTTATTTCTAAATTTAGTTAAATGTCCAATAGAAAGTTCCAGTAAGTATGATACTCATTTAGGAATTGAAGTAGAGTTATATTATCATATAAATAATATATTTATTCAATCATATAATAATTATAATGAATCGCTTTTCAATTACTTTGTAAATATTTTTTCATCATCTATAGAGATGATCAGATATGTTTTTATTTTTTTATCTTTTGATCTACAAGCATACCTAGATTATCCAGGTTCGATTCCAGACCACTGCAATAAAGCAAGTATAGAAATATAGCAACTCATACTATCTTTGCTGGTGGAGGGTCTTGACTTCAATTTGTAAAAAAAAAAAAAAAAAAATCCACATTTGTGGAGTTCAATAAAGCAAAGCACAATAATACGAGGTATGCCTACACTAAAATGATGTGTTCCATTAACAATTATTTATTGAATACATCAATAGTTTTCCTAATGTTTACTTAAATTTTTATTTCTATTATAAAACTCACTGGGTCAAATATATATTTTACTTTGGTGTATCCATATAATTAGTTTACTAACTATAGTAGTCGATAATGATGTTCAACACATATTTCTGGTTTTCTTTATTCTTGGCATACCATACAAATGTTCTTTCCTAATATTTTTAAAGTTGGGTGCCTTAGCAGAGCTTGAGAGATAGGTTTACTAGCAAACATTTTATTGTGAAAAATAATTTCAGGGAATAGAAATGAGGAAACTGGGAGAATAAAACAAGAAAAAGGGGAAGTCAATATGAAAAAAAAGTTATTGCAAAAAGTCCATTGGAAAACTGGGACTACACACTGCAAAATGTTTCTGACAATTCATGCAGAATCAGATGGAGTTGACTGCCTGAAGAGAAGGAGAGGGAGTTATTTCTATTCCCTATTAGTTAAAGATTGATAGAAGGGATATTACCCTTTTGCAGGCACTTATTTTTTGTATACCTCAGAATGGCTGAGTAAGCTCCCCTACAAATGTATTTCTGTAGCCATACTCATATAATTTGTTACCTACAGTAAAAGGCAAAGCCTAAAGAAGCACTGAGAGGTTTTGAGACAAGGCATAAAAGATGTGGTTGAAGGCCTTTCTCTAGACAATAAAAATGAGAGGTGAAGTATGTCACTGCTAGGTGGAAACATTAAGAACCGCATTTAGCTTCAAGCTTAAGAGAAACTTTTCTTCTTCCTTTTAACTACCTAGAAAAATTCGAATCAGGGGCCTTGCCCATAATAAGAGATTATCAGTTATAATCTCTTTTCCACACACCTATATGGTAGGGCAAACTTCTATTTACAAAATATCTGTTCTTCTTATCATTCTTCAATGACCTTTTGAAGCCCCCAAGGCACCTTATCTCAACCCTAGCTCAGAATGTCTTATATCTCCATGTTTTATTTCTATCTCAGAACTGCTTCATGTGGGGCCTCTGATTTTCTGATGTATGTGGGATTCTCAGACATATGTATGTATTAAATTTGTTTATTTTTTCTGTCTTATGTTTATTTTTCTGTCTTATGTCTATGACATTATTAGATCATCCAGAAGAATATCGATGGTAGAGGAAAATGTGTTCCTCCCCCACAATGACTTCTGATTTAGCTTGGATCCACTGGTGGCCAGACTTAAAAAGCAACTGTCCCTTAACAGTCATGCAGATTAAATTGGAACTAAACTTTTGTTGTGTTAAACTATTGAATTTGAAAGATTTATTTATTTATTTTTACTTCAATACTGTTTATTTTAGAAGCATAATCCAAATCTATTTTTCACTGTTATCATTTCCTAGCTTAACAGGTTTATTCTCGTGAAGGACAAGCTTTTGGTTGCTATAAAGGAAAACATATATGTCACTGTTGGAGGTAATCTAAGTCCCTCCTTCCCCCAGTGGTGCTGAAGACCTCAGTTCTTTCTGCTGATGCAGTAAAGAATTACAGATCAGTGAAGATAAAAAAAGTAAGGTTTATTAAAATACATTTCAGAGAGAAATGGGCTACACCAGAGAGGGCTACAGCCTTGCAGAGGTGGGGAGGTCTGTCTTATATTTGGGCAGTGATGGGTGGTTATAAAGGTGGTGCTAGCTGATTGATGTGTGAGGCCATTTTGATTGATAGTTGGCTGTTATATAACCTATTGTTAACGGTTTATGTTCCTTTCCAGAATTCATTCTGTTATAATTAGATTCACGAACTTCCAGGAATATGCATGACATTATACTTGATGGTATAATGAGGCTGAAGTGAAAAGGTCAGAGTACTCCTTACGGTGCAAGTGTTTGTTGCTGGCCTAAAACATTTGCTATGCTATGATCATTTATTTTCTTGTACTCCAGCCTCTTGGGTTGGGCTATCAATGTTATCATTTCTATGGTTATGGAGAGGGGCCTTCACTCCTATCACTCATGGCTACCTAACTACCTAACATATAGATGAGTAAAGGGTAAAAGAGAAGAGAAATAATAGAATCACCACATCATCATATGCTCTCAGATAGACTTCTAACTGCATCAAAAACTGGCATGTGATCTTCTTGTGCAAGTCACTTCATCTAGCTATGGCTCAGTTTCTCCACCTTTAAAAGAGTAGCTTAGGGCATGGGGGTAAGGTGGGGGCACTGAAGGGAAAGACAACAGAGGAAGGAAGGGGCAGCCTTTTCTCCTCAGACAGGCAGAGGAAGTTGGGGAGGCTTCTCCACTGGGGAATCCAGCACAGCCAGAGGTTGCAGACCCTGTCCCACCACATACCGGCTGACGGTGGGCTGAGCCGGGGGTGGGGGTACGGTTTCTCCGCCGCTCAGCCCCACAGGGGCTCACTGGGCCTTTCAGTCCAGACTTGGGTGGGAGGTGGCACACACCATTTCAGGGTGCAGTCCCCAGTGGGTTAAAGAGGAGGTAGAAGGAAGCCTACCGCTGCTTTCCCCTTGTGGGCTGGGGAGCACAGGTCTTGTCCCCGGATGGGGACCACAGGTCTCTGAGAACTGCTTTCTGTTGGGGCCACCGGAGAGTTGCTGCTGCCGCTTCAGAGAAGCCACTTGAAATGGAAAAAGGTGTGATGTTGGAGAATTGAGGACGGGCTGTGGGTGAGACTCAGGAGATAGCAGGATGGGGGAAATTAATGAGAAAAAGGCAGTAGCAAAGTCATGGGGAAACAACCTATTTCAAAAGGCCTAGGAAATATCCCTGGCTAGAATGTTAGGTGCGAGTGGGGAAGGAGGATGATATACGGGAAACTGTGACACGTTCTGGGGGAGACCAAGTGTTCCTGAAAGTCTGAGTGACAGTTTCTGGAACCACTGTTCTTGGCAGCCCTATGCCCCTCACACTTTAATGGAAACCTTCCTGTCAGAGGAGTCTAGTAACAGTGAAATACTGTCTGCAAGCATAGTAATTAAATATATGACGTAGGAAAGCTACAAGTGCAGACCTAGATGTAATTATCCAATGGATTTCACTTTTTTGGGGAGCTAAACAGGGGATGAATGTCTCTCAGTTGATAAATAAAATTACAGTGTAATCTATTATTTACATCACTTTTAAATTTCATTGTTTTTTATGCATGTTTGTCTTATAGATATGTGGTTGGTGACTTTCTCCCTGACAGAATTATTTGTCAAAGAAAATCATGAATTACGAATATCAGGAGGAGCAGTGTGGGATTTCTTTAATGGAGTGAAGCCTCAGGACATAGATTTTGCTACCACTGCCACCACTACGCAGATGAAGGGGATGTTTCAGTGGACAGGCTTCAGGTGATGACAAAGGAGAGAAGCACAAGATGATTCCTATCAGGCTTACTGAAGAAAATTTTGAAATTACTACATTATGGATTGATATCACTGATGGAAGACATGGCTGAGGTAGAATTCACAACCCAGTGGCAGAAGGATTCTGAATGCAGAAATCTCACAATACATTCTATTTTTAGTTTTACTTTATTTGGCTACTTTAATGGTTGTAAAGATTTAAAAATAAGAAAGATTTGTTGGACATGCTAAACAGAGGATACAATATTATATTAGAATTTTAAGGTAGTTCAGGTTTTATGAGAGAATTATAGACAAACCTAGTGACTATGATCCTGAGACTTTGAAAGAAATTGTAGAAAATGCCAAAGGGCTGGCTTAATATCAGGAGAGAGAATTTGGGTAGACCTGAAATAAGTTCTTATTGGTAACCATGTAAATCATTTGATTCACCTCATCTATAATCTTGATGTGGCTATTTATTTAGGTTTACCTCCTAATCCAAGTTTAGAAGAATTCAACAGTCAGTAAAACTGTTGAAAGTTTTCACCAAATCCAATAAAAAGTAGCCTCATTTTTTAAAGTACAGAATGATGTCACAAAATTGAATTCGAGGTTGGAGATTTTAAAAGAAGAGAAAGCTCTTGGTTTGTTTATAGTTAAAAACAGGACATATTTAATTAAAACAACTATTTAAAACCACTGAAGCCCTATCAACACTTCATTATAGGTTCTAGGATTATTGATGCAATTCTCGTGTATGTGAACTAACGAAATACCAAGGAGAGCATGATCTTCTAAAGGAAATGCAGCAGTGGTCATTCCTCCATTTCCTATGGATGGCCATGACATCAGAAAAATGGGTATTTTTTCAGGAAAAGAAACTGGGGCACTATTGCAACCTTATGAAAACAGTTGAAAAAAGTGGTTACCAAATGGAAAACAATAAACTTTTGAGTTACATAAATACTTAAAATCGATGACAGCTAGCTACCAAAAGCCAGGGAAATTTTGGTAAGATGCCCCCCGACACTTAGTGAGATTTAAGAGACCTGAATATTAGCAGAATAAAAGCCAGTTTAGAGAACCTCATCAGAAAAATAAAGTTTTTATTGTGTGAAATATGATTATATTTCAGACACTAAACTGAAATCTATCACCTCTTAATCTGATTTATATCACTGAACTTTATAATTCTTTTAGGGTAGTTCCTAAGAAAAGAATAGTTGGCTTCACCTATCTTAATATGGCTAGGCTTCCCAGCCCCCACCCCTGTATCCCCGCTGCATAGGGCAGTACTAACACTGATCTTGAAGAAAAAATGTTGCTTAGTGTTTGCAATTGAAATAAATAGGTTATTTTATACAACAAAATTCTATGGTAAGTGTCAGTTTTTATCTGAATTCTAGAATAAACTTATACTTGAAAAATAAAAGTTTTTTTTTTTTTTTTTAAAGGAGCTTAGTCTAGATTTTGAAAGTGGCCCTGGACCAGCATTATTATCATCACCTGAGAACTCATTAGAAATGCAAATTCTCAGATCTCACTCAGAACTAAAAAACAAACCTGGTGGTGGGGGTCAGCATTCTGTATTTTAACAAGTCCTCCAGGTGATTCTGGCGGACAAGTTTGAGAACAACTGTGAAAAATCTCATTATAAAAGCTCACTGGAATCTCAGCTACCAGAGCTAATGCAGAAAAACCAAAACAGCTAGATCTTACTGTTGCCAGAGGTCACTTCCAGATGGTAAATTTGATTCTAAGATTCTACTTGGTTTTATACATTACTCCTTGAATTTTTGCATCAATTTAACACTTATAGCCTATAGATATCAAATTTCAGTTTACCTTTAAGAATACAGGATGCCAAGTAAAAACACTTCCAGCAGTAGTACCAACCTGGAGCTCTCATTTTAGATCCAGAAAAATAAGCATTTGCAGCCATGAGTATTCAGCATATGATTATCATAGATGTAAAATGAATGTTCATGTTGGCTATTGTTGAAAAATAACTAAAGACAATTTGGTGTTACAAACTTCAACACTTCATGACACAAATAATCTCCTTTAGGGAGAACAGTAAAATGAGTCAGAAGGCAGGAAGCTCTTCTAGGGTAAATAAAAAGCAAGAAAGAGAAAAATAGAAAATATATGACTGGCTGAGGCCACATAGTCAACCTTGTTCGGAATGAGATGGAACAAGAAAATAAGTATAGAGCCCAGAGCTGGCTTGGCGTTTGGGGAATGACTGGCTATATGTATTGGGTTTGGTCAAGACGAGCATTTACAGGAACACAAAGGTAAATTTTTGGTTTCAATTTGCTGATATGGCACCTTGGACAGGTGTGGCTCTGTCTTGGGCTTGGAAATTTATTTCAATACTGTCAACTTCTTTTTGTAGTCTTCAGTTTTCTAGTCTTAGCATGATAGAGGCAGTATTGCCTCATGGAAGATTTTTAAATAATGAAACATAGCTTATCCTTTTTAGTACATTGATATTTTACTAAAGAATTTTCTGAACAAATTTTTGAGTGAATTTGGTCTGTGAGAGAGAGAGAAGGAGAAAGAGAAAGTGAATTTCTGCATTTAGAACAATCTTTTTCTGATATCTTAAATTAGTTATCTTTGAATATTTGGAGTCATCTTTGATACCATCTAACTCTATTAATTTAATTTAATTTTTGAAATATTCTGTTTACTAATTGACAAATTTTGTAATTTACCTGCGGAAATTCTTTTTAGATGTTTTTCCCATCTGAAACATACTTAGATATTTCCCAAATATTTTCAAAATTTTTTCAGAGTATTAGAAAAGTTGTTATGATGCTCATACTTCCCTCCATTTTTGTGTCTTTTATCCTTATCTATTTTTTTGCATTTTGCATTCTTTTTTCATTATTAAAGTTTTTGAAATAGTTTATCAATTAAAAAATTAAAAGCCTTTTTTTTTCTTTTGGAATTCTTTATTTAGATTTGTACTGTTTTCTAAAGTAATTTCTAATTTTAGCCATGTTCTATGTTTGATCTTCCTACTGTTTGTTTTAATAATTTTTCATCTTTTATAAGATGCTTAATTTAGTTGTTGTTGTTCATTCTTTTATGAATATAAGTATTAATTCTATCACTTTATTTCTATTTACCTCTTAGAAGCATTTTATCTTATTAACTAGTTTTTGGTACATACTGTTTACATTATTAATTTTTTATTTCAGCTTCTCTCTTTGATACAAGTATTTAACAATACTTTTTAATTAGGAGAAAGTAGAGTCTTTTTTATCATATTTAAGTTTTATTGCAGTAGAAGTATGTAATCTCTATAGTTCATCTATGTCTATAAAATTACTGAATATGATGAGATTAACTTTGTGGCATAAATCATAGTCAATTATGTGAAAGTTTTATTGGTATTTCCAAAGATGATGCCTTTAGTATTTTAAAGAGAAACAGCAATTAACTAAATCTAAATTAATAATTTTAAGTCTTCTGTATATCCAAATGTTTTTCCTTAACTTGTTCAAGTCATGTGTAGAGAAAGGCAAATCAAAATCTTGTATTTGCCCCAACATGTAAAAAAAACCCAAATGATGAAATGGCAAATAAAATATGGAACAACTATACAATGAAATATTCAGTAGTTAAAAAAATAATGAAGTACTTATCTATGCTACCACATAGATAAATCTGGAAAACCAGTAAAAGAAGTCATTTTCCTATGATTCCATTTATGAAAAATGCCAAGAGTAAGCAAATTTATAGAGACGGAAAGTAGATTAGTAGTTTTTCTAGTTTCCTTAGGGGAAAATGGAATGACTGCTAATGGGTGATGTGTTTCTTTTGGAGGTAATAAAAATATTAAAAATGATTATGGTAAAAAAATGATTATGGTGAATTCGCAGCTTTGTGAATATACTAAAAGCTATTGAACTGTATGCTTTAAATAGGTTGATTATATGTCAATTATATTTCAGTAAAGGTGTTAAGAAAAAGATCTTGTATATTTCTATTGTATTTCTTTATTCGACATATAACTTCACATATAACATTGTGTAAATTTAAGGTGTACAACATGTTGATCTGATACATTTATATATTGTAATATGATTGCCATTGTAGCAATAATTAGCACATCTTTCTCACCAGATGATTATCATTTTTTTCTAGTGGTTGGAATAATTAAATATAGTCTCCTAGCAAGTTTGATGCTTATTATATAATATTACTTTCTGTATTTACTAAACTGCATCAAATCTCTAGGGCTGATTTATTACTCCTGGCAAGTTTGTACCTTTAAACATCTATCCTATTCCCTTAACTTCCATCCACTGGTAACCACCATTCTACTCTCTTATTTTATGAGTTTTGCTTGCTTAGAGTCTACATATAAGTGATAATAATACAGTATTTTTCTCTGATTTACTTCACTTAGTTTTCTCAGTACCATTTGTTGAAGAGACTATCCTTTCCCCATTAGGTGTTCTTGGCCAGTATTACTGACCATATATTCAGAGGTTTAATTCTGGGCTCTCTGTTCTATTTGCCTATTTTTATGCCAATACCATACTATTTTAATTATTATAGCTGTGTAGCACAATTTGAAATCAGGAAATGTGATGCTTACAGGTTTGTTCTTTCTCAAGATTGTTTTGGTTATTTGGGGTCTTTAGAGTTCCATATGAATTGTAGAATTATTATTATTATTATTATTTTATTTCTGTGAAGAATGGAATTGACATTTTGATATAATTTGTATTATATAGAAATGGCTTTTGGTAGTGTGGACATTTTAACAGTAATGTTTTTTACAATTCATTAGCACAGGATGTCTTTCCATTTGTTTGTATCTCTGATTTCTCTTACCAATGTACTGATGTTTTTGTTGCATAGATCATTCACTTCCTTGGTAAAATTTATTCCTTGATATTTTATTGTTTTGGTGCTATTGTGAATGGGATAGTTTTCTTTATTTCTTTTTTTGATGTTTTATTATTAGTATGTAGAAATGAAACTGATTTCTGTCTGTTGGTTTTATATTTTAGTTGTTGACTAGTTCCAACAGTTTTTGGAATTTTTCTCTATATAAAATTCTATCATTTGCAAACAATGACAATTTTAACATTTTTCTTTCCGGTTGGAATGTTTTTAATTTCTATACCTTGTGTAATCTCTCTAGATAGAAGTTCCGGTACTGTAGTAAATAAAGTGATAAGCATGGGCATCCTTGTCTAGTTCCTGATCTTGAAAAAGTTTAGTTTTTTTCACCATTAAGTGTAATGATAGCTGTGATTTTGTTGTTTATGGCCCTTATTGTATTATATTTCTTCTATACCCAATCTGTTAAGGATTTTTATCATAAAAAGTTGCTATATTTTGTCAAATGCTTTTCTGAATCTGTTTAGGTGAAAATGTGATTTTTTATTTTTCACCTGTTAATGTGATGTTTTACATTTGTTGATTTGCATACGCTGAAACATTCTGGCACCCACTTGGTAATGGTGTACAATTCTTTTAATATATCCTTGAATTCAGCTTCCTAATGTTTTGTTGAAAAATTTTACATATGTATTCATCAGAGATATTTGTCTATAGTTTTCTTAGATTTGTCTGGTTTTGGTATCAGAGTAATGCTGGATTTCTAGAATAAGTTTGGAAATATTCTCTACTTTTCAATTTTTTGAAAAGTTTTATTAGAACGGTATTAATTCTGTAAATATTTGATAGAATTTTCCAGTAAAGTAATCTAGTCCTGGGTTTTCTCTATTGGGAGGTTTTTGATTACTTTATTTGTTATTAGTCTGTTCAGATTTTCTACTTCTTACTGATTCAGTCTTTATAAGTTGTTTGTTTCTAAAACTTGATACAACTTTACTGGATTATCTAATTCATTGGTATATAATCATTCATAGTAGTCTCTTATGATACTATGTATTTCTGTATAATCAGTTTTAATGTCCCCTCCTTAATTTCTAATTTTGAGTCTTTTTTTTCTTCATTATTGTAGCTAAAGATTTCTCAATTTTGTTTTATCTTTTTGAAAAACAAAATCTTAGTTTTATTGATTTTTTCAATATTGTCTTTGCTTATATCTTTATTATTTTCTTCCTTCTGCTAACTTTGGGCTTAATATGTAATTTTTCTAGTTTCTTGAGATGTAAACTTAAGTTGTTTGTGTTTTTCTAATTTTTTAATATATGCATTTATTGCTAATTTTCCTCTTAGAACTGCTTTTGCAGCCTCCCATAAGATTAAGTATGCTGTTATCATTTTCATTTACTTTGAGATTTAAAAAAAAAAAATTCATTTGATTTCTTCTTTGTCTTATTGGTTGTTTAGAACTATGTTCTCTAGTTTACACATATTTTTACATTTTCCAGCATTTTGCTTATAGATTGCTAGTTTTATAGTAAAAAAAAAAAAATGTTGGTATAAATTCAATCTTCTTAAATTTTCATATAATGTGTTTTTCATATAATCCATCCTGGAGAATGTTCTGTGGGCACTTGGGAAGACTGTGTATCCTTCTGCTGTTGGATGGAATGTTATCTCTCTGTCTGTTTCTATATATGTCTGTTAGGTCAATTTTGTTTTAAAGTATCATTCAATTCCAATGTTTCCCTGTTTATTTTATTATCTGAATAATCTATCCTTTGCTGAAAGTGGGATGTTGAAGTCTTCTACTACTTTTGTATTGTCTATCCCTCCCTTCAGATCTGTTAGTATTTGTTTAATATGTTTAGGTGCTCCAATGTTGTATATATTTACAATTGTTACATCTTCTTGATGTACTGAACTCTTTATCATTATGTGATGACCTTCTTTGTCTCCTGTTACAATTTTTTGGCTTAAGGTCTATTTATCTGATATAAGTAAGGCTACCTTCACTTTCTTTTGATTTCTAATTGCATGGAATAGTTTCTTTCACCTCTAAATGTTGAGGCTATTTGTATCTGTACAGCTGAAGTGAGTCTCTACTAGGAAGCATATAGTAGAATCTTATTTTTTCCTTACAGTCAGTCTATGCCTTTTGATTGATGAATTCAATCTAGTCACATTTAGAGTGATTATTGATTCATAAAGATTTACTACTGGCAATCTTTGCCTCTGGTTGTTTGGTATCACCATTGTTTCATTTTTATTCTGTTTCTGCCTACCTTTGTTAATTGGTGGTTTTCTATAATGATATTCTCTGTTTCTCCTTTATTGTGATTCATGACTCTAAATTTTTGGTTACCATGAGGCTTACATAAAATATCTCATAGAAAAAAATCTATTTTATGCTGCTAGCAACTTATCTTTATTAACCTATAAAGGCTCCACCCTTTTATTTCTCCTCTTTTATATTTTTGATGTTACAGTGTACCTCCATTTATGCTATGTGTTTGTTAACAAATTATACTAGCTATGGCTATTTTTAATATTGTTTTTCTTTAACCTTTATACTATAGTCAAGTGGCTAACATACTACCTTAATATAGAGTTACAGTTTTCTAAACACCCTTTACCTTTACCAGTGTGTTGTGTACTTTTATATGTTTTCATGTTACTGATTAGTGTCTTTTCATTTCAGTTTGAAAAACTTCTTTCAACATTTCTTGCAAAGGTGGTCTAATGATAGTGAACTCCCTCAGCTTTTGTTTGTCTAGGAAAGCTTTTATTCTCCTTTTATATCTGAAGGCTAACTTTGACAGATAATGTATTCTTGGCTGGCAATTTTTATCTTTCAGCAATTTGAATTAGTCATTCTACTTCCTCTCAGCCTATAGAGTTTCTGCTGAAAAATCCACTGATAGATTAATGAGGGTTTATTTTGTAAGTCACTTTCTTTTTACCCCTGGCTGCCTTTAAGGTTCTTTATCAATAAGTTTTGATAATTTCATCATACTGTCTTGGAGAAGGTTTTTGACATTAAGATACAAGAGTGTTCTGTTTTGTGCACTTGTATGTCTAAGTCCTTCCTGAGGTTTAGGAAGTTCTCAGCTATTTCTTTAAATAAACTCTTTGCCGCCTTCCCCCTCTCTTCTTCTGGAATCCCATTTACTTTTAATATTTTCCTTTCTGGTTGGATCTAATATCTCTCATAGGCTTTCTTCTTATTATTATTTTTTTAAAATCTTAGTTCCCAAATATCTTCTCTGTTATTTTCATATTCTTATTTTCCAAGTGATTCATTCTTTCTCCCATTTGGTCTGCTTCGTTGCTGATGCTCTCTATTGCATTATTTATCTGATTTATTGAATTCTTCAGTTCCAGAATTTCTGTTTGCTTCTTTTTTATAATCTTAATCTCCGGTGAAAAAACTTCCTTTTCTTCATTAATTTTATTCCTGACTTTATTAAATTGTCTTTCTAAGTTTTCTCTTAGCTTGTTGAATTTATTTATAACAGCTATTTTGAATTATCAGTTAAATCTCAATATTCCATGCCTCTGAGTTTAGTTGCTCAAGAATAAAATTACGTTCCTTGATTTTTTCATATTGTTTGTTGGTATGTGCTTCTGCTTTTGCATTTGAAGTAGTAGATACCTCTTTAAACTTCTATGACTTCTTTGGTTTTTACGATTCAACAGGCTATCAGAAACCTTAGTTCTGAATTTCAGAAGATGGAATTATTATTCAAGTTTGTGTTTTCTCCCCTGCCCATTGATCTTAACCTATTTTCTGAGCACACTCATTCCCTGTCTATTAGTGCTTGCTCTTCCAGAAAGACTAGAAAGCACAATCAGCAGTAAAGTGGGAGAGGCGTGGGTTTAGCACTTGGGGATTTGGGGTACCAAAGGGCCTAGTGGAGTCTTCCCTGAGTGGGGTACTCACAGAGACCTGTGGACGGACTTCTCGCTGAAGTCCTGAAGCGAATAGCAAAGAAACATTCCTTTAAGCCTTTTCCCTTTTAGAAAAGTGCAGCTGACCACCAGTGTTAATTTAACAATATGTACAGGAATGCTACGTTTTCTAGGATTTGACATTTTTAGCAATCAAGAATTATTATATTTTGTAAGTGGAAATACCACTACTAAAAACACAATGCTATAAATAGAATGATGACATTTATTTCCAAAGACAATCAATATACTAGAGTGAAACAAAAATAATAATAAATGCAAGAAATTTTGTCATAAAGTTTAAGGGTGAGGTTTGGACTGTTAAACTATGAGTTTTCTTAGGATGTATGTTACAGCTGCAATTGCCTCTGGTGAGTATTTTTGGGGCAAGCAGGAAATGGGTTAATGCGATTTGATATTTTTATTTTCTTCCTTCTTCACCCTCTCCCCAGTCATGGATATGCCTCATCAGAAATTCTGGTGCTGTTGGAGAGAAATGTGTTTCTCCAACTGCAACCCACATAACTGGGGTAGCTGGGCAATTACTCACAGCTTTCTCTTTTCTTCTTCTCTGTGGGTGAGATCACCATTTTCTTCCTCCTCTGAGAGAAGGGTCACCACTGCTGCTACCAGAAACCTTAGCCCTGGTGCAGAGTCATCCTAGGGATGAGGATGGCTCTGGTGAGATCCTCCTTCTCCTTTGCATCCAAACTCATTTTTATTCTGCTCCAATAGCTGAATATTCATGCTGGAATCCCCACTCGGGCAATTTGGACTTCTACAAATTCTCTCCACGTATAGATAGCTGCCCCGTTTTGCATTCTCCAAGTTCCCCCCACAAACTGCCTCCCCTAAAAAAAATGTGAGTAGAGGTGGGGCAAGTTTGCCAACTCCCTTGGATCCACAGTCCTTACTAAGCTGTTTTTTATTTTCAGATGCATACCTAAGCTAGAATCTTTCCACATCCTTCATTGTATGCTGCAGGGTCACTTTTATTTGATTGTAGATGTCTAATTAGTTGTTTTTAAAGACAGCGGAAAGAAAAGAAAAATGCTTACATTGCCATAATGCTGCTGTCACTTTCCCATATTGTATTTATATATCATCTTCTTTTTTTCTCCAATTTTCGCTCCATTTTATGGTTTGCATATTATAAATGGAATAATATATCGATAAGACATGTTCGCCTTTTGTTCCTCAGATCATTTGTCTTCTCTATTTTAATATTTTGAGAACAAAATCTTCACTATGTGTTACAATTTTTTGTGTGTGTAGTTCTTTTTATATATAGGAATGTTTAAATTTTCTACCCTTTATCTTTTATGAAAATTACAGCTTTATATAATACCTTTAGTAATCTATTATTTGGATAATATATTTTCTTTGCAAAAAGAAAAAACAGAAGATAAGATAGGGAAAAAATAATACAATTTATGTGTTGTCTCTTCTTCCCACATCCAAATTCTCTCCTTAAATAACAATAGCCAAAATCATTAAATTTTTAGAGTTTATATAATTAAAATTTTCAGTAGGTTTTTTCAGCTATAAACATTATTCCTTGATATTCAGCTATTATACAAGAGCAAATAATCAGCAAATTTACTTTATTCTCAAATTTCTTTCATTGGTAAATTACTACTAATTTTCTTACAAAAAGTATTTCTATACTGTAGCGGCTAAAATATTTAGGCACTCACTTCTCACTCTATATTTCATATTTGTTTCTATTTTATTTTCATGATTAAATATACTCAATATTCATTATAATTTCCTCTGCATCTTTTAATTGTTAGTTTATCATTTGGTACTTTCTATTAAAAAAGTCTCATATAATATTTTTTTGATATCATGTTAAAAACCCATTTTTATAACTTTCATAATTGAAGTTTAGTTAGTTGTATATATAGATACATTTTACTTGAGAATTTTATAAAATGTATTTAGTGTTCTGAAGTTTAGTGTGTTTACATGATATTTTCCCATTGCTACCTCCATTTTTTTCTTTTCTTTATTTTCTTTCTATATTTAAATCTCATTAGTTTTTTATTCACTATCACAGTTTAGTTAAACTCTGGATCAATTTTACCTAGAATATTATATTTTCTTGTCACAACTATTTTTTTTTTCCTCTAGCATAAATTAGATACTTATTGACTATCAGAAGTATTCTAGGCTTGTCGTAAATGTTACACATTTTGTTGAATTACTTCTTTAAATATTTTCATTTGGTTTTCTTTTGGATCTCAAACCTTATTAACTCCTTTTTGTTTCCATTTTATTTTACTATCTTTTGTGTTGCTATTCTGATGAATGTCTTCAACAATCGTATAATTTATATTTATTTTTGATATTGTTAATTAGTATTTTTATTCATTTTTTGGGTGAGTTTCTGTTTTATATCGTCTTTAAATGAAATTAATATTTTTTAGCAACTCTTTGTAGGAAGTTCTTTGGAGTAAGATGATACATTTGAACCTAAGAATTCCTCCTTCTATACTTTTACAGAAAGTTTTTCTGGAAAGCAACTTCTCTGTGGGTTTCTTTGTGTAGCCTTAGGTACTCAGCTTCTCTGATCCAAAATAGATCCAAAAGAACTTCAGTCATTAAGCCTTCACAATCCTTGTTCTAGCAACTATGAAAGATAATTTTGTACTTTGTGGTAGAGTACTCTTCTTGTCGAGAGTGTTGTAATTGTTGTTTTCTGAAAACTTCAGTGGGTGATTGATCTTTCTTGATACACTAGCTTCTTTCAAATGCCTGTTCAATATTAATTTAAAAAGCAATTTTGCCCAATTTTTTTTCAAATACAACCTAAAACATGAAATCTGATACTATCTCTCACCTTGTTATGCTGAACATGTAATTTGTAGGTTTGTTTGTTTGTTTGTTTGTTTTCATTTATTGGGAATTTCAAAGATTTCCAAGAGAATGAGAAAGATGATTTAATGCAGTTATGCTCATACATTTCGCTAAAGATTTATATCAAGTTGTTTAATTCTCTTCACTATTTAATCCAAATAAAATATTAGAGAGATTGTTAGAGTCACTACTGTTGAATAAGATGTTGTTTGTTATTTATGATATTAAATAAAAGAGAGACTAGTTAAAGCTACAAGATTTAGGTATACTTAGGTTACAGAACATTGATCGAAGGACAACAGATAATAAATGGTATACAAAGTTTGAAAAGATAGATTCTAAAACTTCCAGACTTATGTAAATGTTTACTGCTGACAAAATTTTAGAACTACTAATAGATAATGTGGTAGCACTTTGAAAGAAAAATAATGACATCTAGAAGGTAAACAGCATGTTTAATCACATGATGCCTAAGATGATTATATTTAATTTATGTGTTTCTTAGATTGTGTTATCTAGGAAATATTTCATTAAATATATATATATATATTTAATATATATTTTATTTCATTTAATATATATTTATTTCATAATATATATTTTATTTCATTTAATATATATTTTATTCTAGGAGGAAAGGTGATAGTTTACTTATATATAGTAGTCGCTGATCAAATAATTATACCTAGATTGTTGATAAATAGATTGTTTAAACCCGGATCATCCTTAGATTATGATACTCGATTTCATGATTGATTTTATACTATTTAACATGTTTATTAATGACTTGGCATAATATAAAGAAAGTGCTTATTTAACTTACAGAGAACAAAAGATTCTGTATAATAGCTAATGTGTTATTTGCTAAAATTATAATTCCAAATTATTTTTGTTATGAAAAGCCAACTCGTGCAAGATGAGTTTAAAAGTGATACATATAAATTTTAAAAAAATATAAGTTTCAAATTTATTTAAATTGTTATCAAGCTGAGAAATAGTTTTGAAAGAAATTTATTGTGTCAAAAATACCTAGAAGTACTATTTGAACATAAGCTAGCTACCGAATGACATAATTGTAGAAATGTTTGTATAAAAAAGATCCAATTTTAGTGTCTTCAAATCTTGATGCACTGTAATGACAGAGAGCAAGAGACTATAAGTGGGATATCAATTGAATGAGAATAATCTCACTGTACAGATAACTTATCAGAATGTATCTCCAGTAGTATTCAAACATCTATGGAGTAAATATACTCATTGAGAAAGAATGCAGGCTTTGGATCCAGATTTGCAGAGGCTGAAACCTGGCCCTACAATTTCATAACTGCATGACTCTAAATTATTTTTTGGGCTCTGTCACTCAGTTCTTCATATGAAAAATCAACTAGTAATGGTGTTTACCTTAAAGTTATAAAAATTAAACTCATAATGAAAAAAATTGTACTTAGTAAATGCTTAATAAATGTTAGCTATATTAACATATTGGTTTATCATATTTGTGAGATTTGAAATTAAGAATAAAACAACCATTTGGTGAGGAATCTATAAATGCTTTCCTCTAGTGATCAAATGCTATTGATTTAGGAAAACTGATTTTATGGTTAGTGTTCAATATATCTAATAATTTTAATAATGCTAGAAAATATAACAAATTTATATATTCTGAAAGTGTAAATAATAAAAATTGCAAGTGGAATAGCAGCTATATAATATTCTTTTATTATTAAAGAATTTATTCTCTTTAAATTATAGTGGAATTACATATAGTCATGCTATACTGAAAATAAATATACACATACTTTATAATAGCATTTATAAATCAGCACATTTCCTTTGTACTACATAAAAGAGCGGTGGACACAATTTTTAAATTCCTTAACTTATTTATTTATAGAAATCTGGTTTCTCCCATCTCCACATATCTCATTTATTCACTTGTGGATTTTGTTTTCCATGTGTGTGTTTGTGTGTGTGTGTGTGTGTGTGTGTGTGTGTGTGTGTATGTGTGTGTGTGTGTGTTTAATAGTTATAATAGATAAAAGGTTGGGAGGTATAGTTGATGTAGATATGGTAAGTCGTTTTGGAAGTTTTCTTTTATGTTTACTCAAACTGTTTAATTTTCTAAAGGAAGAGTATATTTTATACCCAGAAAAAGGAGTTCTAATTTTTTATAACTTTTTATGGTAATGTTTAACACATTTTTTGTTTCCATTTATAGGTTATCTTTAACTAATTTTTGTATTTGCAGTCATTTTTTTTCTTCTGTTTCCATTAACTCTCCCCCAAATAGAATTAAAATTTATTTAGACATTTATTTACAGAATATATTGTAGAACAACACTATATTTGATTTTAAAATGCATTTTGTTCTTCTAAAAGGTTTTGTTTAAAATAGAAGTGATATAGTATTCTGACCCAATTCACCACTAGACTATATTTATTTACAAAGTAAGATTTTACCAAAGCTTAGACAAATATCCTTGCTTTTAATAAACAGATGTTGTCTATTAATTGTTGTTCTGTTATGTCACGCTAATATAGCATCATTTATTATTCAGGTGCCAGATAAACTTTGACAGATGGAACATCAGTGTAGCTAATGTTGGATGATATAAGCATTGGAAGCATGATAGTAATGTGTTAACTGTGGCACTGGCATTTGGAACCATAGAAGTCATCTTGGCAGGAGCAGAGGTGCTATAATAACTAGCTGACTGTCTATGGCCAACCAAGCACATGGCTGTCAGTCATATCATTATTTGGAAAGAAGAAATATTCAAAACTTTAAAACTGGCCAATGTATATTTTTGTTTAAACCCAACTCTGAATTTTGTCAAGTCCATATGCTTTATTCTGTTTGCCTTGTTGTTCATGTAACTTTTAAGATAAGAGGACATCTGCTAACTTTGGCTCAGAATACTACATAGACATATTCTCAGCCATTCTGTCCTTGAAAAAATTTTCTACAAACAACAAAAAAACTTTCAGGATGCTGCAGGCCTAGTCAGTCATTTCATATAATTCAATGTGTCTGTAAGATCTTTTTTTTTTTCTTATTAAATGATTTTTAGTTGGTTTTTCAGAGTTATAATTGCAGGTTGTTTCTTCTCTGAAGTCTCTGAACAAAATGGCCTTAAGCATGCTCCAAGAACAAGCTGCTCTTTGGCATAAGCCATTTGACATTCATCCTTCTTCCTGAAATTTGATTCATCTGGACTGTGACATCTCACTGAATTTAGCCAGAAGCTAGAGAATTTGCCTTCTAGCATTTTTTTAAATTTTATTTATTTATTTTGTTTTATTTTTTATGCACTTCCTGGACCTGTATATAGCTTTCTTTACATTCTGACCTTCAGCTTCTGCTGAGGTCTGGTGGACATTGTGTTTCTGAGGCATAAAGAGTCATCTAACATTGTGCTGTCTAATGTGCTTTGTGCTTGGGTAATATTGATTTCAACTGACACACAGAAAAATACTAAGTCATGCATGTTTTATGCTGTTTAGTGTGTTCATTCTCTTTGTAAGAATAAAAGTTCAGATTACAAAGGAGAAGCTGGCTGTTATAGTTGAGAAATAAAACAAAACGAGTCCTACTTTAGCTACCATATTGAATTGCACTATATTCTATGCCCTATAGTGAAAGGATAAATATGTTGTCTTTTCAGTGTCTTATGAGAAAAGTTTCTTTTCAAATATGTGGTAGTCCTTTAGCAGTATCTTATTTTAACTTCAATAATGTGCCAAAAAACTCAAAGGAAAACAGAAAATACACTCAATGTTTAAGATGTCAGACCCGATATTATGGTATAATTATTATAAAGAGAATTATAATCAGGTAAAATATAATAAGATTTAAATTTTCATTATCACTGTTTTCAATGCTTTAGAAATTTTCTACTTTATAAAAATATTTTAAATGTTTTAAATTCGATTGGATATATATTTCTAAACCTGTTGTCCTGCATGGCACATTATTTTTTAATTGTTAAATTTTATAGTTATATAATATTTCAGAGGATTGTTAAAATTTGCTTAATCTCTTCACATCACTAGATATCAGAATTAAACTTTTATTGGCAAGTATAATTTATATCAACCCTTACTTTATAGTTATGATAATCCGTTTTGTTCAATCTAAATTGTCTGGAAAAGCATGCCTGACAATTGTTTTTGGTAAACATTTGCTTGAAACAGCATAGTATCTGATTTGAGATAGGTGAAGCAGCTGTTTTAGCTTCACAGAAAATGTTGCCAGAAAGAAATTGTGTCCCCAAGGTGTGGGGTGAGTTACAGCTTTAAAAAATTAAATTAGCTCAGCACACATTTGGCTCCCCTGTTACTTGGCTTCCTTGCACCATGGCCCTCCACCATGGTTTTCTATTTGTTTGGCCCAAACTCTTCTGTAGTTTATCGACAGTAGCATGATAAATCACAGTTTCCACTGGGCACCATACCTGCTCACATGGTCTTAGTCTCTGTAAGGGGGCCAATAGTTCTTATACAGGATTGTGAAATTGCTCTTTCAAAAGCTCAGAAATCGATGTTCCATGAAACTATTCTTAATCCAGGTAGTAACTCAAAGGGAGTTGTGACTCTTCCTTCAGAAATAACTAAATTCTTATTTTGAGGTGGCATCTGCTCATCTTTGTGTGAGACTAACATGTCAGAAATATCTCATGCATGGAGGAGATGATAAATGTAACTATAGAATAGGGGTGTACACTTTATTATTTTTAATATTTAAGAATATTTTAGGTGACCGTTTATTAATTAGAATTTCACATCAATTCAAATGACAATAATAGAAAATGTTAATTAAATCTGAAGCAATTTAATGAAATCCCATTTGATTTTCATTGGTGCATATAAATTTACCTTATATGTGTGTGGGAGGGGGTATCATGTTGCTTGAATTATATGTATGAATCCTTTACTTACCTTCGGCTACTGTCCAATTAAATTTTAATTATATCATGTGTCTTGAATTTAGATAACTAAAGAAACACTATTATGGGAAACCATAACACCATCATAGAATAAAAGTATAGTCACTATGGCTAATTGGAGAGGAATGTCATTAAATCATAATGGAATATAAATCTAAAAATGTACACAAGGCAATAAGTGAAAATAAATAATGGAATGTCTGCTAAATCAGGCATGAGTGAAAAATCTGTGTTACCTCTATTCTAATTAATGAGTGATAAAGTATTTTACCCTTATACATGAAAAAAATTAGAATTTGTTTATATTAACTAAATAGAAAATATATTTAATATTTTAGCTGTTATATAGAAAAGAAGATAATTAACCTCTGACTTTTCAAAGCATTGCTTATGGATTGGATGTTCAAATTAGGAACTGCATTGTTTCAAAACAAATCTTCTACTAGTTTGTGTCATATTGATTGATTCAACTATGTTTTTAAATAGAGAATTACATTCCATAATGACATATACATGATAAATATGTTAAAGTAAACTAAAATTTTCATAAATAGTTTTAAAAGGCAAGAGGTCAAATTAATTGAATGAGAGTCATGGCTCTTTTCAATGCAATTTTATTACTCATGGTTTTGCCAAGGGCTAATAATATTATCAAAGAACAGTATTTGCAGAGTGCACATTTTGCTTTGTGTGTGTGTGTGTGTGTGTGTGTGTGTGTGTGTGTGTGGTTTGATTTGTTTTCTCAGTGCTGTCTCTAACATAGAACTCAATGTTACATGACGCTTTTCCAGTGGTATATAACATAAATCTTCTTATTTTGTCTAGATTCTGAAGAAACCTTAGAGTAGATAAATTCCTTACAGCCTGATTCATTTCTGGTATTGATTTCCAAAAGTCTAGAATAAGATGACAGTATTTCAAATTATTAAAAACTTTAAAAATATTCTGGTTGAATTATTTTTTTTATTCACACTGAAATTTGATACCAAGCAAACTTTACTGAATTTTAGGTTATAAAGTGTTTATGAAAGCACAAGTTAAAGATTTATGTTCTAATCTTTTGGCCCTTTCATCAGTTTGCCTGAGAACTAATGATAATTTTTTTTGCCTTATGTATGGATATGGATTATGAAAATATAACTGGATATCTATCATCAAAAAGTATAGTCTCAAAAAAACCTACTTCAAATGAAATAAAATTCCTTAATCCCCCTTTATTTTCATTTTGTAATGATAGTGGGAACACTAAGCCATATCGATTTGTGCTGCATATTTCCTTTTTTCAAAAATTTTAATGGCATCCTTCACTTAGGATGTATTTAATTAATATTATAATAGATGTTCTTAAAATTTTAGTTTTGGTAATGGTTTTCCATATGTAATCTAAGAACTAAAGGACAAAGTTGTAAGAGTAACAACTGGGATTAAAAATATTTTTTTTTTTCAGGACAAAATTGTAAAACTAAAAACTGGGATTGAAAATATTTTTTCAAGTTTCTATCTGTACCATGTTTACTGATTGTATCACTTAGATTAACTTTGCATTTTGAAAATATATATCAATTGGTAATATAGCAGAGTAGTTCTGTTATTTAATAGATCTTAAAATAAGGCATTAATTTTTCTGATAATTTCATAGAGTAACTGGTAAATTCAAAATCTCATCCCACTCTAGGAAAGCTTTTTATTTAAATATCACATTGGATTATAATGTCACTGACGTTTATTGAATGCTCACAAGAGGCCAGTCTCTGGGTTAGGTTTTCCATATATTTAATTTATTTTAATCCCCAATAATATTGTAAGAGAACTATTATCCCCATTGTTGAGATAAGAAAACAGGAGAACAAAAATTTTGTCACTTATCCAAGCAGTATTATACAGCTAGTCAGTAGAAGACCTGGAATTTGAACCGTGATGTTTAGGACATTACTTTCTAAACTCTTTTCATTTTACTAGATAATGGTATACATAAGTTTTCAAGTTAGTTTTGTTGTTGCTTATTTTTCTTTCAAATTTTGTTGCTTATGCTCAAAAATTAAATGACCGACATGCATATCTATGCATATTGTTTGAAACAAAACTGCTGGGAATGCTCTAGCAGGAACATAATTTATAAAGTTGAATTGTTTTATTTTTCCCCTCCAAAAATCTATGCATTGGAAAATACTTCACTAAGGTAATTAATTACAAAATCATTAATGTTAAATAAAGACAAGACTTCAGATGTCAGATGAAGAATTCGTCCTTTGTAACACATTAAAATATGCCATTTGGGGCAATGAGTGACCTATAATACAAAGTAATGTAGTGATTAGCAACGTGTCATCTGGAGCCAAATTGCTAAAGTTCAGCATTGTCATTTAATCCTTGATATTAGGCATGTGGTGTAAACTTTCTCTGCCTCATTTTCTTTTAATAAAGTGGCGATTAAAATGGAATCTTCCGTAGGTATGTTCGAGTACTAGTTTTATAGAATTTATATATAAAGAAGCTCTTTTCACAGAGCCTGACTCAGTAATTGATAGCTATCATTAATTTTCAATGCTATTCTCAGGTCAACTGATTGAATTGATGATCATGAACAATGAATCAATATTTCCATATTGGTCTTGTTTGGGCTAGAATATAATATACAAAATATTAAATAATATATAAAAATATATTAAGAAATAGAAGTATTTAAAATAACAAAACGTTTTTTATTTTTAGTTGGATAAATTTAATTTTCATATATGACCTGTATGCATCCTTAAGAATATGGAACATATTTATTCAGATATAGCTAAACAGGAAAAAAAAAACAAGAACAAGAATAAAACGGTTTATTGAGTTCTCAATAGACAACATGCATAATTAAAAATATCCTTATACAAAAAAATAACTATGCCTGAAAATATTTCAAGACTGTAGAATTTAAATATATTAAGAAAATTAATTGTCCAAGGTTATTAAAGTATCTGTAAAAACTGAAAGTAATATTTTTCAGTGCAAATTAATTAATTAATGACTTTATTTATACAGTTGTCTTGAGGTTGGCAGGAATCCCATTCTCTCAAGGACACTGAGGAGATAATATCAGGCAAGGTATTAGTGCTGTGCAGTGGTGTTCTGCTGGCTTTTTCATGGTTGGGCTTTGCATTTCCCCTTCACTTTCATTCTTCCTTGTTCTATTCTCACTTATTCTTTTCCCTATAAACATCTAGCTTTTAGTCTTTTGCAACCACTAGATCTGAAAATTTATTGATCTCAATCAACTTTGTATTGTTTTTTGTCTGACTCACATGCCGAATTTCCTTTCTCTCTCCTTCCAAAGTACATTGGTGGAAAAATAGCACCCTTATTAAATCCATCTTTCTACCTATTTAATGGCTGAATCTGTGCCACTAAATGTGACCAGAAACACAACAAACACTACATCAACTGATATTTAAATTCATTACTACCAAAATGGTTGGGCTCTTAATGCTGTCTAAAAATTCTACAATGTTATCTCATTTTCCTAAAGATATTGCTTAACTTACATATTAGACTATTATTATTTTTTTTTTTTATTTCTAAAGATATTGATTATTTTGAATTTCTTGTGCAAGTAATCATTTCATTCTCAAATAAAGGCAGTTTTATATTTATCTTTTTACTTTTTATTATTCCTTTTGGTTAATATACTGGCTAGGATCTCTAGTCTACTGTTGCATAGAAGCGATAAGAGAGGACATCCTCAGTTTCTTCCAACTCTTAGGAATCCATCATTTATTTAACTCAGTTCAATTATTTTTTACCCCTTACCACTCAGCTGAAACTACTCATAAAGATAACCCATGGACCTTATTCTTCTAATTATAATGATTAATACTCAGACATTTTATCTGGCTGATTTGTAATGCTTGAAACCTTTAGATACTCCTTCCTACTTTAGCTTCAGCAATACCACACACTCCTGATTTTATTCTTTCCTTACAAGTTGTTTATTTTTATTTTTATTTTTTTCATGTTGCTTCTTTTTAATGCTCTTTCTTCTTATCCCTTCAAATTTTAAATTTGATTTGGTTCAGCACTCAGGCCTCAGGATCTTCTATTCTCTATCTGGACCAGCTCTGTAGATCTTCTCTTCTAATTTCAAGGATTACATATTTTGTAAATACCATCAAATTATATTTTCCTAATTTATATATTTAGAGCAGTGTATCTTCCAAAGTTTAGATTAACATATATAAACATGCATATGATACATTTTCTTTGATTTCTAATAGGTATATCAAAGATAACAAGTCAATTTAATCTCAATCTTTTCTCTAAAACTGACTATTTTAGATTCTTCTCTTCAATAAATAGCAACTCTACTTTTTCAGTTGCTCAAACCAACAAACTTGGAGTCATTTTTGATTCTTTCAATTACAGCTCACAGCAAATTTATCAACAAATCCTGTTTATCTTCAAAACATAACAGAATCCAACACTTCTCAACATATCTACTACTGCTTGTGCTTCAACCTTTGATATCTCTCCCCAGTTCATTTCAAACATAGCAGCTTTTCAGAGTCCTTCTAACTATAACTCTCAGATGGCTTTCTATTTTTTCCAAATTAAAAATAACATTCTCACAAAAGGTTTTCAAATCTCTTGCTCTCAAGTCTCTAACTTTATTTTCTATTTTATTCCTTCTTTCTTTGCTCACTCTGCCCCAGACGCAAGAGCCTACTTTCTATTTCTCTAACAGGACAAATACATTACAGCTTTAGTACTTCATACTTGCTATTCCTGAACCTGGAACAATCTTCTCCTTGATATTTACATAGTTCAATTTCTCATCTTCTTTAAGTACTTTGAAATGTTAGATTATCCTTGAGGTCTTCCCTAACTTTCCTCTTTACAATAGTAACCCCTTATGCTAGTACTTTCCCTTACTCTGTTTAAATTTCTCCAATCATGTGTCATCATATAAAATGCTAATGGTTTAATTGTTTATGTTGTCAAATAAAAAAATTCAACTAAAGCTCTTATTTGTTAAGTGATTCATGAATCAGCTTTCAATCTAGCAGATATAAAGGAGTTCCAAAGAGCTATACAAGACAAAGAATTTTATAGGCAAAAGGAAGCAGAAATAAGCTTGCTATACTAGACAAAAAGCAGATTGGTTATTGCAAAGTTACTTTCCATATAGAGGATGGCAGGAATTTATTAGGCAGATTTCTTAACTAATGCTTATCAGGAGATTCCTGGTTAGCTGACTGAAGATTTCATTTCTGGGAAAGCTGAAACTATAACCAAGTCAAGTTTTGTTTTGATGATGTGAGACTTAGCATAAGCGACTCCATTTTGGGCCTGTTGTCTTACTTTCAATGTTCTTCCTTCACAAATCACACTTTTTTATTTGTTTACTACTGTGGAAGATTTCATAACACAAAGAAAGCACCACACACATATTTTTGAATATATGGGTGCCTGAAAGAGAAACATTTTAAATTTTATTTTAAAAGTATTTTCTTTGTTATTTGTGTTTTCTTGTTTATAACAACTCAAAAGTAATTTTTTATACAAAAAGAAGACCAAATCAAAATTCAGGAATTTCCAATTGTGTCAGAGCAATAAAATATAATGATGTTTGAGAGAACCTTTTATTGTGAGATATATCATCAATTTTTATATATACATATATCTAAGGGAAAATAAATTTCAAAAAATGTTAAAAATGACACAGAAAGTAATACATAGAATAATGAAAGTTAGTCATTAGTCAAGAATTACATAGATATGTGATAAGTACACAATCATCTGATATGCTTCAAGTTTTATAAAATACATTTGGAATTATATTGTCATTAAAAAGATAATTGGAGATTATTGTGCCTCTATATTAATTTAGTCAAACTTTTATGAGTATGAGGGCATATATGACAAAACAATTTTATTTTGACTTTCGTAGCAACCACATCTATTAAATTTTACTATATATTTAATGCTAGAAACCACTACTTCAAAAGTACATAAGCCACAACCACTCACGAGTTTAGCTAAAACTATGCATGCTTCTGAAAAGTCAATTCGGTCATTTTTACTGATCTAACCCTTAATGTCCTTGAGTGGTTAGTTATAAAATATTAATGATATCAATAAAAAATGGAAACCAAAAGACAGTTTAAAGCATAAATTACTTAAATTAAAAAAGTCAGTGAAAACAAATGCTTCTACCCTAAAGTCTACAGTGACAACATAATCTGAAGACCTTGAATATTTCATATAACAATAAACTATTTGAAATGTAAATAATATTATTGTATTTTTTTCTAAATAAGAAGCATTGGAATATGTATTTTCAGATTTGTTTGCTAATCAAACATGTTTGCCTAATAAAACTTCCTACATATTACCTTCCAGCATCTAAATTACTTAGCAATATTAAAAATAACATAAGTAATAGAAAGAAAAACTAGTATATTTTTAGATGCCTATCTTTTAAGCAACTTTGCATTTCCGAAATGGCGTTAAAGTAATATATCTTCCAGATTATTTCCCAGGATAGGCTAGTGCCATGTTGCTAACCATGAATACAAAAATATAGAAACTTTAGTAATGTGATTTTAAAATTTAAAAATGTATTATAAACATTAGAAGACATTTGTAAGCATGATCCAGATAGTATTTGATAGTAACTTGTAGAAGTTTTATTTATCCTAATTTCTTTGTAGCATAATATGAAATCTCTTATTACTTGATTTAATTGCATTTGGATTTTTAGGTTGCATGACATTATATGACTTATTAAAATGCTTTTTTATCCATCATTAGTGGTGGACTCACAGCATCTATTTGCTGCTCAGTGTAAGAAAAGCACTCCAGGATATAGCACTTGTTATGTCAAATGGCATTTCTTACTTTCTCAATAATTATGTGCACACATCACATCTACATAAGTATCTTGATGACTTCAGTAAACATTGGGTTTAAATTATTGGCCTGTTCAAATGGTTTTTCATCTTTTACCCAGAAAATTGATAACCTTATTTCACAAAATGAACTTTTAAAGAAAAGTGCCAATCAACTATTAAGTGTCATCTCCTCAAATAATTTTAAAAACCATTTGAGAAAAATCTTTAAATCTTATAAATAAATGAAGGCACAATATATGCAGTGCTATTTCTTTTACATTTGTGTAGTATCAATAAATACAGTTTTGAAATATCAACAAATAAAATTTTGCTCTTATGAAATAGAATCCATTGTGTTGGTATTGTTGGTTTGAATACATTCACTCAAATTTAATATGTCCCTTTTTCCCAAGAGAAAGAAGTTTTTATATAGAATACAATTCAGTGTAGCATCTTTTATACTACGAATGTTTTTTTCTTTCTCATAATATTATGGAAAAGAAAAACACATTAAGAGCTTCCATCAAATATAATGATAGATCAACAAGTATTGATAACTATAGTGTCTGAGTGAGTCTTTAGTGTATGTTAATTTTCCTGTGATAATACTTATATTACTAATTTTTCTCAAAAAATCAGAAATTTGTATCTTCAAATGGTGTCTCAATGAAGAAAAAAGGTCTTCTGACCTTCAGTTCTAATAAAAGAATGGCCATTTTAAATCAGGTCACTAATAAAAATTGTTATAATATTTATTATTACATTAGGTAATTGCAAATGGTATATGACTTAAATCTTAAGGAACAACTTTTTATAGTCATATTTATAATAAAGATATGGGAGATCTGAGAGTCTTAATAATTTTCCAAGGTCATAAAACTTAATTCAGTAACTTGAACTTTGGTTAATATCACTATAGTTTTTTTTATTATTATTTCTAATATTATACCTAATTGCTCATTCTCTCTAAATTAGAACAAAATATTTGTTTCTTTTATACATGTAATATATTGTGTTTAGTCATAATGAACCTGTGAGTTCAAAATTATTCTTATTTTTTAATTGTATAAAATTATGTTTAAAAATGATTGCATAGGATCACGCTATATAGCTGACCCAGAAACAGTATTTAATTATTTCTGATTCCATAATAAAAGCTTTCTCTTGTCTCCTTCTGTTTGTTACAGTTATTTGCTGATTTGTAGTGTATTGGTGCTCAAAATTGTTTACATATTGAAAAGTTCTCAAGGAATAGAAAATGTTGATACTCTTCTGTTTTTGATGATTAGCTAGTAAAAATTTAGCGATTTACCTTAATTAGTATTTAAAGTTGTTATTACACTTTCATGTAATTTTATGAAACTTCATGCTCTCTTCATGGAATAATTTTGAAGCCCAAAATAGTGTAAAGAAGCACAAAAGATATGACTTCACAACTCTGTCATTGCTAAATTACTAAGGTATATTTAATTCTAAATTTTTGCTATTCACAAAGATGATTTAGTGAGTAAAATAATAAAAATAATAGGGTGCGTTTCATAAGTGTAAATATTAATATTTATGCTAATACTACTGAAAATTAGAGATTAGTTTTTGTGTAGGTGCTATCCGATTAATACCCAATATGAGAGATGGTAATAAAATTAAACTTTTTCTAAGTTCCTAGCATATATCAATGGTAAGTTATACATCAAATATGTTTTTTAAGGTCAAGTCAAAGAAAAATAAATATTTCAGATGCCTAAATAAGAGAGATCTGGTTTTAACAATAAGAGATTATAAATAGAAATGTTGCATTTTTAATAATTGAATTAACCATATATAACCATATATATAATTTCTAATTAACTATATCTTAGAATGTTTCTTATTATAAAGTTTAAAATTATCTATTTTTTCTATTTTCAACTCCTATATTACAGCATTAAAATTAAACATTCTTTTAGTCAATTAATTATAGTTAATAAAAGATGACAAATCAAAAACAAAGCATCTGTTTCCCAAATAATGTGTTTTTATTAGTGTTATTTTTGTATGTCATCATCTAGAAAAGATTATGTGAAAAAATGACTTTTATTATAGTTGTAAACATGATATAAGTAAATTTATAATGGTAAACTATGGAAGAAAATATTTTCATTTACATTAGCGCTGTATTTCCAAGTCAATTTTATAATAGTCTACTGCAAATCTGTTTTCAATAGGATATTCATTTTCAGGTTAGCATAAACTTCTAGCTGGACAGCTTGGCCTCTTATGGAGCCAGTCTGAGACCCTTTGGGGTTTGGATGGCCTGGAACATCAAAACATACATTGCATAAAAAAGATTTTCACTTGTCAGAGAATATGATAATTTTTTATTATTGAATTTTGATTGCAATATATTTTTGTATATTTGCAATACTCGATATTTGGGACCATTTTATTGCCCCAGTTAAAATGTTTGTTTTGTTGTTTTTAGTGACATTTGGCAGGAGCACAAAGATTTTTTGCCTACTTGTGAAATCCAGATAGTGACAAAAAGGAAAGTAAAAGAGGTTGGTATAGAAGAGTAATGAAAAGCATTGTATATGTAATAAATTTAAACTTGGGCAATTATAACCATGATAACTGTTATGTGATAGCCCAAATTTGATAGTGTATTTTAATGCACCTGAATTTTAATGTTCTGATTGATTTATGGAGGCAAAGTACAAAGTGAATTCCATATCTAATCTTTCTCTGAACACATTCCAGACTACTATTCCTTAAGGAAATGGTATCGTTAACTTTAGAATGAACAGGTCTCAATTATCTACTATAATTAATGAAGCATTGAGTGGAATATGATGATTTTTGTTTGATTTAAATCTTTATAACTTCTATGATATAATACTTTTATTAACTGTATTATTTCACTTGCACATTCTTCGGAACACTCTGAAATTATAGTTAAGTACTAAAGCGTGCTTAACAAGATCCTTCAAATGTTCTTCCATATGCTTAAAGACAAATATGAAAAAAAAATTGTTTTATTTAATATGTAAGAGATGAAGGTGACCTCAATAAGTTGTAAAATTTCCACTTCAAACTTTCAGATGGAGTTATGTCTGAATAATTAAAATGAAACGTTCCCACCTGCACCCCATTTTTTTAGACAATCCAGCCCATCAAATTTTGATATTCCAATGCAGTTTTCTTTAGGGACAGAGGTATTATTAGTTTCCTAAGAGACACATGTCCTTCATATATTTCATGTTAATGAGTATGGTGAGTTGAGTGGAATCATTTAAAAAAGAGACCAATTTCGATTAAAAAAATTGAAACATAAAAGCTATGTTTCCCTAACTGCAATGTAAAATATTCTTATTTGAAATACATATTTGATTTATCTAGTCGTTGTTCCTTGCCTTCCAGTCTGAGTGACACAAACTCAGAGGTTAAAGTAACTTTTAAACACATTAAACTACCACACATTACATCATGAAGGAAATATTAGTCAAGTTTCATGGAATTTTATAATAAAACAGTTTATATTTAAAAAAATAATAATATAGGTTTATTGAATTTTCCTGTATTATACATGCCATTTTCACACAATTCTTTCACTTATGATCAAACATATTATAATTTATAAACAAAATAGTTAATATGAAATAACAGTAATTTTTAAAAATAGAAGTAATTACATTAAGAAGCAAATTTATAGTTCATCATTTTAATATTATAGATTAGAGTCAAAACAAAAGTAAAATAATACAGATAAGTATAATGATACAAAATAGACATTGTGAGAAATGCAAGGCCAGTTAGTGTGCATAGAATGTTCAACAAAATGATTTGTGAAAACAAACTATTAATGAAAACTTTAAAAGTTCGACATATAAATGGTTACATTTCACTACTAGTCTTTCTCTAAAATGTTTTATTTTCTTTTGAATAGACCTAGTAAATTAGTAAATATTTAGTTAATAGATACAATTATCAAATTATAAACTAACTTCATTATTTTCATGGATAAAATAATTAAAATATAAAAAAATAATTTACATTGCAATCGATATAAAATAGAACTAGGAAAGGATATCCATATATATTATATATATATTTTTTACACATTTTCACATTCTTACATGTGTTTTTACACAGATAATTTTGATGATACTACTAGTGAAATTTGCCTTTTTAATAACTAGATAAAGACTAATTGGATTACACAACCCCATTTAATAGAATGATGATTTTATAAAGTCAAGTGACTAAATAGTCTTAAAAGTAATTAAAATTTTAAAAATAAATTGATATAATTATTAATTAGCCCATTTATAATCATTCTTAAAAAAATTAAGCAGTAATTCATACTTGATCAAAATTTTACAATGTATAACGAAGTCCAAGATGAATAACACACTTACAATAATATTAATTACAGAGCTCAGCTTTTTCTATCTTTATACATTAATACTTAATTTTTGAAAATCTTTATTTTGTACCAAGCACTGTTAAAAATATTTCAATACATTCCCTCAAGCTGTCTCAATATTCATATAGATAACTGACCAGTAGCTTACAATTAAGAAATAGCACAGCTAGAATTTAATTTCAGTCTTTATTTCAACCACTACCATTAAGTACTATGTAACTTCAATATACATATTTTTACAGACATTAAATTATGACCTGTAACTTTTATAGTTAATATGTTAAAATACACACCAGGATTTTTATGTACTTAATTATTTTCTAATCTAAATATTAGACACTAATGATGCCAGTTTTCTTTCTTTCTATGTACACACATACAAAATGTCAAAGCTAATATTGAGGCAATTTTTTATTTCTTATTTGTATGAGCTATAAGAGAACACACAATTATTTTTTATCAATGTTATTTCCTTATCAGGTTGACAAAACAAAAGTTTATAAACTAATGTTTATTAACCTCAAGATCTACTTTGTTTGCACCAGGAAAGAAGCTAGATATTTAGAAGGTCTATTCTAATTATGACTATGAAGAGAGTGCCCGGCACTGTTTCCCAGAGAAAATAGTTTGAGACACCCCTAGAATTTTTCTAAAAAGTTGGTGCACAATTTAAAGTCATAGGATAAATATTTAAACACTACACATGAAATAGTTGCTAAATATAGTGTGTAAATAAGAACCCTATATATTATAAATAATATTTTTGAAATTAGCATTCTAAATTAACCTGGTTCACAACTAAAATACAAGAAAAGTTATATTAAAAATTATTTAAAATATATCATGACTATTAGCCAAATTGTCAGGAAATCAGCATATTTTCTGTGGAGGAGAGATTTTTCATTAACTCCTTTATCTGTGGTATAAACAAATATTTAGTGTCTACTATTCTTGTTATTTACTAGATGTTGCAGACATAGCTAGTACTTAAGGAATTCTGTATTTCCCCATATTTCCCTGCCTCTTTGTAGTTTGCCAGGGCCATTTGTCATTTTTCACTGAAATTACTTAGAGCACAGAAACTGACAACTCTTCTTTCTTTTTTAGATTTCCTTCTGAGTGATCTAAAAACAGCCATTGATATCACAGGGCCACAAAACAGAAATGAACTAGGTTTCTGAGTGACTGAAAGAACATTTATCTAAAAAGACTTCTAAACCTCAGAAGACCTACGAGAGTGTAAAATATATTTAACCATTGAGATTTCACAGTCAATTTTGTACTGTAGTGTATTGACTAGAACATTAAGTGATAAAATGACATATATTTGGTAAAGGATAAGACAGGTATGACTTCCATGTGGTGAGAAACTGTAATGGGCTGTAGAAGACAGTAATCAAAAAAATAAATAAATAAATAAAATTGAAGTTAATCTGAGACTAAGGTTTGGCCAAAGAAGAAGGATAAACTGTATATTTAACAACTATCTATCTATATATTGGATGGATAGATAGATGATAGATATAGATATAGATAGATAGATGATAGTAGTTAAATATGTATATAAACACATATGTGGATATTTTAATATATATAACATTTCAATTATTAAAGGATTGACATATATAATTCTGAGGTCTGGCTAAGTAAGACTGAATCTGTAGTCAGTAAGAGAAGACCATAGGCAGACACAAACTGCACAGTCATGAGTTGAATCTGCTATGCACAGGAGAAATTTCTTCTCAGTGAAGCCTCAGCTATCCTCTTAAGGCCTTTCAACTGACTAAGTCAGGCCTACCCAGAATATTCTGGATAATTTATCTTAAATTCAGTTCATCAAGGGCTTTAACTACATCTGCAAAAACTCTTCATAACAACATTTAGATTAATATTTAATTGAATAAATGTGAAATAAAGCCTAGTCTAGTTGGCAATTGAATTATCACAATGACCATAAAATGAACAGTGTTTAGAATATTTAGAGAGTTTTCTTTGCTAGGATATTCAGGAAAGGCCTTTCTCATAAGGCGATCTTTTACCATAGACCAAAAGACATGGTTAAATCATCAGGCCCAGGAAATCATTTGCCAATGTTTGTTCAAAAGCTTATAAAATACATGTTTTCATGTTTTTGCCTTGGCGTGAGAAACATACTTTACGAAAGAACAAGCCCAGTCTAGCTGGACTATGAGGAGTGATGTTAGAAGCAGGGTAGATATATTTGGAGCAGTGGTTGAGTAGGAGAGGCAGATCATTTAGGGTTTTTTTAGAGGTAATTCAAAGAAATTCGCCATTTTTTTTTTCTGTAGAACAGAAAGTGAGTCAATTCCATAGGGTTTAGTTATCTGATTTGTTTGAAAATGATTACTATAATATGGAGAATAGTTTGAAACAAAGATGTATGTAGAGAGATCATTTAGGAGGTCTATTCTAACATTCTAGGTAAGAGATTATGATGGCTTGGTCTAGGATGGTAATGTGGAATAGTGAGAATTAGATTTTAAATATATTTTGAAGATGGAGCATATAGGAGTACTCATGATTTGGATATTGTATATGAGAGGAAGTGCAGAGCCAACTATAACTCCAAGGTTTTCAATTTAAATGACTGTGGAGAAATTATTCTCAAAAAATATATTCGAGATCAGGTACCAGAGTGACTCTATATTTTGCTGTCATTCATGGGCAAATGACTGGTTTCTAGGCTTAAAATCTGGAGTTTACGAATGAGATATGCAATCTCAATCTAGCTTGTTCAGCAGACTTGGTTCTGGCCTTCTACCTTGCAACTGTGGCTCCTTTCTCTGGCCAGGCTATAACATCACATTTTAGCAGCCAAGTCTCAGCTCATCCATACCAGGTCTTTATTTTTGTTGCTTGATGTTGTTATGTATATGTGATTTAAGGGAGAACTGCATTTCTGATCTAAAATTTTTCTTTTCCTTTCTAATTTTCAAATGAGATGGTGATTTTTCAAAAACTTATTTCTATATTTTACCTTACGTAGTTCCAGAAATCAAACAGAAGGGCTCAATCAACTTTCAGTTCTTATGACGACAAAGTTGTTTTTTCCTCTTAAAATTTTTAATAACTCTGAAGAATAATAATTATTTTCATGTTGCATTAAGAAAACTGATGCTTCAGGAAAACAAGAATTAAAGTTTTTTTTTACTAAAAATATATTTTGATATGTTACATACGAAGTTTAGGTTTATTTATTATTATTATATAATGCCTTATAATATGCATATTCTTTTATAAATATACTTAATTGACATACTTATAAATACATGTCATTATTATTAACTAATATCCAAATGTTTAATATTTAGGTCGCTTCAAATATTTTATATGCTAACAATCCTGTGATGCATATACTATAATTTACTATAGTGCATGAGGGAAATGGTGGGAAAATATAAAATTAAATAAGATTATGCTTTTTTTCCCTGAGAACAATCAGTGGCTTATCATCTATAGAAGTAATTAAAGTAACTTCGGAGAATACTGATAGAGATAATGGGATAGAGGAGCAGGGAAGAGTTTATGATGATATCTTCCATAAAACTGAAGAGGTTCTGAAAACCTGTGATCTATAGCCCATGGCTGAATTAAAGACCCTGAAGTGAGATAAGTTGGAAAAAGTCTCTCTCTGGGAACAACCCATCACCATGAACATGAGGACAAGAGAACTCTTACAACCTACTTACTTCTTTTGAAGTGGCAATGTAACAACAGGAACTGAGCCAAAGGAGATATTAAGGCTATTACATATTCAATTCATTACAATTCATTATGGGAAAAGTCATTTGAGTACTAACTTTTTCTTTTGCCAACTATATGGAATTTGGTACAAGTTATTTTTTATTGTCAACAAATCCATTTCTCAGTAGATAATTTTGAGGTATACTGGTCAGTTTGATGGTAAATGACTAAAAGATTTCAATCAGCTTTTTATTCAGAAATGCATTCATGATTGGGTCATTTCAAAGTTGGGATATCATTAACATTAACCAAATTTAACATCACACTTCTCCAGCTTAGCATTCACACTTCTAAACTTAAGTGATGTCTTTCAATTCTAATTAGAGCTCCCATGTGATACATTGGAAAAATAGCCAAAATAAACTACATTTGTTTCCATCAAAAAGTGGTTGTTATCTTTGTACCAAGTAAATCTGGGCTGTCTTTGTGACTTGATTGGCCAATGACAAATTTCAGAAGTGCAAGTTCAGAGTCCAGGATTGAGGCCTTGCAAACTTTCACTCTGGATGCTCTTGAAACCCTGCCTTTTACATATGGAAAAACCTGAGATTATCTTCTGGAGTATAAGAAACCACATGAGAGAGGCCTAAGTTGCTACAGTTGTCTCATCTTTCTCGGTCATCTCAGTTCTTTTAGGTGAGGTCATTGACATGTTGTGAGATGATATGAGAATAGCTGGACCTGGCCTAAACTAGAAGGATTTACCCAAAGAATCTTCATCTAAAGAAGCTAAGTTTTAGAGTGATTTTCTGTACAGTAGTAAATCACTGACACATAGCACAGTCCAAATTTAAAGATTTTATAATATTATTTCTTCTAGGGTCCCTTCTTCAATGCTTAATAATCACCAAAATGTGACAATTTGGCATTAAGTTACAGTTATGTTTACTTTTAACTAGTAGATGGTTTTAAACTCAAATTTATTGCCTTAAAGACAGAAATTGTATAACCAAGGATCTGAATGCTGTTTGTTTAAAACAAATTGCCACACTACCATTGAATTCACATTAGTGTCAGTCAAAAAAGTTGGAAAATTTAAAAATATGTTGCTTTAGTTATTTCTTGCCACTGCTACTATCATTAGTACATGTTTGTTGTAATAGGTTCTTGAGGAATAAAAAAAGTAACTTCTCATGTATGATGACAGATGTAACGGGACTTACTGTGGTGATTACTTCACAATATGTACAAATATCATATGTTCTATACCTTAAAAGAATATAATGTATATCAGTTATGCCTCAATAAAAAAATTTAAAAAGCATTCTTAAAAAAAAGAAGATAACTGCTCTGATGGGTACTATAGGTCTGAATTATGCCACAGAAAAATTGGCATAGCTGCATAGCTTTCTGGTGTTACAGCAAATTGTCTTCACTTACAGTGCACATCTTTTTTAAAGACAGAAGTTTTCTACAGCCTCTACTGTGGGATAATTATAAATCCACTGGTTTCTATTCTGACATTCCTGGAAAAAATCAGTCTCAGGGGGCTGTTTGGTCACATGGCATTAAGGCCTTTCCAGTCATGAAATGTAGTTTACTATCTTTAAATCTCAGACACGATGTCATGGTATTGGTCCTCTTTCTCTCATGAGGACTCTTTCTTTCTATATTGATCTACCTTTTTCCCAGAAAGCTCTAAATAATAATGTATATGTGTATCAGAATACTTATAGAGTTCTCCAGAGAAACAGAATCAATAAGGTGGGTATCTATATATTCTATTGATTCTATTTCTCTGGAGAACTCCAGTGTGTGTGTGTAGAGAGAGAGAGAGAGAGAGAGAGACAGTCAAAGACAGACAGGGAAGAGAGACCTTGTTAAGCCAGGTATGTGTCCTCTGTGAAAAAAAAGTCTTGGTTCCTGCAGGATACTCATACTGCCAAAGTGAGAGGCAATAATTGACACAGTTTTCAGTTCATTCTGGAAAGAATTTATCCTGGGCATGTATATTCAGGCCTGTTCTGTGCTTCCTCATTTTACATTCATCTTTCTAACTGCCTGTCCTGTGGACAGTATGCTTCAGCATCAAACATAAAGAAAAATCTGACAGATTGTTTAATCAGCTTCTACCATTGCATAAGGTCAAATCCACCTACAATTATATGTGTCTTAGTGGCTTTGAATCTATGTTTGAACCCTACCTAATACAGGTGGTTTGTCATTTGTTATTAATTTGTAAGTGGACTCTTCAAAATTACAAATCGGTAGTTTTCAAACTTGAGCGTGCATTGAAATTACCTAGAGCTATTTAAACTCAGATTTCTGGACACGACTCCCAGAATTGCTGACTCATCGATCTGAAGTGCCTTTCGAAAATTTGCATTTATAATAAATTCCCACATGATGCTGATGATGCTTGTCTGGGGATGGCACTTTTAGAATCATTATTTTAGGTATAAAAATTTTTAATAGTTATTTGAATTGTAATTGTATCTGAAATGTGTTTTCTGAAATATTTGTCAAGCAGATATTTTTAAATTTATATAAATAGTAAATTAGATTCCTGGACCCAATTCCAACGTGCGTGTGTGCATGAGTTGTAGGCTTCTTCACACTAACAAGCAGTTCTAAGAACACTAGCTGAGTGTTCTACAATTCAACTCAATTCAGACACTATTTACTTGGAAATAGCATCAGATTCCACAGTTTTCGGATGTAGTCCTACAGGACTGATCCCCACCCCAAATTTAGATGCTAGTGACAAGCCTAGGTTGTTAACTATGCTTTTGACCTACCAGCTACAGATTGTAGGTTCCCACGACTTCCTAGACTTCAAATGTCAGTCTCAAGTCTAGGTTATTACCTGTGCTTCCAACCTACTGGCTATATATCAGAGGTCCCATAATCTCCTCCCAAAGTTCAATTAATTTGCTAGAGCAACTCACAGAACATAGAGAAACATTTTACTTAATAGATTACTGGTTCATCAGAAAAGGATATAACTCAGAAACAGATGGAAAATACACAAGGCAAGATATAGAAAAAAGGTATGGAGCGTCCATGTTTTTCCAAGTGAGTCACTCTCCCCAATCTCCAGAAGTTCACCAGCCTGGAAACTCTCCAAACCCTGTCCTTTTGGGGTTTTATGAAGGCTTCATTACATAATCATGATTGATTAAATTATTGATCAATTCAACCTCCAGACCTTCTCCCCTCCTTAGAGTTCAGGGAGTGAAACTAGAAGTTTCAACCTTCTAATCATAGGTTGACTCCACTGGTAACCAGCCCCATCCTTAGGTGCTTTCTAAAAGTCACCTCATTAGCATAACGGAAGATATATTTATCACTTAACACTTAGGAAATTTCAAGGGTTTGCGGAGCTATGAGCCAAGTACTGTGGATAAAGACTGCATATATAATATGCAAAATACATTTTGGTCATTTTTAAAAACAAAATGACAGATAATTTTAAAAATATAGCTCTCATATTCCTTTTTTATTTTAAATGTTCTACTCTCAGGTTTTACATGTAGGTTAATTTACTTCTAATGTAAATATTAATTGTGACATTACAATTTTATCAATTACTTTTGTTTCTATGGTGTATAGTAAGGTAAAATTAAAAAAAAATAGATCATGTATTGAAAGTACTTTGCTCTTTCTAGATTATTTAGATAATATATTTGGCAATTTCAAATCCATGTCATGTTGATTTTATCATGCTGAATTTATCATGTACTCTGATGTTGCTATTCCTCAATCTAATTTTTTTCTTACTGGTACTTAGAATATTGTCTATATAAATTTAATATAGTTTATAAATGTAGCTTTTAAATAATATTTAATTTATAGTTAATTTCTATAATTGAGATTTTAATTTCTTATATCAGTCTCAATGAATATGGTTTAACTTTACAATTTTTTAGTTCATATTTCATGTGGTCTGAGTTTCACCTTGTTTGAATGTTATACAAATTATTTCCTTTTATCATTATCTTCCAAACTGAAGAAAGAATTCTCATTTTTTTCTACTTAAAATGGCATTAAATTAATAAGGAATGCTTGCTATCCTTCAAAGTTGAAACACTCAGTTTCTCCAGAAAGGAGAAATTGAAAAATAGAATGTGATATTTTACTCTGATAACTACTTTTCAAAAAGAAGTCGAAGTGATAGGGGAATCTTATATTCACCTGATAAGATAATTCATCTAGTAACAGAATTAGTTCATAACTATTCAAAACATAGTACAGAACATAGAGCTAGTTGTATGTATTATGTGATTTTATTTTTTTTATTTTTTAACATTTAGAGCCTAAAGCACAAGACATTTCCTAATTAAAAAAAAAAAAATGTAATAACATCATGGTAAGCCTAGTAGAGATCTCAAGTCTAAACATCTTTGAAAGCAGGGATTGCAATAGCATTGTCAAGCTACTAATAGGACATAAAATTATCTGTTAATAGACTTAAGTAGGTGATTGGAAGAATAAATCAGAAATTTCATTGTCCTTTTTTCCAGTGCTTTAGTAGTGCTAAATATATATATATGTATGTATGTATGTATATATATATATACATACATACATACATATATATATATTTAGCCTATTTTTAGCCTATTTTAGGTATATATATATTTAGCCTATTTTTGTTATTATATATTTACACACACACATACACACACACACACACACACACACAAAACTTCTTCTTAAGCTACTTGAAAGTGGGGAACAATATTTTTCCAGTCTGGATCATTGTACTACACTAAAAACAATGAAACAAAGCAAATAAACTCTTGCTGTCCCAACACAGTATGGACAACTCTAGAGACATTGAATAACTTGGACTTCCTTAAATGGACACACAAAGCAACTTGATTTCTTTACTAATTTACTTGGTATGAACCAAAGCAGAATTTTTTACTTATACAAACACCTATCTTAGGGTGGGGAGGGTTGTTGGAAAGGGTGGGGGTTAGAGGAGAAGTAATTGATAGCTTCTAAATTATAAACACAACCTATTCAGAACCTTAAGGAACAGGGATTGGAAGTCCCGTTCTGAGGCATTAACCCCTGAATTGCTCGATTATAGGAAGAGAGTGGAGTAGGGAGGGTGCCAACATTAATTGGGTGAATAGAGTTTAGGACAGCAATATTGTTGATGAGTACAAGGATATTTCAATATTTCACAAACACTATAACTGAGCAAGCATATTCCACCTAAGAACCTTCATTATAATTCTAATATCTTCTTTCAAGTTAAATATTTTGTAGTCTAAGTTGGCCCTACCCCTGGCACAACAACTTCAAATTAGAACTTTGAAATATAACTGAACAATTTGCAAAATAACAATGCACTTTATTTTGTGAGAATAAATCTCAATTATTTCATCACATTGATGTTGGTAATATGGCATGCTTCTGCTAAGATTTGTAGGACCCATAAATATATCCTCTAAGTTCAGCAAAATCTATTAAAAAACAAACAAACAAACAAACAAACAAACAAAAAACAAGCCTTGTGGGTAGGAAACACATCAGCATTTTTTTTTCTTTTTTTTTTGGTTTATGAAGATTATAGAAAACATAGTTTAAACTTGCCGCCAAAGATGGTACTATGATTTCTGAAGTAAATGTAATACCCTCTCTTCTTCCCATACTCCACTTTACCTCCCTACCCAAGTCTTATTTGCAGACAGGGAGTGCTAAAACAGAGCACTCAGAATAAGCTGATTCCAGCACTTCAGTTTCTTCCCCCAAATGTACCAGCTAAACAAGTTATTTCTCATTTCCTGGGAAAGACTGATCAAGCCCTGTCCTTATAGATTTTATATTATAATGGAGTTAAATTTTTACATTGACTGTTAATGCTCATTCATTTCTCGTTATAAGACTAGTTAGGCATGTGGATATGTTGTAATAATGATTATAGTAGGAGATGAGATTTAAAAAGATTTTTATAACTTTTAAGTTAATTACATTTTTAAAAAATCTATGAACAAATTAATTTCTAAATTATGGCAATGCATTTCTTGAGTAATTTATGAAACATGCCACAGAATTTTGTATAATTTTCAATAATCGAGCCCCTTTTTAGACCACACAATTTATGCCCATAATTCATAATCCTCCTTCCAATCCTAAACAAAATTCTTGTTACCCCTACTTTACTAATGAGGTAATTGAGACTTGAGCAGATTAAGCCATTTGTTAAGAAACACCAGTCAGAAGAGCTGAATCATACCAAGGCCTAAGTGACAAGAAGATTCTTACATTCTAGCAAGTTCCTTTGATATTCATTATGAATACTAATGTATTAAAATCCTTTCTTCCCAAAGAAACTGCAAAACGTTTAATTTTCTGTTTTATTTTTTTGTGTGTGTGATATTGATCCATTTACTAAGTTATAATTTTTTTCATACAATTTGTCTGGCATCCCACATCCAACCTTTAGAAGCTTGAGAGAGTATAGCATGCTTCGCAGTGTACATTTCTGTTTGGTAATCTGAGAATACTTGTATAAAGAGATTTAATTAAAAGAAAATAGAAGTAGTAACCATTTTGATGTACATATACACATTAACAATTAGGAAATGTACAAGTTTACCTTTTGGATATGATTACTAAAATTATGTGTCTATCAACCCTTTGTAAACTTTAATGTAGTACAATGGATCATTTAAGGTGGGGCTGGAGATTCTGCATTTCTAATTCCCAGATGATACTGAACATCTAGTCTATGAACAACTCTTTGAGAGGCAGGACCCTAGATTATAAATTTCATAATGATGGAGTTATATCTGGTTTTGCTTGTTTTATGTTGGCTTCTCTTGTTTTATTTTTTGTGGGTTTTTATATTTTTTATCAGTTATCTGGAGGTAACTGATATATTTGTAATAAAACAAGCACCCCATAAATATAGGCTCAGTTAATTATTTAGAAAGTACTTGAGATTAAGAGTTAATATGAATCATAGTTAAAAATATATATTTAATATTTTAGAGAACAAAATAGCTATGAGAAACTGGATATAACAGAGTTACAATTTCTCTTCTTCAAATATAGTTTTTTGGGCTTTTAAAAAAATAGCTTCTTTAATTTTCTTAATGATCAAAGACCAATGGTAAACAAGATTTTAAGAAAATTTATTTAATTTTTAAATTTAATATCAATGATTTCTAATATGACTGGCCATGCTAGGAGAAAGTAATCTTGAAGAATAGTTAAGAAAATACCAAAAACATGAACAACAATAACAACAAAAACAAAGACATAGATAAAATTTAGTTTTCTGATACTTTTTTTTTTTGAACTGGATTAGTAAAGCTATTATTCTCCAGCATACTTTGGCTAAGTTAAAGAAAAAAAATATATATATACAATATAAAACATCCATAATAAGCAATAATTATAAAGATTAGGCTCATATAAATATAAACTCTATTAATAGTGGCAGCCTTATCTGTAAATCTGAGCTATCATATGTCTAGCTCACTAGATGGCTTTGATAGTGTCACATAAACTATAGCGCAAGTACAAGTCTGGATTATCAGTACAAGGGCTCAAGAGAGAAATGGAGGTACTACAGAACTCATAGCCTGGAATTTTATGCTATTTTATCTTTTCTTTGTCTGACTTCACGTTAATTCTATAAACTAGGTGATCTAATAGTAATAAGTCATTGAATTTCTTTAAATTATTTTTTGACAAAGCAGTCATATTGTTGTGGGCAACTTTAAATTCAAAGAATAAACGAGGTGCAATTTTTTTCTCCAAGATTTTAGCAGATATCTGGACTTGAAAATATGTGCTACAGGTGATATACATCAGCATCTAAATGAATCATTATTTAGATTTTATATCTAAGTAATGTGATAAAAGCAGAATCATTGGTAAAAGAGCCCCCTTATAAGACAATTATTTAATTGGGAAGGAGACAGCATGAGTGTTTTAAAACTAATGATACTGAAATTACATTATTTATTAGAATTTTAAATGAAGGGATGTATTAATCTAATCTATAAAATATCCTTAATTTAGAAATAAAATAGATTGCAACCAAAAGATTATCCTCCCATTTTCATCTCTCTCCCTTCAGCCCAGACTGGTAACCAGCTATGCACATGTTTTCAAATAATCAGTTAACAGTTTCTTCTAGTCAAAAATAATCACAACACTCATTATCCTAATTAAATGAAGAACACATAAATATACATAGCATTTTTTTCTGAATTCCGAACTTCAAGTATGTTAGTTCAAAATAAAATGGATTTCATTTTCCCAGTATAGGAATTAGTATAGTATTATCAAAAATTATCTACTAAAAACAAAGACTTGACAATAAATAAACAGGAAACTTCTTTACCATAGAAAAATATATGATTAAAGAGGGATAAATGACAGAATGTACTTGCATTAGAGTAAGGGCAAGATCTGCATTTTATTTAATCTAGTTTAGAAGAGAAATATTTAGAACCAAAGAGAATTCTTATAGATATAAATTTCTCAACTAGTATTTACTTATTTTAAGAACCTGCCTTTGTGTATATTGGTATGGCATATATATGGTTAGAAAATAATATCCAAGTTTTATTAGTAAAGTTTGAAAATTTCTTACATCTAAATTTTATTGGATTTAAGTATCCATGAATACAGTAGGAGAATAGTTTTTTTAATAAAGCGAATAAATAATTAGTTGTATATGCAAATTCAAAGAATAATAAAGTTTACTTCAATAGTTCAAATTATTTTGTCATCTAAATATAGTGAGCAATTATAAAGAATACAAGCACTGATGAAAAAATTGTATTTGCAAAGTACTCATTTGCCTGATGTGATTTTTAAAAATATGCTGTTTATATGTACACACAGATTATACAGTGAAGACTAATTGGCAAAAGAAAATAGTAACTAAAACCGTACTTTAAAGTCAGCACATGTCAAGATACAGTCTTAAAATGGCTCTTTATCATAAAGCATATCTTAAAAGTTCAATGCAGGCATAGTATCAACTAGGGCATACTTTAAAAGCTGTAATTGCACTTTATCCCAGAAAGGGCTAAATAAATTGAAATATGTTTTATATCATCATGCATATTCTTCTGTGATAAAAATAGCCTTATATTTCTTAGAAGCATGAAAAATTGCTCAACAAGGGAATAATCAAAAAAGAAGGAAAAGAAGCAATCAAAAGAGAAAGTAGGGGAGGGGGGGAATTTTAGCATCCTTTAGAAAAGAAAGCAATAAATGACTTATGTGAATAATTTCAAAGTCTTGAATAAGCTGTTTGTACCTCCCAGAAGACTTGTGGAAAAAATTAAAGAAATGCTTTAAACCCTTGAAGAGAACATATAAGGCAATTTTTATGTTTTTTTTTTATATAGAATTTAAAAATATGAGAAGTACATTATTTATCATACAAAATCTTTTCTGAGAGAGCATTTAAAGAATATGGAAATAGCTTAATATTTCAAGTCTATAGCCCACAAAATTTCACTGGTAAATAAAAGATTCTCCCTAACATGTAAATTTATCTTAGTGGTGTTCAAAGAAGAAATTACCTTATTATTACTACAAAAATTTTGTAAATGTCTATATTTACGCATTGCAAAAGAGGTGGGATTTAGCATTGTTTTCATGTTTGTTGAAGGGGAAGCATGAGGTTCTACCACACTTTTAGCCTTTCAACTTCTCAATTTGAAATGGTTAACCATATGGAGACAAAATAATGTGATAATATAACATTTCTGGGATCTAGATGATTATTACATCTTGTGACATGTCTGTATATAGGTTAACATAATAAATTATAATCAAATGGATCTCAAACTTCCAACACAAATAGGTGATAATATTTACTCAAATATTTATAAACATTTTATATAATGTTTTTAAATAGTTTTAATATTTTGAATGATATTTTAAAACCTCAATATTAGTAAGGCAATCTTAATATTATGAATTGCATTCTATTTTTTTGTCTTCCAATTTTCTAAGCCCGTCTCTTAACATTCAAATTCCAAAAGTGAAAGTTCTTTTTCTTGAGTGACAGTTCCTATTCATCAAGCAAAGGAATAGCTGAGCGTAATTCTCTTAGTCTTAGATAGCACTGGGTCAAGGATTAAGAGTAACTGGAAAAATAGGTCTTTCTTCTATTTACAGACATCTTTTCAAATCTACTCTGGTCCCATAGGTCTGCAATCTTTAAATTACTCATTTTACCCTTTTTTACAATGCCATTACCTCCTTGATTTCTCTGGTCACCAAATCATACCTTTTAATTATTTATTTTCTTCTTTATCTCCTTATTTATTAAGGCTATCAAATGAGTTTATCATACTTAATGTTGAATTGTTAAGGCTTTTATTTTGTTATTTCTTTTGTGTGTGTATGGTAGTGGTCGATGCCTCTGAGCTCTTGTTTCTTAAATAACCACAAAACCGATGCAAACACTAAATAGACATATTATTCTTCAGCTCAAGAAACGTGATGTTTCCTTGTTGCCAATATTTTTTACCAAACTTTTTAATCTACCAAGCATTCATATTTGGCATAATATACAAATATACCACCTACTCACAGAAGGTTGTAAGGCAACATCTAAAATGAGTAATTTAAAATATTTCCCTTAAAAACAGAACCAATTTTATACCAATGAACTTTATAAAAATTAAATTCGATTGTCTCAAAGTTTAAAAAGAACATAGATTTTATTAAATATAAATCATTACCTTACAGAATAAAGCAGATAATTTTATGTAGTCTTGTATATCTTTATTTATACATAAATATGTTTTCTTACAGTATTCTCTGAACTGCTACTCTGCTTTATATAATTCTTATAATTCATAGTATGAAAATTAATATAATTTTTTAAATTCTGTCCTTTCAGTTTCATTTAGAATCTGACTCAATGAGTCATTATCTTGGCATTTCACATGAGGTTATAGACTTCACTACTTCCATCATGCAATCAAATATTCCTAATCTCTTCCCCATTGTCTTGGGTACTGCTGGTATTTTATCAACTTTATTCAGGTAACCAACCCAGAGGCATGCTAGATAATATGTATTAAAGAAATGCTTATTTGAAGATATTACTTGCTATTCTTTTTTTCTCAAAATAACTTAAATGCCATAAACTGAATAGAAACATGCATTTTGAGAGAGATTAAAAGAAACAAACATAGCTAACTACTTTCTGCAAATTTCCCTCATTTATAAAAACAATAGATTTTTAGTTTTGATTGCAACAGCAGAACATTCAGTAGTCTGACCTGGACTTTCTTATAACATCGCAGCTGGGCTTTAAGAGAAACCAAGCCGAAGCTTCCAATCCTAATAAGGCCCACAAACACATAACAGTCTAGGAATATCAATTTGGCTGAAGTCTATTAGCTAAAACAAGTTGCAGTGGGTTCAGATGTAAGAGAAGAAATAGTCCTCAATTCTTGATTTAATAAGCAACACATGGGAAAAAAGAATAAAAGGAATTGCTGTTGGCCATATTTGAAGATTATGTGCTACTCTAATCCTATAAAATGTACCACATAACAAAGTTTATAATCGAAATCCGAAAAATGTTTTCTATTAAAGGCTAGATATAGCTATACATCTATTATGTGTGTGTATATATATATATATATATATATATATATATATATACACACACACACACATATATATATGGAGATATAGATATACATTTAAATTGAGATATAATGGACATATTTGACACAACATTAGTTTCATGTGTATGTCATAGTGATTCAGAATTTGTGTATGTTGCAAAATGATCGCCACAATAAGTCTAGTTATCAACCATCACCATACATAGTTACAGAATTTTTTTTCCTATGATGTGAACTTTTAGATTTACTCTCAGTAACTCTTAAGTATGCAATATTATTAATTATAGTCACCATGTCGTACAATATATTTCCATGATATTTATAACTGGAAGTTTGTACCTTTGTCCCCCTTTACCAATTTTGCCATCCCCACCACCTCCCAGCCTGTGAAAACCACCAATCTGTTCTCCATATCAATGAGCTCTTGGTGTTGTATTTTGTTTGTTTGGTATTTTACATATAATTGAGATCATATAGTATTTGTCTTTGTCTGATTTATATAATTTAGTGTAATGCTCTCAGGGTCTGTCTTTGCTGTCATAAATGTAATATTTCATTCTTTTTTTATGGCTGAATAATATTCTATTATACGTCTTGTTATCTTCATCCATAAATGGACACTTTTAGGTTATTTTCATTTCTTGACTACTGTAAATAATGTTGCAATGGAGTGAATATATCTTTTCAAGTTATTGTTTTCATTTTCTACTAATGAATACCCAGATGTAGAGTTGCTAGATCAAGTGGTAGTTCTATTTTTAATTTTGTTGAGGAAACTTATATTGTTTTCCATAGTGGCTATACCAACTTACAGTCCCTTATATTGTTAAACTTATATTATTTTCTATAGTGGCTACACCAACTTACAGTCCCTCTAACAGTACACAAGGGTTCATTTTACCACATTTTCTACAATTTTTATAATACCATTCTAACAGGTATAAAATGATATATTGTTGCGGTTTTAATTTGTATTTCATAATGATTAGTGATATTGAGTCTCTTTTCATATAGTTGTTGGTCATCTGTATATTTTTTGGAAAAATGTCTATTGACATATTTTTCCCATTTTATAATTAGATCGTTGAGGTTTTTTTGTTTGTTTTTGTTTTGTTTTGTTTTGCTATTTGAGTTGTATACGTTTTTAAATATATTTTGGGTATTAGCTCCTTGTTAGATACATTGTTTGTAAATATTTTGTTCTATTCAGTAGGCTGTATTTCTATTTTATTGATGGTTTCCTTTTCTGTGTAAAAGCTTTTTAGTTTGATGTTGTCACATTTGATTATTTTTTCTTCTTATGCTTTTGCTTTTGGTGTCAGTTCCAAAAAATCATCTCCAAAACCAGTATCAGGGAGTTTACCACCTAGATGTTCTTCTAAAAGTTTTATGGTTTCAGGTTTTACATTCAAGTCTTTAATCCATTTTGAATTATTTTTTTTGTGTATGGTATAAGATGGTGGTCTAGTATTATTCTTTTTCATGTGTCTGTCCAATTTTCCCAACACCATTTGCTAAAGAGACTGTCATTTCTCCCTTGTATGTTCTCCCTACTTTGTCGTACGTGGGTTAATTTCTGAGCTCCGTATTTTTTTTCCATTAATCTATGTGTTTCCTTTTCTGTCAGTAATCAAAACAGTATGTTTTGTAACACATAGTTTTAAATCAGAAAGAGTGATGCTTCAAGCATTGTTTTTCTTTCTCAAGATTCCTTTGGCTACTTGGGGTCTTTTTTGTTTTTATACAAATTTTAGAATGCTTTGTCCTATTCCTATAAAAAAAAGTCATTGGATTTTTGATAGGGATTGCATCAAATCTGTAAATTGCTTTGGAAAGTATGGGCATATTAGCCATATTCTAATCCATGAGCATGAACTATTTTTTCAATTTTTGTTTCAGTTTCAATTTCTTTATTAAAGTTATATTGTTTATATTGCACATATCTTTTATCTCCTTGGTTAAATTTATTCCTAGGTATTTTATATCATTTTTGATGAAACTTTGTTTTCTTAATTTCTGTTTCTGATAGCTTGTTGCTAGTGTATAGAAATGCAACAGATTTTTGTATATTGATTTCATATCCTGCAACTTTCTTTTAACTTTATTTATTCTAACAATTTTGGGTGGTATCTTTAGAGTTGTTTTTAAATATGTATCATCATGCCATCTGGAAATAGTGATTGTTTTACTACTTTCTTTCCAATATGTTTGCTATGTATGTATGTATGTATGTATGTATGTATGTATGTATGTTTGCCTAATTGCTCTGGTTAGAACTTCCAATATTATGTTTAATAAAAGTGACACTAAGGAATAAGAAAACAGTGAGTAAAAAGAGGGATACAGTTCCCCCCCGAGGTTCTGGTCCTCCATTCATTCATTCATTCATTCATTCATTCATTATGGTGACATTGGTTAATGAAATCCAGTAAGTTTCAGCTGTACTTTTTAACAGTAAGGCATATATATTTTTACATTGTGTGTTCACCTCCCATAGTTAAATTTTTTCTGTCATCACGTATTTCAACCCTTTTACCCCATCTATCTCTCCCCTCCCCTATGGTAACCACTAGTCTATTGTCCATGTCCATGAATCTCTGTTTATCTGTCCTGTTTGTTTGTTGCTTTTAAGTTTATATCCCACATATAAGTGATTTCATGGAATTGTCAACATTTTTTGTATTGAGTATTTACCTCAAAGACTTGAAAACTCATATCCAAAAAGACATTTGCACACCGATGTTCATAGAACATGGAAGCAACTGAAGTGTTCTACAATAAATGATTATATAAAGAAGCAATGGTACATATATACAATGGAATATTACTCAGCCATAAGAATAGATGGAATTCTGCCATTTGCAACAGCATGGTTGGACCTCGAGATAATTATGCTAAGCAAAATAAGCCAGACAAAAAAAGGTGAAAGAAGAGAGATACTTTAAAGATATTAAGAGTAAGTGGTCAAAGTTTGGGAGAGAAATTAAGTAATCATTGTATCTCAGGAGCCAAGAGAACACATATACATTCACACATTTTCATTTGTTTCAAACTCTGCTGGATATAGAATAAGAAAAAAAAAAACCTGAATGTCTATTAGAACAGACATCTATAGGAAATATGGGATTGACTGCCTGAGACTGCTACAGGGAGAAAAGACTGTTATACAATTTTACCACCTGAAGTTTGATAAGGGGAGATTCCAAGAGAAGCACTGCAAAATACTTAGAATGCTTGCCTAAAAAGAAATTAACCCCTGATCTCTTCCTGAACCTATTGAGCAGGTGAAAAGCAAACTTGGGGAGATGGCAGAATGGAGAATGAGAAGATCGTAGTGGAGCAGACTGCATATTCACCATCTGGAATTGTAAAGATATATTAGTTTTCCAAAAATCACGGTATCATTTCATAAAATAGTTTTAAACCCTCTTCCTTTTACTGCAAGCAATGTGAGAAAGGGGTCCCCTACAGTAGGGAAACATAAATGGAAAGAGATTGTGAACAATATTGAATAATCCATGTGGGAAGGCAGAAGCTTTGGACCACCGTCAGAGACAGCACTAATTAATGGCAATGAAAACAGTGACTAGTAACAGGGTGAATTACTCCAACAGATACTCAAAAAGAGATATTTGTTATTTTCTCTCTCTCTCTCTCTTTTTTGTTTTTCCACTAATCCTAACATGCTAAAAGAATCAGATCTCAAAGAGGAAAAAAAAGAGGTTTCTCAAGAGTTATTAAATCTCCCTAACTTCACACTCAGGCAGAAGACAACTGTGAAATTCAATATAAAATTTTAAAATGGAGAGGGTGGGTATTTTAATAATTTAAAGTAAATATAAATGTATAAAATCTTCCATAAATGACATAAGTAGTAAAAAGAAAAGTTTATAGCATGCAATTTAGAACAGAGCATTTATGTTCTGGTCTATTGTTCTGTAGCAGCTATATTTGTAACTCCATGGGCCTTCAACAATGGAATTTACAGAAAAAATAAGGTGAGCTGGATGAGCTTACTGCATTATTGGAGGATAAATAATTATAAGCAGAACTTTAGAAAAGCTAAGCAAAAAGTACATAACTTTGCATTAGAGGATAATTGAGATAAAATTCAATTATATTTAATATAGTTAGTCTAATAACCTTTATAAAAGATCAGTCATATGTATTAAAACTCAAAATATTAGATAATTGTGTATTTTAAATGATTAACTCATTTAAATATACTTGGAAATATACTTGGACTATATAAACACAAATTTTATGATGTTTGCAACTTTTTGTCATATACAATTTTTTATAAAACACCCATGGAGATTTGCTAGAGCTACTAAAATTCTCTGATGGAAATATTATAAAAAACAGTATGGTGAGTATTATAGTCAACAATTAACCTATTTTGAGTATTGCAACAGAAAGTCTTTAAAGCATAAGCTGACAAAATACTGGTCAAATTATAGTCTGTTAAAATTTCAGAAATAAAATCTTCCTAGCATATAATGAACTTTGAAAATCAGAGTATGATATCAATATTAAGGATCACATTGCAATCACTCTGTGATCTTCTTACTATTAAATATACTTTTGGCATTCCTAAATCCTTGCAAATTAGTTATTTCTTTTTCTATCTGAATGGTATCTAGATGGAAGGAGGAGAATGATATTTTAATATTGTAGTCCAAAAGTCCTTTATGTTAGTAGCAGTTACATGATACAGAAGAAATGATTAAGAAAAAAAAAAAATCACCTCTAGGCATGAAGCAATTTCCACAAGAAAATGCATGGGATGCAATTATTCTTTGCTACCAGGCCTGAAAAGAACCGACAGCTAGACATTAGTGTTGTAATTATAGTCCAGAATCTTTCAATGAAGAGGGTTGATTAAGTTGCTTTAAATTAGAGGTGTTCAAACAGTGAAATATCCTTTATTCATTTATAGTCATAGGGATCAGTGCACATGGGAAAAGAAATTATCTGAAATCTAGATTAGGCATTCGGTAGCCAAATTAAATCTATACCAAATTCAGTAAACTAGTTACTTGATGGATACTGTGCAAACACTCTGGGAAATAAATCTAAGTTTTAGGTTCGTGATGCCACAGCCTGAGAATTTTACTTAGTGTGCTACAGAGGAAGTGAATTAAGTATCAGATTTTAGCAATTAAGATTATTTTAATAACCTCTTCTTAGATATTGAGAATTTTGAAAAATTTTCTGAGATACTCATTTAAAAATTATTTATGCCTTAGTATAGGCATTTTTTTTTTAAATTTTCCAAATATTTTTAACTTAATTTTGTCCTGGGTTTATTGAGATATAATTGTCAAACAACAAAATTTAATCAATTTAAGTATATAGATTAGGAATTTTGACATTTAGAGATAGCTTTGTAATCTTCTCCACAATCAGATACAAACATTTACATCTTTCCCAAAATCTCCCTCATGCTGCTTTTCAGTCTATCCCCTCCACCAACTCTAAATCCTTGGGAAGTATTGATCTATTTTCTGTTTCCATGAATTTGTGTTTTCTAGAACTTTAAATAAATAGAATCATACAATACATGAGCATTTGAATTTTATTCCTTTAACAAAGCATAATGCTTATGATATTTGCCCATGTTTTTGCATCTATCAATTATTTATTCAATTTTATTACTGAGTAGTATTTCGAATTACAGATATACCACAACTTGGTTATCTGTTGATCAGATAATGAGCATTAGGATTGTTTCCAGTTTTTCTTCATTGTGAACAAAGCTAATATGAATAGCTTTGTACTTTCTGGGTAAAATGTAATTTGTTTCTCTTGGTTAATACTTAAGATTAGGTTTGCTGAATTATATGGTATATGTATACTTTGCTCAATAAGACACTGTCGATCTGTTTTCTGAAGTGACTGTAGCATTTTCATTTCCATCAGCAATATATTAAAACTCCAGTTGTGCAACACAGTCATCATTACATGGTATTATATTCTTCTTTAGCCATTTTAGTATGGATGTACTGGTATTCGTTGTGATTTAAATTTCTCTTTTCTAATAATGTTGGACACTTTTCCTATGCTTATTGCCAATTCATATATCTTTGTTGAAAAGTCAGTTCTATTTTTCTCATTTTCAATGATTTTTGTTTGTTTTCTTATTTATTGAATTTTAAAAATCTTTATATATTCAGAATAGAAACCCTTTGTTAGTATATACATTTCAAAAATTCTTCCCACTGTTATTTATATTTTTATTTGTATATTTGAAAGAACAAAAGAATTGTTCATTTTGATGAAATCTATTATACCACTTTCTTTCTTATGAAATCCATGTTTTATATACCCTCTTCAATTAATCTTTGCCTAATACAAGCTAACAAATATTTCTCTTGTTTTCTTATAGAAATATTATAATTTCAATTATGTTTAGCTCCACATTATACTATGTAAATTTCATCTTTTAATATAGATATCCAGTTATTCCAGCACTTTGTGTTGGAAAAAATATACTTTGCTTCATTGAATTACATTAATGATGACAAACATTAATTGGCTGAATAAGCATTCATCTGTTCCTGAATTATTTTGCTTTCATTGATCTATATGACTATCCTAATGTCAATGAAGTATTGTCTTTATTATCCTAACTTAATTAGACTAAAAATAAGATCTTCCAAGTTGTCAAGCTTGATGTTCATTTTATTTTTTGATATTATACATATTTTGCTTTTCATATAAATTTTAGAAAACCTTGTATGTTTATTCAAAATGTTGGTTAGGATTTTGACTGAAACTACTTTGAATTTATATATAAATTTAGGAAGATTTACAATCTTAGCAATATCGATTCTTTAAAATTGTAAACACAGTACATAACTCCATTAATTTAAGTACTTGTTGATTTCCATCAGCAGTGTTTTTTTCTTTTTAATTTGCATTATAGTGGTCTTGCATATCTTATATTCAATTTATTCCTAAGTATATAATTTTGAAAATTTCAAGTGTTCTAAAACTAATTTCATAGAAAACTCTGATCTGACCTGAACACATTAGGTTGAAAATCTGACGTAAAATTATGTGAGACTGATTAGATTTTTAATTTATCCCATGTAGTTTGAATATTTGTAGTTTTTTTGCTACATGAATTTTAATTAGTTTCATTACTAAATATATAGTGTTGCCTTTGATCACACTGGGGATGCAGTATAATACATGGGATTTTTTGAGTATTACTTTACTAAATTGTATAAAATTGAGGATTTTGGAACACACTTGACCTCAAGAAAATTGGACAAAAAAGAATCAAAAGACTAACTTTTCACGAATAGTCCAGGAACATTCAATTATTATCATTCAATAAAATTAATAGTAGACATATATTATATCATCTATACAATTAAAAGACCTGAATGTATTAAATAAAAATTTAAATTTTTACAAGACAATATTAGACAATAATATAAACTTGATGTTTAGGGGGATTGCTCAAACAAGACACAAAAACTATACAACATAAAGAAAAATACTAATAAATTTGATTCTATTAAAATTAACATTCATCGCAATAAAGTGCATAACTTTAGTGAAAAAGAAGTCAAGATATATACAAGAAGACATTTCCAAACTTCAGTAAGTTCAATAAGTAATGAATTAGCATCTAGAATATATAAACAATTTTTATAAATTAATATATAAAAGACAAAAATAAAAATGAGAAAGGAAATAGATTTTTAAAAATGGAGTCTAGGAGAGAAAACATAAATAGATGTTCTCCCTCACTGAGAATCTAAAAATTATAATCAAAATATCAGTAAGGACACATTTCTAGGAAGGAGAAAGTCCCACTCTCTCATTGTGGGAATATAAATAACTTGGAAAGCAATTTAGAAATATGTACTAATTTCTTTATCTGTTATTTCTATAAATAACAATTTACTGTATAAGAATGCATACTGTGGAAACTGCTATATTATCTGTATAATAATTCACATTTAAACAGAACACAATAAGTTGTTTAGTGTGTAATAATTTAACATATGCTTTTTGGATGGTAAGTTAACATTAAAAGTCCTTCAATTATCATTATTAACATCTCTTCCAAAAAGTTTTTATTTCAGCCTAATGTATGTAAGAAATCTTTTCCATTGATGATAAAGGTATATGGGATTGGTTAAAAGATCTTAGTAATTATGCTGCCTTCACATAAACAAACAAAAGTATCTAGCTAGCCCAGTAGTCAAACACATCTGGATGTGTAGTCTATAGTATTATGTAATAATCTATTTCTCTATTTTATAGTTCTATTATTTCTCTCCTGAACCAGAAAGAATAACATTTAATTTTGCTCTCAGAGTATTATTGCATCTACTTTAAGTGGCCTTTTCCTGTAAGCTTCATTTCAGCATATCTAAGGTTAGATAATGGTTTCACAGAGCTTATTGCAATGAGTGGGTTTACATGATTGCCAAGAATGAATATGTGTCTTTATTAAAACTAAGCAATCAAAATTAAATTAAATTAAAAAAAAGTAAATAAACATTTACATGTTAAGATTTTCTTAATAGGAAGTTATACTGTGCTTCATTATATAATTTCGATTCTTTCTTCTAATGCAAAATATTTCAAAATTAAAACCCAAAAGTGTTGGTTCCAGTTTTTATTTCTACAAGAAAGGATCTTGGAAGTTGCCAAGTAATTCTAACAAGTAAAAAGTTGAATGAACAAAAATTCTTGTATCCATAAGAGATTAGAAGGCACAAGGAAAACTTTTGCCCCACCTCCCCAAGATTGGAGAGGCAGAATAATACAGGTAGTATGGCTTACCTAAGCAAATAATTATGAAAGTTATCTTTTAAAGGAAACAGTGCCAGGGTAGGAAACTCTGAATATTAATTAATAAATTGCTGGAGATTCAGTATAGACAAGTTTGAGAAATAAAACTCCAGAGAGACCTCATCATAGGGGAGACCCCCACAATATTGTGAGATTTGGCTACAGAAGATTTTCCAGGTTTCCACAGTTTATATCAGAGAAATATCCCCTTGGGATTCTGGTAAGGAAGGCCAAAGGGACCATTTTGAAATGTGCCAGAGAACTCTGTTCTTAAAAAGGCCCGCCCTCAGGTAAACTAGTTAGCCAGAGCCCACTTTGCTGGGATATTATCAGAACTGAACTGACCTACCAGAAAGAAGATACCCAACTCTAGCCATTTTAGGTATCCTGTGCCATCTAAGAAAAGGGGTGGGGGGGGACAAAAAAACAAAACTCAGAAACTGGTGAATTTCACAGTTCAGAGGCAAAAGCTCACTAAAAGACGAACACAATCACAGGACTATAAAATCCTTTCTCTCATTCCACACCTATCATCATGTTGATAAAGGCCTATTAATGGCTGTTCCTTTTACTTGGCACCTTATGAACCATTATCAAGAAAAACTTATAGGCCATACTGAAAGCAGAAGATAAAATTTGAAGACACAGAGTAAGCACCAACCAGATATGCCAGAGGTGTTTGAATTATTATACTTGGAATTTAAAACAACTATGATTAAGGACTCCAATGGATAAAGTAGATATGGTACCTAATGAATAAAGCAGATAGTCGAGAAATGTAAGCAGAAACATGGAAATTCTGAGAACAACAACAGAAAAAAAATGTCGGGGATCAAAAATACTGTAAAAGAAATTTAAAAAATGTCCTTCATGGGCTTATTAGTGGATTGGAAAGGCATAGTAAAGTTTCTGAACTAGATAATATATCAATAGAGTCCTTAAAAACTAAAGACAAAAAAAAAAAGGGGGAAAAAAATTAATGTATAAGTACTGTGAGACAACTACAAAAGGTTTGACATACACTTAATGGGAATACCAGGAAAAGATGAGACAAAAAAAAAAAAAAAAAAAGGATGTTTGAGACAAGACTGATGACTGAGAATTTCCTCAATTAATGTCAGACAGCATACCACAGATCCAGGAAGCTCAGAGAACATAAAACTGAATAAGTGCCAACAAAATTATACCTAGAAATAGCTTTTTTCTCTAGAAAATCAAAGGTAAAGAAAAAGTCCTGAAGAAAGAGGAGACAAGTAAAATACCTTACCTATAGAAAAGCAAAGTTCAGAATTATATGTCCAACTTGTCCACAGAAAACTATGCAAACAAGAAAGTGGAGTAAAATATTAAAAGTATTAATAGAAAAAAAAGTGACCATATCTTAGCTTTCTATAACCTGCAAAAATTATCTTTAAAATTTAAAGAGAAATAATTTCTTAGACAACAAAAATTGAAAATATTTATTGCCAGTAAATGGGCCTTGAAAGAAATATTAAAAGTTCTTTAGAGAGAAGGAAAATAATATAATTCAGAAGCTTGGACCTACATAAAGAAAGAACATTGAAGAAGAAATAAGTGCTAATAAAATAACGACTTGCAAAATAATATGAATAATGTATTTGTTTATGTATTCTTATGTATATATCTCATGTATTACATATAATATATAATTCTATATACCATGTAACATGTATATGTATGTTTTACATAATATATAATATGTAATTATCTTCTCTATATATGCTATGTATGCTTATATATAAGTAAATAAATGACAACAATAATAAAAAATGTAAAAGAGAAATTAGAATTATTGTGTTATAAGGTACTAGCACTACAACTCATGAAATTAGTGTTATTTGAAAATGAAAATGAAAGTAGACTTAGATTAGCTATAAATATATATTAAAAACTTTAGGAAAACCACTAATTTTTTTTAAAAAGAAGTAAATTGCTATCCAAAGAAAACAGAAAATTGAATCACATAAAATTCTCAGTTAAAAATCACAAAAGTCAGAAGAAGAGTGGAATACAAAATAAAAACTAAGACCAAGGGCAATAAATAGAAAACAGCAATAAATATTGTAGATATTAATCCAACTATTTCAATAATCACTTTGAATGCCAATGGCCCAATGAAGCAATAGAAAGATAAAGATTGTCAATATATAAAATAAAAGACCCAACTATATGTTGTGTATAAATAACTCATTTTAAATATAAAGACACATAGATTAAAAATGACTACATGGAGAAAAATATACCCTATTAACACTACTCAAAATAAAGCAGGAGTAGCTATATTAATTTCAGTCAGAATGGACTTCAAAGCAAAAAAGTTATCAGAGATAAAGAAAGGTATTACATAATGATAAAGAGATCAATTATCTAAGAACCATAACAAGAACTAAAGTTTGTCAGCTTATCAACAGAGCATCAACAACATGAGGCCAAAACAAATAGAATTGCAAAGATAGAAGAACTCACTATTATAGTTGGAGACTTCAACACCCTTCTGTCCTAAATGGAAACATCCAAAAGGAGGAATTTAGTAAGGACATAACTGAATTCAACAATGCCATCAATCAGCTGGATTTAATTGACGTCTGTAAACTATTGCATCTGACAACAGCTGAATACACATTCTTCTGAATCTTACATGAAACATTCACCAAGATAGACCATATTTTGGGCCATAAACTGACTTTAACAAATTGAAAAAAATAAAATAAAATCATATAATGTTGGTTCTTAGACCACACTGAAACTATAAGTCAACAAAAATAGCATAAATGGAAAATACACAGAGATTAAATGGCACACATCTAAATAACATATAAGTGAAAGAAAGTATCTCAGGAGAAAAAAAATATATTTTGAACTAAATAAGTGAAAACACAACTTTCAAAATTTGTGAAGTGAATCAAAAGCAGTACTTATGATTTTTTAAAAAAGCAGTACTTATAGGGAAATTTATAGCAGTGAATGCATATACTAGAAAAGTAAAAAGATCTAAATTCAATGATTTAAATTTCTACTTTAGAAAACTGTTAGAACAAGAGCAAATTAAATCCAAAGCAAGCAGAAGAAAATTAATATTAAGAATTAGAAATCAATAAAAGGAAAAGTAGATAATAGAGAAAATCAAAATAAAAAACTTGTTTTAAATAATAAAAGTATTAAGCTTCTAGACAGTCTAAATAAGAAGAAATGAGAGAGGACACATGTTACTAATATTAAAAATGAAAAAGAAGACACAACTACAGATTCTATTAATACTAAAATATAATAATACTATGAACAAATTTATGCCCACACATTTAATAACTTTTATAAAATAAATAAATTGATTGAAAGACACAATTAGCCAAAACTAATACAAGAAAAAATATACAATCTGAATAGGTCTGTATCTATTAAAAAATAGGCAATAATGAATTTCTCTTTAAAACCAAAAAACATCAGGCCCAGATGGGTAAATTGGAAAATTATACCAAACATTTAAGGAAAAAATTATACCAATCTTCTATAGTCTCTTGGAGAAGATAGATGGAGAAGGATATTTCCTAACTGAGTCCATGAGACCATTATTACTCTAATGAAATCAGGAAGGGACAAAAACAAAATACAAACAAATGGAAAAACTACAGACCAATATCTCTCATGAACATAGTTGCAAAGATCCTCAACAAATTAACATAAAAAACCCCAACAACATACAAAAAAATCATATATCATGACCAATTAAGATTTATCCCAGTTATGCAAGTCTGGTTCAATTTTCAAAAATCAATTAATATAATCTGTCACATCAACAATCTAAAAAAGAAAAAATCACATAATTGTATCAGTAAATGGAGAAAAGCCCTTGACAAAATAAAAAACTCATTTATGATATAAAATATCAGTAAAGTAGGAATAGAAGGGAACTTCCTCAACTTAATAAAGAATATCTACAAACAAACCTGCAGTTAACATCATAGTTAATGGTGAGAAACGTGAAGTTTTTCCATTAAGATGTGGTACAAAATGAAGCTGTCCTTGCTCACCTTTCCTTTTCAACAATATACTGGATGTTATAACTAATGCAATTAGACGAAAGAAAAAGTATATAGATTGAGAAGGAAGAAATAGAACATTCTTTGCTCATAGATGACATGATCATGTAGGTAGAAAATCCAAAATAATAGACAAAAAAATCTCTTGGAGCTAATAAGTGACTATTGTGAAGTTGCAGAATACAAGATTAATATACAAAATTCAATGGTTTTACTATAAATCATCAATGAGCAAGTGGAATTTGAAATTGTAAAAAAAACAAAAAAACAAACAAAAAAAACATCATTTACATTAGCACTTCCAACAAAAAAAATTATACTTATGTATAAATCTAACAAAATATATTCAAGATAAGTATGGGAAAGCTACAGAATTCTGATAAACAAAATCAAAGAACTAAATAATGGAGATATAGTCCATGTTGAGACAATCTGAATAGACAACTCATTATTAGATTGGAAATATTCTAGATAGAAAAACTCAATATTGTCAAGATATCATTTCTTTCCAAATTGATAGATACAATACCAATCAAAATCCCAGTAAGTTATTTTAAATATATCCATAAACTGATTATAAAGTTTATATGAAGAGGCAAAAGATCCACAATACCCAACATAATATTAAAGAAAATAGCAAAGTAGGAGGACTGACACTGTCTAACTTCAGGACAATAATAAACTACAGTAATCAAGACAGTATAATAGTGAAAGAATAAACAAAAAATGGAATATAATAGAGTATTGGAATAGACCCACATAAATACAATCCACTAACCTTTCACAATACAATGGCACAAAAATAATGTCCTCAACAAATGGTGCTGGAACATCAACTGGGCATCTACACACAAACATATAAATCTAGACACAGACCATATAGCCTTCACAAAATAATTCAAATAAACTAAACATCTAAATGTAGATGCAAAACTACGAAATTCCTAGAAGATAACAAAAGAGAAAACGTAGTTGACCTTGAGTATGATGATGAATTTTTAGACACTATATCAAAAGCATAATCTATGAAACAAATAAATGGAAATGTGGACTTTATTAAAATGAATGTCTATTCTGCAAAAGACAATGTCAAGAAAACAAGTCAAACCACAGACTAGGAGAATATGTTGCAAAAGACACACCTGATAAAGGACTGTTATTCAATATACACAAAATTATTTCTAATCCCAACAATAAAAGGATATACAATGTGATTTAAAAATGGACTTAAAACCTTAACAGACACCTCACTAAAGATATAAAATGTCAAATATCCGTATAAGCAGATTTGCTATACATTGCTTCATCAGGGAAATGCAAATTAAAATAACAATGAGATACCACTACACACCTATTAGAATGGCCTAAATCTAGAACACTGACAATACCAAATATTGGTGAGGTGTGGAGCAATAGAAAGTCTTACATGTAGCTGACATAAATGTAAAGTGATACAGTTAATTTGGGAAAGAGTTTGGTGGGTTCTTACAAAACTAAACATAATCTTACCACAGAATCCAGTGATCTCTCTCTGTATTTACCCAAAGGAGTTAAAAATGATGTCCACCAAAAACCAAAACAAAAACAAAAACAAAAAATCTGTACTTGAATGTGTACATCAGCTTTATTCATATTGGCTAAAACTTGGAAGCAACCAAGATGTACTTTAGTAGGTAAATAAATAAATTATGAGAAATCCCAACAATAAAATATTATTTAGAGCTAAAAACAAATGGGCTATCAAAACTTTGAAAGACATCAAGGAAAGTGAAATGCATAATCTTTAGTGAAAGAAGCCAGTCTGAAAACAACATGCTATAGGACTCCAGCAATATTCATTCTAAAAATGGCAAAACTGTGGAGATAGTAAAATGATCAGTGGTTGCCAGGGATTGAGGTTGAGAGATGAATAGGTAAAACACAGAGGATTTTTAGGGTAGTAAAAATACTATGATATTATACCATAATGAGAGATATATGTTATTCTATATTTATACAAACCCACAAAATACACAACACAAACAGTAAACTATAATGTAAACTATGGACTTTAGTTGATTATGATGTGTCAATGTAGGTTTCTTCATTAGAACAAATGTACCACTCTGTTGGTACAATAACAGGGAAGGCTATGCATGTGTAGCATATGGGATATATGGGAAACCACTATACTTTTCCTAAATTGACTGTTAACTTAAAACTATTCTAAATGAAGTCAATAAAAATATTTTAAATATAAACAAAATAATAATGTCCACTGGTCTAAGGATGGCCACAATTATGAATTAGGCTTCTAAATTACTGACCTTTTGAAAATACTAATTTATGGAAATAATTTATGTCTTATAGTTTAAATCAATCAGTTTGAATAGATGCATTGAGTTTGAAATAAAAGGAACTTAAAATGGTAAAGTAGAATTTCTGTAGTCCCTCTTTCACAATGTAGCATAGCATTTCTATTTCACACATTTCTATATTATGCATGTCTTTAGGATGGGGGGGATGTTGTTCCTGAAAGGGACATAAAAATCTGTAAAGGAAATCTGTTATTATAACAAGAGCTATAAAAACAGTTCTTAAAGGCCTTAGAATTTTACTCTGTCCAGGAAATGACATTTTTAACAATTTATTGCTTTCTGAGACCAAATCTTTTCCTTTCCAGTATGGATGAAATGGGTCTCAAGGTCTTCTCATAAAAGCAAGGTTGAAATGTTAAGCTTAGATCCTACCTTGTTAACTCCCAAAATGTTCCCTTGCAGTTCTTAGAAATTCAAGATTATCTAAGATCTACAAAGGCAAAAAAAAATATGATTCCCACATTTTCCAACTCCCCATCTCTTTCATACATTTAAAGGGCATGCAACATTTACTGACAGCTTTGTTGCATGATCTGCACAAGAGCATATTCACTCTGGGGAGATATGAGAGGTCTAACACAAGACTCTGATTTTCACAGGTGCTGTAGAAGAAACATGAATTTATTAACATGATAGAAACTTGTTTCTTCTTTGTTTCTTCTAGAAAAGACTGCAGAGGTTAAACATGTGTAGAACTGAGTAGTCAATAGAAAAGGGTGTGAGTTATACATAAGAGAGCAGGCCTGTATCCTTTCTAAGAGAAGAGTCAGGGCTATATATTTTAACGTCTTTACTCATACTGTCCCTTTGTATTTGAGCTCTAGTCTAAGGGCATTTAAAAATACATATGGGTATTTTTGATGGTTCTGAGAATTAAGAACAGTAATTGCATTTAATAACAATAAAAAGTGAGTTTAATAGAATGTCAATAGTGCCCCCAGTGAGAAATACTACTGAGGATTATTAGGAGTTTGTGTTTTTCACAGGCAGAGAAGTACATTTGACAGTCATATACTATAACATGAATTTCATAAATCTTCAATTTCTTTCTCATCCTCAATAAAATTTATATATATAAATGTTATATTTGAGATTCATTAGTCTTTATGTTATTTACTATAGCATATAATAAAAGTTCTAGAACAAATAAGGATTTATTATTTTTTGTTTTTTAATATTTTCAATTACAGTTGACATACAATATTATATTAGTTTCAGGTATGCAACATAGTGGTTAGACATTTGTATAACTTATGAAGTGATCACCCCAATAACTCTAGTATCCATCTGACAACATACATAGTTATTACGATATTATTGATGATATTTCTTATGCAATAATTTATAGTCCCATGACTATTTTGTAACTCTTAATTTGCACTTAATTTCTTCTCCCTTTTCACCTATTCCACTAACCCCCCCTCATCTGACTACCATCAAAATGTTCTCTGTATCTATGAGTTTATTTCTGTTTGTTTCTTCATTTATTTTGTTCTTTATGTTTCACATATAAATGAAATCATATTACATTTGTCTTTCTCTGTCTAGGTTACACCATTCAGCACAATAACCTATAGGTCCATTCATGTTGTTGCAGATGGAAGGATTATTTTTTTTTATAGGTACCATCTCTTCTTTTTCCATTCAACTATTGGTGACCACCCAGGTTGCCTCCGTATCTTGGCTCTTCTATATAATGCTACAATGAACATGCAGATGCACATGTCCCTTCAAAGTACTATTTTGGGTTTCTTTGAATAAGTACACAGAAGTGAAATTACTGGGTCCTTTTGTGTCTCTTGTTGCAACGTTGGTTTTAAAGTCTATTTTGTCTGGTATAAGTATCGCTACCTCAGTTTTTTTTTTTTCCCATTTTCATAAAATAACTTTTTCTATCCTTTTACTTTCAGTTTGTGTGTGTTTTTCGATTTGAAGCGAGTCTCTTATAGACAGCATATGAAAGCACAAGATCTGCTGTTTCCTGTACACAGAGTCACTTGTTTTTGTTACCCAGTCATTTCAAGTTAATTTTTGTGAGTGGTGTAAGATCAGGCTCCAGTTTCATTCTTTTATATGTATATATTCAATTTTCCCAGCACCATGCATTGAAAATTGTCTTTTCTCCATTGTGTATTTGGGGTTCCTCTGTCAAATATTTGACTGTATATATTTGAGTTTGTTTCTGAGGTTTCAATATTGTTCCATTGCTCTTTTTTTTTTGCTACTACCATACTGTTTTGATTACTAAACTTTATATTATAGCTTGGAATGAGAAAATGTGATGCATTACTCTTTATTCTTTATCAGAATGGCTTTGGTTATTTAGAGTCTTTTGTGGTTCTATACAAATTTTTGAATTACTTTTTATATCTGTAGAAAATGCCATTGGAATCCTGATAGGAATGAATTGCCATGAATCTATGGTTTTTTTGTAGTATTCCAATTCATGAATATATACCTATTTATTCATGTCTTCCTCAATTTCTTTCATCAATATCTTGTATTTTCCCAAGTGTTTTACCTTGTTCATTAAAGTTATAAGTAATTTGTTGTTTTTGATGCTGTTACAAATGGCATTGTTTTCTCTGACTTTTTCAGATAATCAATTGTTAGTGTATAAAAATGTTACTAATTTTTGTTAATTTTGTATTCTGCAACTTTGATAAATTTGTTGATTAGATCTAACCCATTATGTGGAATCTTTAGGATTTTCTAGACATAAAATCATGTCATCTTCAAATAGAGACAACTTTACTTCTTCCTTTGTAATTCTTATACCTTTCATTTTATTTTATTTTTTTTTTATCTTGCTTCATTGCTCTAGCTGGGACTTCCAATACTATATTGAATAGGGATGGTACTTTGGATACCCTTTTCTTACTCCTGATCTTAGAGAAAGAACTTTCAACCATTTATTATTGGGTATGATAGTAGTTGTGGGCTTGTCATATGTGAGCTTTGCCATGTTTCTTCCATACTTAATTTTTAAGATTTTTTTAAAAATCAAGAATAGATGTTAAATTATCTATTGTCTTTTCTGCATATACTGAGACAATCATATTTTTTAACCTGTTTTCCATTTAGGAAAAAAAAAGAAAGTGCAGCTCGCTGTCAGCATTAATTTAATTATATATAAACATACTCTTTGAGGCTGAAGAGAATCTGATGGATTTTCAATGAGAAAATAAAATGTTAAAATTGTTCTCGGAGTTATTTCTAAACAGAACTTGTCTCTAATCCTAATGTTACAGAAATGTATATATAAATCGGTTTCATAAAATGAATCTTCAGCTAACAACTATTTGAGAACAATGTTAACATCACATATAGGAATGCTTTTTTCTAGGATTTGACATTTTCAGCGATCGAGAATTACTATATTTTGTAAATGGAAATACTACTACTAAAAACAGAATACTGTAAATAGAATGATGTCGTTCGTTTCCAAAGACTATCAATATACCAGAGCAATGCGAAAATAACAATAAAAGTGAGATATTGTGCAGCAAACTTTGAGAATAAGGCTAGGACTCTAATTCATGGATTATCTCAGGGTAAATGCTATAGCCACAGCACTGTTGCCATAAGTATTCTTGGCACAAATGGGAAATAGGTTAATTCTATTAATGTAATGTATCATATTCATTAATTTGCATACATTGAAACATCTTTGCATTTCTAAAGGATAAATCCCACTTGATCATGGAGCATGATCTTTTTAATGTGCTGCTGAATTTGGTTCGATAGAATTTTTGCATCTGTATACATGAAGGATATTGGCCTGCAGTTTTTGTTTGTTTTGTTTTCAGTTAGTGTTCTTTTCTGGCTTTGGTATCAGAGTAATGCTGGCTTTATAAAATAAATTTGGGAGTGTTCCATCCTCAACATTTTGAAAGAGTTTGTGAAGGCTTGGTATTAATCTTCAAATATTTGATAAAATTCACCAGTGAAGCCATCTGATCCAAATTTTTCTTTGTTAGGAGATACTGATTACTGATTCAATGTTCTTACCAGTTATTGGCCTATTCAGAGTTTCTATTTCTTCTTGATTCAGTCTCGATAGGTTACATATTTTTATTTTTTTTTCCATTTTTTATAGGTTGTCCAGTTTGTTCATAATAGACTTTTGTGGTCTTTTGAATTTCTGTGGTATCAGTTTTAATGTCTCTTTTTTTTTTTTCTTATAATTTGTTGATCTGGATCTTTTTCCCTTGATTAGCCTAGATAAAAGTTTGTCAATTTTATATTTTCAAAGAACTAGCTTTTAGTTTAGTTAATTTTTTGTTGTTGTTTTTCCTGTTTTGTATTTCATTAATTTCTGCTTTCATCTTTAGTTTTTATTTTTTGCTGCTAACTTTAGGCTCAATTTTTTTTTTTTTTCTAGTTACAACATAGAGTTAAGTTGTTTATTTGGGATCTTTCTTGCTTCTAAATATAGTAATTTATTGCTATAAACTTTCCTCTTAGAAATGCTTTTGCTACATCCCAAAAGTTTTGGTATGTTGAATTTCCATTTTCATTGGTCTCAAGATAGAGTTTTAGTTCTCCTTTAATTTTTCTTTAATTCGTTGGTTGTTTAAGAGAATGTTGTTTAATTTTTGTGCACTTTTAATTTTTTAGTATTCTTCCTGTTTTCGATTTCTAGTTTCATAACATCTTTATCAAAGAAGATACGTGGTATGATTTCAATCTTAAATTTGCTAAGACTTGTTTTGTGCCTAACATATGTTCTATCTTTGAAAATATTGTTTTATTTTAAGAAGAATGTGTATCCTGATGTTATTAGAGAGAATGTTCTGTTATGTCTGTTAGGTTCATCTTCTCTACAGCGTTGTTCAAATGCATAGCTTTATTACTTTCTTTCTGGGATGATCTATTTATTAATGAGAGTTGGATATTAATATCCCTAACTATAATCATAGTGCTATTTTTTTTCTTTTAGCCCTGCTAGTTTTTGCTGTTGATAGATTGACCCCTTTATCATTGTATAACAACCTTTTTTGTCTCTTTTTAACTTTTGTAATGTGTATTTTGTCTGATAAGAGTGTAGCTACCCTCTTTTTTTGTCACCATTTACTTGAGATATCTTTTTTATTCTTTCAATCACGTTCTATGTTTACCTTTAAAGCTAAAGAGAATTTCTTATAGGCAGCATCATTTTGGAATTTGTGTTTGTTTGTTTGTTTTAAATTCATTCCACAGTTCTATATATTTTGATTGGTAAACTTAATTTGTTTACAGTTAAAATATTGATAGGTATTGACTTACTATTAACATTTTGTTTTTTCTGGTTCTTTTGTGTGTGTGTATGTGTGTGCGCACTTTTATGTTTTGTTATCAGTATGCTTTGACTTCTTTATCATGTCTTTTGTGTAAATTCTACAGATTTTTTGCCTTTGTGGTTATCATGAGGCTTATATAAAACATGTTAAAATTATAACATCCTGTTTTAAACTAACAATTTCAAGAGAATTCCTAAACTTTGCACTTTTATTTTGCCATTCTCTTACATTTTAGGTTATTGATGTTACAGATTACATATTTTTATATTATTTAACTAATAAAAGATTATTATAATTATAGTTATTTTACTACATTTAACTTTTAAAATATAATTGTCAATAAATTATTTGGCATCATTATCATATTACAGAATTTAACTTTGACTATCTACTTACTATTACCATTGAGTCTTATGCTACTTTCTTATGTTTTTACAATGTTAAATAGCATCCTTTTACTCCACTTAAAGAACTTATTTAGCATTCTTTGTAAGGCAGGTCTAGTAGTGATGACTATCTCAGCTTTTGATTGTTTGGAAAAGTCTTTATTCTTTCATTTTTGAAGGGCAGCTTTGCTGGGTATAGTATTATTGGTTGACAAGTTTTTTTAATTCAATATTTTTAATAGATCATCCCATTTCTCCTCGTCTGAATGGTTTCTGTTGAGAAATGCATCCAGTCTCTCACTGCATTCAAATTTTATATTTGCCTTTGACTTTGACAATTTAATTTGAATGTGTTTTGGAGTAGCTCTACTGGGTTTAAGTTGTTTGGGTATTTTGGCTCTCATAGATCTGGATGCCCATTTCTCTTCCCAGGTTTCAGAAATTTGCAGCCCATATCGCTTTAAATATACTTTCTGTCTCCTCACCTTTCTTTTCTTGAATTCTAGTAACAGAGATATTGTTTCTTTTCATTGTGCCCCATAAATTCTGGAGCTATTCTTTACTTTTATTTTTCATTCTTTTTGCTTATATAACATAATAATATCAAATGTCCTATCTTTCAGCTCATTGATTCTTTCTTCTGCATGGTTGAGTCTACTTCTGAAGCTCTCTATTAAATTCTTCAATTTAGTCATTGTAGTTTTCAGCCCTAGGATTTTTTAATGGTTTCTCTTTGTTGAACTTTATTTAGTTGTTTATATGTGTGATTTTGTAGTTTACTATTATTCAAAGAGAATTACTTTGAATAATTTGTTGACAGTTCATAGATCTCCATTTCTTTCTTTAGGGTTAATTATTAGAGCTTTATTAGTTTCCTTTGGTGGTGCCATATTTACCTCTGTGTGTGTGTGTGTGTGTGTGTGTGTGATCCTTGATTTCTTATATTGGTATCTGCACATTTGGGTAAGTGGTCTCCTCTTCTAGACTTTCTAGGTTCATGTTGTCAGAGACAATTTTTCACCAGTTGGTTCAGTTGGGGTTTCTAGATGTATCTGCTGGTAAAGTCCCTGGGCAGGTGGGGACTGCCATTGGGATGTATTTTAGTGCAAGGCAGCTGCCCAAGCTCCGAGTTTATGGTGGAATAAAGTTTCAATGGCTAAGTATTATTGTATGGGACTGCTGCCTTGGTTCTTTGTCTAGGAAAGACTGTAGATGGGCAATATGGTTGCCTAATTCTCTTACTAGAAGGTAAGGCTTAATAGATTGTGAGGACTGTGCACTATACTCACCAATGTATGAGGCATTCAATTAGCTTCTTTGCCTTGGTGGGAAGCAGCACAGGACCCAGGACCTTCATGACTCATTATTTAAGGAATCAAATAAGGCAAGAGTATGCACTAGATTCTCTGGCCAGGTGAGGCTGATGGTTTTGCTCTGCATATTGAGAAAGCCATGAGCTGTGCTTTCTGTTCAGGTGTTCTGTAAGCAGTCCTGTTGGATGGGCTATGCAGCTTTCTGTATTTTCTGGTTAACTTCTCTACTTGAGTAGGCTAAAGGTTGTACTTAGCAATTAGTGGGACTATAAATTATTTTTCCTTCCTAGTGCAGCTATAAAATCAGCTACATGGCTACTAAGATTCTTTGTAGTCCTGACTCAGGTTGACCCATGCTCCAAGCTCCCTGGCTTAGGGGATCACAGACTGTCTGCTCTGTCTGAAGTGCTCTCTGCTTGAGCTTTCTGGGCTATGCAGCCTCCAGGTGTTTCCTCCAGATAGATTGAGAGCCACACACAGAATTGAGCAAGACTGTGGCTCACCTCCCTGCTTGGGTGAGATGAGGAGGCTCACTCCAGGCATCTTCCAAACTTTTCTGAACAGGACATTCAGACTGTAGGTCCCAGGAGCTACATTCAACAATGGGTAGGGCTATGGATTAACTTTACTGCCTGGGCATAGTAGGGGAACTGTCCGTGCCCAGTACTGGATTTTCTCTGGAGGCAATCCACTCTACCTGCCTGCCTCTTGGTTTGAGGGTTGCTGGGCTAAATAGTTTCCAGGTGTTTTCCTATCAGATGGAGCTGGGAGACATTCCTAGCTGTGTAGGGGGCTATGATTTAGCAACCTTGCCTGAGTGGAGACAGATCGGTCTCCACGGCAAGCAAATCTCCTCACTTGAGGACTCAAATCAGGCACCCCCATCTAACGAGGCTCCCTGGTCAGACAGCACAACTGACTTGGTTCTGCTGATGAGCAAAGCCACTGGTTGGTACTACTACTTGAGCTCTGCACATTGGAAGTCAGTCTTTCAAGATCTGAGTGCTGGTTGTTATAAGCCCCTATCCTCTTCTCCATAACAATCAGATTCCCAATGATTTGTGCCTAACAGATTCTTCTGTAATCTATGTGGGATGAAAATGGAGTAAAGGCTTCTCTACTGGGGAGGGTGCTATATTGTCCCTCTTGGTTCATTGTTTCCACTGGAAGAATCATAGACATAAGGAAGACTTATCTGCATGGTGGCATTCTAGATTAGGGGAGGAGGAATGTGATTAGTATGTAGCTGCTTCTCTTTCCCTCTAAGGCAGTCTGTCTTGAACTCTGTTGTGCAGGGGGATGCTTCAGACTTACCCCTCATGTTCTAGGATTTTCTCAGTTGTGTCTTGCCCATAAAGAGTTGTTAGTTTTGTATTTGTGAGGAAGAGCAAAAGTCAGGAACTACATGTTGATGTTAAATGAATCTCAATATTTAGAATATACCCAAAACGACAGTATTGGCAAAATATCTTGACCTATTAGAGTGTGGGTATATATATATCTATATATATGGATATATAGATAGATAGATAGATAGATATAGATATGTATACATATATGTATATATGTATACATATATGTATACATATCTATATATATAGATAGATATAGATATACAGATGTATATATAGATACACATATATGAAATCTTTATAGGATGATTGAAGTATACTAACCCCAATGTTTGTTATATATTTTTAGTTATAAATTATTTTTTAATTTAATTACTGATAAAATGTCTTAGCCTCTGATGTATAACTTTATTTTCTGAGAAAGCCATAGAATAAATCTTAGTTGGAAATTTAAATAATTTGCAAGGAATAGGTCTTGGTTTAGGAATATTTTACAAATTTTTAAATTGCTTCTCAATATTGTATATTATCCTATTATTTAAAAGTGCTTTATGGTTTTTTTGGCCTTCATTCCATTTTCATAGCAAATAGGTGCACTGCAATTTCATTCTCACACTAATGACATCAGCTTTCAATGGCTACCATAACAAAATACTACCAATTGGGTGACTTAAACAACACAATCTTTTTTTTTTTTTTTCCATAATTCTGGACAAGGGAATTTCATCTAAGATTAAGATGCTGGCAAAGTTGGTTTCTTATGAGGTCTCTTTCCTTGGCTTTCATATTGTTATCCTCTTCTGCCTCTTTAAATGCTCATTCCTCTGTGAATGTATGCCTCTGGTAGCTTTTTTTCTTTTAAGGTCATCAGTCACATTGGATCAGGGCACCGCTGTAATAGCTTCATTTTAACTTAATAACCTCTTTAAAGACCTTATCTTCAAATGTGGTTATGTATTGGAAATTGGAATCTCAAAATATAAATTTTGTGGGGACACAATTCAGTTCATAACATTCTACCCTGCTGAACCCTCAAATGTATGTTCTCACATGCAAAACACATTCTCCCTATTCCGAAATTCTAAAGATCTTAACCCATTTTGTATTAACTCTAAGTCCAAAATATCATCTAAATACCATATAAATTAAGTGTGGGTGAGGGTCAAGTTGTGATTCATCCTGAGGCAAAATTCTTTTTCAGCTGTGAACCTACAAAACCAGACAAATAATATGTTTGCAAAATATAATGGTGATGCAGTCATAGGATGGACATTCCCATCCAATAAAGGCAGACATGAAAACAAACAAACAAACAAACAAACAAACAAACAAAAACTTGGACACCAAGCAAGTCAAAAACTTAGCAGGGCAAATTCAATTAGAATTAAAAGCTTGAAAATAATCCTCTTTAGCCTCATGATCTGTCCTACGAGCCCACCTATTTGGTGGCCTCACTTTTCTCCCACTGGGATAATAGAATTGCCCAAGCATCCTTGGATAGCAAATTGTGCTCCTGAGGCCCAAGGCAGTGGCAGTCTGATCTCCTGTAAACAAAGAGCTGGTCTTGCCCTCAGAAACCAAGGAAGAGATAACTTTGGCTTCCCATACCTGTGATGGTAGTAGCAACTTTCAGTATTGCCTTTAATGCTGTTCTCTCTTCTCTTGAAGGATAACATGTATTCACAGTTGAATAGCTCTATTGACTTGTCTTACAGAATTCCAGAAACCCATCAATCTTCCTTCATTTTGTCACATCTCTGTGCTCTTTATTTCAAACTGGTTATCCTGTGGTAATCCTAGTGGTATACTTCTATCTCTATTTCTTATTTCATCTGAGAGGGCTGACTAAATCCATGGGTAATTTCTCTGTGAAGTTATTGTCCAGCCATACCGTTGGTGTTCTGTTCAAAGCATACTTTCTTATCTTTTTGCATTATGGATAGGCTGAGAATTTTTCAGATTTTTATTTCTGATTTCTTTTTGCTTTACAGTTCCTTCTTTCTCCTCTTAAATTTTACTACAAGCAGAAAGGAGAAATCAGGCCCTGCCTTCAATATATTGCTTAGACATCTCCTCTGCTAAATATCCAAGAAAGTCACTCACAAACTCTATTTTCTATAGAATGCTAGAACACAAGAAGCATCTTTCCTTCAGTTCCAATAATATGTTTCTCATTTCTGTCTGAGACAAGAAGCACCTTGTCTTTCAACATCTCATTTATTTTAACATTTAATTTATTATGAAATATGTATTATCTAAGCCAGGGCAACCAGTCCCCTGGGTTGCGGACTTGTACCGGACCATGGCCTATTAGGAACCAGGCCTCACAGCGGGTGAGCAGCAGGTGAGAGACTGAAGTTTCATCTGTATTTGCAGCCACTTCCCAGCACTGGAATCACTGCCTCAGCTCCACCTCAGATCATCCAGCATTAGATTCTCATGGGAGCACCAGTCCCTCATACCAAAAAGGTTGGGTACTGCAGCTCCAAGATGATAATGCTTTCTCTACATCTCTCCTCTTTTCTTTCTGAATCCTCACCAGAATCATCTTTAACATCTGTATTTCTGCTAACAGTCCCTTCAAGACAAACTAGACTTTTATAGCATGTACTTTAAAATTCTTCCAGTCTCTGTCCATCACCCAGTTCCAAAGTCACTTTTACATTTTTGGGTAATTGTGTAACAGCATCCCATTTCATTGTATCAAAATCTGTATCAGCTTAGACTGTCATAACAAAATACTACAGACTGGTGGTTTAAACAATAGAAAGTTAAATTCTTACAGTTCTGAAGGCTAGAAGTGCAAGGTCAAGGTGCCAACAGGACTAGTTTCTGGTGAATTTTCTCTTCTTATCTTGCAGACAGTGCCTTCTTGAGGTGTCCTCGCATAGCCTTATCTCAGTGCATGTTCATGGGGAAAGAGAGAGGGAGAGGAAAAAGGCAAAAGAAGGAGAAGGAGGAGAAGGAAAGGGAGAGGGATTCTTTTCTTTCTTATAAGAATAGCAGTTCTATAGGATTAGAACCATACCATTACAACAACAGTTAACCTTAATTACTCCCTTAAAAATTCTATCTCCAAATAGAGTCACATTGGGGTTAGGTCTTTAATAAGTGAATCTTGGGAGGACAAAATTCATTTAATAACAACCAGATACAGTGTATTAAAAATAGCACTTATCATGTAGTTATATTAAAAAAAAATGACAGCTGCTATTGCTGATGCTGCTGTATAAATAAAGGCATTGGCATTCTCTTAGTAAAAGAGAAGCATGATTCAGAAATAATTATTACCAAAAAATACTAGTTGTTTTTACTTTTTTATAAATTATTTTAAAAATCAACTATGATTGGTAAATAATTATACATATTATTGTATTAGTTTGCTAGGTCTGCCATAACAAAATACTACAGACTGGGTGGCTTAAACAACAGAAATTTATTTTCTCACAATTCTTGAAGCTAAAAGTTCAAGATCAAGGTGTTGGCAGGTTTGGTTTCTTCTAAGGCCACTCTTCTTGACTTGTAGATAGTCAGACTGCCTTCTTGTATGTCCCCACATGGAATTTCCTTCATGCTCATGCATCTCTGGTATCTCTTCTCTTCTTACAAGGAAACCAGTTACCAGTCACATTTTGTCAGAACCCATTCAAAAAACCTCATTTAACATTAACTATCTCTTTAAACTCCTTATCTCCTGGTACAGTCACATTACAAGGTACTAGAGGTTAAAGGTTCAACATGTAAATGTTGAGGAGACACAATTTAGCCATAATAATTTTCATCATATTTTAAATCACTGAGTTGAAAGAAAATATGTTACAAAATTTAAGTAAACTATGTCTGTTTAAATTCTTTATGGACTTTTAGGCAAAATATATATATTTATTTTTCTTGAAAAAATATTTTCTGTCAGAAGCTTTAAATTTGCTTCAAGATCTGTTAGCAAGAGAGGAAAAATTATAAATAATTTCTTCATTTTAAGGTGAATGAACCATTAATAAAATGTGTTAATCATAGAAACAAGGAGTGTTGACATAAACAGCTAGGAAAAAGTTATTAAGAACAGTGCCTTTTCTGTTATTACATAGGATAAGTTGAAGAGATGATGTTATTATTGCTCTGAATTTCAGAGATGAAAAACAGAAGGAATTGCTGAAATAGATTTAGTGATAAGCATACCTATCCAGATGTCATCTTGGGTTGTTTTTATATTTAAAAATTAGCTCAATGTTAGTCTTTTGTTATTAAAGAAATTAGCCAAAAGTAGCTTATTAGGAGTAAGCCTTTATGTTTTAGAATTTAACAAAGTGGGACCTGAAACTTAGGATAGAGTTCATGCTTTGGAAGGCCTTGACCATAGGAACATTTGTCTACGTAAATGTCGCCATTGTTTCATTTATTTAAACAGTATTTAGCAAGTGCCTTTTACCAGGTACTGCTCTAAGACCTAGAATCCATTCCTCAGTATAGAAAAAAAAAAAAAAATGACTTCTATCTTTAAAGGTTTACATTCTAGCTTGGGAGGGATACAGTACAAATTAACATGAAAAATAAAAGATATATGATAAATACCAGATATATGAAAATATAAGGAATAGGTAAAAGGTGAGAAGTAAAGGATAAGAGAAATAGTGAATTGTCATTGGGAAAGGAGAAAAGAGATAGTTGCAGTATAAAATTTCATAGTCAGAAGAGGCTACTCTGAGAAGATATTTGAGCAAGGACTTGAATTAGGATCAAAATTTAACAAATAGAAGGGGTAAAGAAAAGACTCAAAAATGGGAATATGTTCAGCTTTCTCCAAATTCTCCAGTTCGTCACCAGGAATAAAATGGTGCATAAATACATGAAGTAAGATTATGATCTCGAAATGTGTCAACTTTCTAGTGGACCAGGGATAAAGACCCTGACTTCCCTAAGACATCTACTCTCATTATAATGTTGCATATGAAAAGACTAAAACAAGAGAGCCAGCCATTATCACTTGTGTTTTAGCAGAGACTTAAGAGTAGGCAGAAGAGTGGGAAAACTTTACAGTAGAAACAAACAAAAAAACTTTTAGTATGCCCTGATTCAATATTTTTGGCATAGAAGAGCTGTAGGTAGGCCAACTAGAAGCAGGATATCCTATATGATTGATTATGGGTGTGCATTCAGCCTTCTCTGGTTCAAGTGAGACAAAATTTAGGAAACAAACAGTTACCGATCATGTCCTGGCCATTTAGGGCCAATTATTATAGGGGTCATATTTTCGCTTCCTGAATTATTACTTGAGATAGCTATCTGAATAAGTCTGACTTACAGCATCAGGTTAGCTTCTTGAGTTATTTATTATAGGTAAGGAAGGTGGTTTCCTGGGGTGATTGAGCAGGGTGTGAGACAAAGTTCTACTTTCATATAGAGTCTGGTCATTGTCTGTTTATATTTTCAGACTCTCCATATTAAATAAAATTTATGGCTTCCAACTCCCTTATATTTAGATGTTTGTCATATTATGTGCCTTGAAGTCACTGGAACCATAATCATTAGACATTTTATGCTTAATTATGGCCCAAGTCAACTCTCAAACTGTAAGGCTGTATATTTTCCTCATTTTTTTCCCCTTAGCTCATTTCTCATTAGTTGTATTATACTCTAGAATTTATGATCCATTATCATCAAAATCCAAAAATACATCATGTATATATGTGTGTGTATATATATATGTGTGTGTGTGTGTGTGTGTGTGTGTGTGTGTGTGTGTGTGTGTGTATATATATATATATATATAGTTTTCACATTCTTTCTCTAGTAAGAAAATGACTCTCCCCTGAGGACATGAATTTCTCACAAGCCTTCTCAAGCAGCAGCTCTAAATAGCCCTTTTCAGGCCACTTTTTTTCCCCTTCTTGGGAAAACACTTATGCACATATACAGACACATGATTACTTTTGAATGACTAACTCTTGTTGTTGTAGTTATTCATCAACCTTGCTTATTTCCCCATGATTTCCATGATTTTAAGCTCCTAGGTCAGTCTACTCTCTCTAATGCTATTACAGGCTTAATTCTTTGTGTTTTGGTAGTATAAAATAGATGTATGACTCTTTCACATACAGCCTCTAGCACCTTGAATTCTTTTCTGCCAAAGGTCTTGTACTCCAGCCTTTTCAGTCATTTACAGATATGTAACTTAGAAATTGTCAACATTAATCATTGTAATCTCTCTATAATTGCATTTGTACATCCAACTCCCTGACTACCACCTTCTGTCATTCTAACTTATTTTCCCTAATATTAACTTCCTGAAAATTATCATACTTCACTGTGACCATCAATATATTTACCTTCTCATTATTTGAATGTCTCACCTCCTATATGTCTGCAGTTATTTAATTTAAAATATCATGGTTAGTAATTTTAAACACTCCCTTGCCTATATACTTGCCCTTCTTTCATGTCATTATACTGAATTGGCAAAGCAGAAGTTTGACTGAATCTAGCTTTCACTGAATCTAAACCTGTTCCAGTGACTACAGACTGAAAAACTTGTCATGTTCTAAACATATATGTTGCTCAATGGCAATGGCCCTTAAATGTCCTTTCATTTGATTTAGATATTTTCCCCCCAAACATGTAAGTTTTCTGTCAGTTTCTCTTCTTTCCAATCTACTATGTTATTAATGAGTTATCTGTATACTGCTTAAACTATCATTTGAAAAATACAAGATTCCAGGAAATCAATTTATCACTTACAGTTTCTGGTTCTGCCACTACTTACTTTTTATGACATTGGAGAAGTTATTTAATCTTTGTTCATAAAATCAGTATAAGAGTAGTTGATGTAAGGGTTCAGTATAACATTGTTACAAATGTAAGATCTTGCTGCTAATTCTATGACTCCTATCGTTCCTCTAATTATTATTATTATTATTATTATTATTATTATTATTATTTTGCCATTATCATCATTATCAAATGGAAGAATTTGTCATATTTATAAAAAACAAACAAACAAAAAAATCCTTAAGGGAATGGTTTGTATATTAGTTTGATAAGGCTGGCATAACTAAAAACCACATACTGGTTGGCTTGAACAATATACATTTATTTTCTCATAATCTGAAGGGTAGAAGTCCAAGATAAAGGTATGGACAGGTTTCATAGCTTCTGAGGCCCCTCTTCTTTGACTTGTAGATGGCCATTTTCTTGCTGTGTCCTCACATATTCTTTTCTTTATGCAGCTGCGTCCCTGGGGCCCCTTCTTGCATCCACGTGTCTTTTTATAAGGACATCATTATATTGGATTAGGGCACACCTTTAAGGCCTCACAGTAACTTAATCACTTCTTTAGTGTCTTTATCTCCAAAAACAGGGATATTCTGATGTACTGGGGGTTAGTACTTCAAAATATGAATTTGAGGGGGAAGGGGCACAAGTCAGCCATAACAGTTTGTATCATGCATCTCCTCAGAGCAATATCTTCTTAGGAAATCCCAACTAAGATTCACACTATCATTTTTTTTAATTAATTTTCTTTTTATGGTGACATTGATTAACAAAATAAATATCAGCTATACATTTTAACAATAAGGCACATATATTTTCATTGTGTGTTCACCTCTCATAGTTAGATTTCTTTCTGTCACCACATATTTGACCCCTTTTAACTCATCCCTCTCCCTCTCTCCCCTCTGGGAGGTACACGTTTTCTATCTTAAAACATGATTCTTCATAAGTGGACTGTTCTTCCTAAAAGGCACCCATGTCCAAGGATTCCTGAGACAGATCCCTTTCCTCTGCCTGACCAAATCCTAAATACCCAATTGCCTACTCTACCTCTGTCCACCCTGAAAATGCCATTTCCATTCTATGTGCTCTACCCCATTATCTGGATCAGAACTTCCTTAGATCTAAGCCAACGTTGTAGTATCCCCATCAGGCCTGTCTCTAATTATCACTACATCTTGCCTGTGTTAACCTATTCAACCAAAATTTTTTATCATTATAATAATGCTCATTACTTCTTGCTCTGCAATAACATCATCAAACTTGATATCAACTTGCTTTACAGTAATATTATGAAATCAAGGGTGATGACCTATTGAGACTTAGAATAATGCATAAAATTAGAGAATGCTAATCTTGTTCCTCAAAAAAGTGCCTTTTTTTATTATTACAATTATGACAACTACTTTTTAGAGCCCAGAAAGTATTCAAAAAAGAAATGATTCACAAATATAACACAAAATAAAATCACTGGACATATTACAAATATGCCATTTCAGATTTTTCTTGATAAATATTTTTTTTAGCAATCTGTCAGATATACATATGTTCCTGACCTCTCTTCAGGATTACTTAACCTGATATATCTCCTAAAGCAGAGGAGTGATTGACCTTCTTTCTAAGGCTTTGTCACATAATTTCTGACCTCAGTTGGTCTCCAGTGCTTTTCTCCCTGTCTATTCAGTTTCTCTCTTCTCAGTGTGTTTTTCCCCTTAATCAATCCACATATTAGTCTCTTCTATGCTAAAAAAAAAAAAAGGAAAAGAAAAAAAATCCTTTCAAACTCTCTTACAGTATCATGACCTATTTCTTTTCTTTTATGATAAAACTCATTATCTGAAGCAGTTAATGTCAATGTCTCTATTTCCACCTCAATCTCCAATGCATTAAATCTGGTCCCTATCTCTAAGACTACATAGAAAGTGCTTTTGCTACAATTACAAATGAATTCCTCATCAATAAATCCAGTCCCTGGGTTTTGTTCTCATCCTACTTAATCTCGCTGCAGTATTTGGCACTGCTAAATACACTCTTCTTTAAATCTTCTCTTTTACTTCAGAGAATTCAATTTCTATGACTTTTTATTTGACTGTACTTTTCCTCACTTTTAATATAGCCTATATTTTTATACCTTTCCTAAAGATTTGTATTTTCCATGGAAATGTTTTGATATTTAGTTAATTTTATACCACACATCATTCGTACCAGGTAATCTCACTTAATACAAAGACTTTATTATCAATAGAAAGAAAGTCTCAATGTAGGTTCAACAAGGCCATGGTCTGGCTTTATTTATTTACTTCTATATTCCTACTAGCTAATTTGAGCCTCTAAAATTGGCTTGTAAATATTACATTTAATGAAGGATACATTATTTAAATTTAAAATCTTTATGAACTCCACATTCATAGATTTAGGTATGTACCTATTTATCACAACATTTTCGTGTTCTACATATAACTCAGTTAATGATAAAATCATTTTTTTCTAAAAATCTCTCATTTTACTGCATGCCATGCTTCCTTCTTCCATCTATTTATATATTAAATAAATATTTACTAATTTTATACTTTGCATTAGGCACAGATTATAGCTGTGAATAGACAAAATGTCTACCTTAATGGAGTAAACAGAAGATAAACAAAGAAATATATAGTTAAGGATTCATATGCATCAAGAAAAATATAAAGCAGAAGTCAGTGATATCATGTATGCAAATGAATTTAATTTATGTAAAACTCCTAAGTAAACACCTAAAGAGAGTAAGAGAGCTTCTAATTTTGATATATCTGTGGGATGAGCGAGCAAGTGCAAAAGCCTTGAGGTGGGAGTATGTCTGTCTATTTGATGAAGCAGAAAGGGGCCAGAGGGCAGGAACAAAAAAACCTAAAGGGGAAGTAACAGGAGTTGAGGTCACAGAGGTAACAAACGAGACAGTTCATGTAGGGCTTTATAAATCATGGAGTAAGAGATCAAGGATGGTATTGAAGTTTTTGGTCTCCACATCTGAAAAAATAAAACAAATTCTCTTTAATTGACATGAAGGAGACTGTGGAAGAAGTTTAGGGATCATTTTTAAATGCTCAGTTTTGAACACATTAAGTGTGATACATATACCCAGTTATACATTCTGGTCTTAAATGCCAATGAGACACTAACAATGTTTTTCTACATCCTTACTAAACACGTGGTATTTAAAAATATTAAAATAGATAATACTCTAAAGTGAATAAATGAAGAAATAAAAGACATATCTGAGTACAGAGTCCTAGATTTCTTCAAAATCCAGAGGTCACAAGAAAAGGGAAGAGGACAGAGTATCAGAAAAGTAAGAGAAAAACTGCTATCTTAGAAGCCAAGAGACAAAGAATTTAAAGAAATAGAAGACTGATTACTTGGGACAATTGCTACAGTTTAGTCATGTAAAATGAAGACTGAGAAATAATCTAATTTTACTATCATCTTATAAATTTTATCAAGGCTATAGGTGGTCTTGGCAAGATTATGAGAAACATAGGTCTGATTGTCTTTGTTTTTTTGCTAACTGCTAATGATAAGTAATACCTATATGTATTAATTCATTAGATGTGGCAAATCAGTTATGCTCTAATTCTATAATATTTTATGTAATAATTGAGAAATGATATTGCTATGGACTAAATGTTTTTGTTTCACTAAATTTATAGGTTAACACCTTAATCCTCAATGTGATAGCACTGGGAGATGGGCCCTTGGGATATAATTAGATGGTTCCATACTCATAATAGGTTTAGTATTCTTATAAAAAAGAGATATGAGAAAGCTTCCTTTCTCTCGTTCTCTCCACCATGTGAAGATACTAAGAAAAGATGGCCTGCAAACCAGGAACAGAGCCCTTACCAAGAACTCAACTATGCTGGCACTCTGACCTAGGGCTTCTGGCTTTCAGAATTATGAAAACTAAACATTTATTGTTTTAGCCGCATAGTCTATGGTAATTTATTATAGAAGCCTGAACTAAGACAAAAATTGGTACTGAGAAGTAGAGTACTGCAGTAATAAATACCTGAAAAAGAAAACAAACCCTAAATGCTACTTTGGAACTGGAATGGATAGAGGCTAAAGAGGTTTGAAAAAGCAGATGTTGCTATAAAGAGATTTTAAATTGAAATTTATATTGTTATAAATTTATATGTATATATCTGTTACAGCCCATATTCTCTCTCTGTCCCTTTTATTCTATATTTTCTCTTAATTATGTGAGTAACTGCATTTAATGCTGCCCTAGCCATTTTGATTGTCTGAAGCTCACTCCAAAGGGAATAATTGCAACAATGTACTCCAAAATCTTGACTCTTGGTTAGTCTGTGCTCTTTATCCTTCCACTCAGATTTGTTAGATATAAAATCCTTGCCCCACACTTCCTGTATGTGTATAGACCATGTAGTATTTTTTTAAATTATTATTTGTCTCTTTCCTAATTAATTTGAACCCACAGTAGCAGTTTCACAATAATATAGAGCCCCATCCATAAAAGGAGCTCAGACACATAATTTTTGAGAGTTAAGAGAGAGAAAATACTACAGCCTTCAGTCCTTTTTACCACAGGCCTCTTGAAGTCACCTAGTATTGGTCCTCTCTCATGTTTAGCTGCTGTTTTCAAATTTACCTGCTATGTTTTTTTCAGTGAATATCCATTGTTTATGTTGGTATTTTCCTGATCACAAATCCATCAGGGACTGTCTCTTCACTTCCTTAGTTTTCTTTCCACAAAGATATTGACAAAGTGCAGATTTTATGGCTGTTGGTGATTTATACTCATCTGTTTGAATTTGGGAGTAAGTATGCTTACTGCCCCATCCAGTTTTGTCGAAAATATTGTCCATAAATTTCTGACTTTGTTATCTAGTTGCTCTATCTAAAAAATTACACTGCTCTGACCATTATTTTGCCATAAATCTCTCCAACAGAGTCACATTTGACTCTGAGACTTCACTTCATAGGACTGTCAGCTTTTGACATCTAAGGGCACATTTGAGTACACCATGCAGTATTTGAAATAACTTAGATTTTCAATTCATATTCACATTTTAAAGCATATTCACATTTAAAATCTAGTTTACATACAATGCATTTAAAATCATCTCAAAAAACTTGTCATTTTAATTAGTAAACTAATAATTGGTATATAAATCAGTATATATTCTAATTTGGTATTATATATTTACATATAATAGTATGTAAATATAAATAATTCTTTTCATAGGAAATTATATTAATGCTGCTACTAGGTAAATCATGTGGATTAAATAATTTTTAAATAGCTCCAATCTTAATAACATTCCATTACACATGTAGAACTATATCTACAGAATTTTAATATATATTTCTTATTAGTACTGTAGAGATCTGAGTGACTATTCTTATTCCGAATAATACAATCTACCTAATAAAATACTTAATTATTGTAAATCTCATGAGAGATTTATTAACTAATCTAATTAATTTACATACAAAAGTTGTATAAAAATGTTCAAAAGTGTTTTAAATTTAATTAAATTATCTGATATATTTCAACTTCAAGGTTAAGTTTGGATTAAACTTATTCAACTAGAATCAAATTTTTCTCTTTCATATATCTACTGTTTCAACTGCCTTTCAAAATTATATATTTTTTTAATACTAACCATATCATTTCTAATTTTGAAAGAAATTATAAAGAATAATAGATTCAATTTGCTTTACTTTATTCATTTTAATGATAAATTATTATAGGGTTAAAAAAATAGGTATTCATTAAGGGAAGGATCTAGATTTGGTATCCTTAAAGAATTTGATTATTGAGTCAACAATTTATGACCACAGAATCTTGGGTGCACTGAAGATGTGCATTGATCAGAATTTTGAGTATATTCTTCAGAACTTGAATTTGTATATTATCAGCAATTTTTAAATTGAAATTTATATTATTATATTGTCATTGCTTTATTCTTATTGGAAATACTGAATAATATTTATAGTCATTACTACAAAAAGTAATTACTTCATAGACTGTTAAAGAAGTTGGTTTCACAACTTGACTCTTCTAAGATCAAGTTATAACTACACTACTCTTTCCTCTGATTTAAGTCGAAAGAAATCTATTCATTCATCTTGGTTGTAGCTCAGTATTTATTAACTTTATTACAATCTCTATTATTTTTTAGTAATCTTATAAATAACATGAAATAACATGTTCTCATTGTTTCTTTCTTTCTGAATTTTAGTTTGTCATAATTTACATAAAATGAAATGCCTTATTTAAAATGTATAATTTGATGAGTTCTGACAAATGTATACAATTGTGGAACTACAGCAATTATCCAGGTATAATACACTTCCACCATGCATAAATTTTTTCTCTTTCCACTTTCAGTCAATCTTTTCCTCTAGGTAAATTCCAGGCAACAACTGAACTGCTTTCTATTGTATTACATGTTTGAATTCTCTACTATTTTATATAAATCATGTTATATGGTATGTGCTCTTTTGTATCTGTTTTTTTTCACTCAACATGTTTATGACAGCCATCTATCTTGTGTCACGTGCCATTAGTCCATTCTTCTTGATCACTATATAGTTTTCCATCATATACATATAACACATTTGTGATAATCTATTTACCTGCTCATGGACAATTAATTTTTTTTATAGTTTTAGGCTATTATAAACAAAGTTGCTATGGATATTCATGTATAAGTCCTTATGTAGATGTGTAGTTTTTCTTTCTTTGAGTAAATACGTAGAAGTAAATTGTTGGGTTGCATAGTATATACTATTTTTTTTTGCATAGTAACTGTCTCTCATTCATTATGATAGTGGTTACAATTTGTAATTTATGCTAATGATTTAACTTACTAGATAAGTAACTCAATACCTGTTATCATTGAGTCAATATATGTGTTGCTATTTAAATGAGTACTTTCAAAAAATGACTTTTGCTGGTTGGGTACTATGACTAGTAAAAAATAAATGCCTTCAAAAATATATGCTAAGGCTTTTTGTAAAATGTAGAGGTTCGGAAAAAAAAAAAACCAACAACTTTACTTATTTCTATATTTTTCTGTAGCTATGAGAGTAAACCATAAAATGTCTCAATGATTTTCATATTATAGAAGTAAAGCAAACAGCAAATATAGTTTGATTGCATAGTTATGAAGTAGTTATGTACCTAAATTTAAACCTTTATAATGAAGTAAAATAAAGGAAAGTATAAATTACAGTATACCTGAAAACGGAAGCTAGAAAGTATTTCCCTAAAGACAAAAATGACAGAAGAGTCAGTGGCCTGATAATTGTATCCCACAAAGATCACAGACCTGAAAGAAAAGAAAGGATCCTCTCACAGAATCTAAACCAGTCCTTCAGGACAGTGATTGACAAAATCATTCTTCACCTCGGACACACATTAGGCAAATAATGAGGTCACCAGAGAGGAGTGGGCATGTTTCTTGAATTTTGTACAAAGAGTTCAGAGAATAGAATTTCCTGGGAGCACTTAATTCAAATCTTTACCTAAACCACAGTGGCCTATCATTTCACTACTATTCTGAATTGCATGTAGTTGTTTTGAGATGTCTAGGCAAGATATTTGTGTAGGAATAGAATCAAATATATTGTTCATTGAAATGCCTTTTCTGGATTTAGCCTCTATCCTCCGATAAAGAAACTGTTATGTATCACAAAGAAATAGATTCAGGATGTTGAAATTAATGAGGTGAATGGATAAAGAATTAGTGTTTTTGTGGTGAGATGTTTAGTGTGTGTCTGTGAAAGGTCAATAAACCAAATATTTAGTGATGAGAAGCATAAAATATAGCAGTTAATGCTTTCATCTAATATTTCCAGATCTCCCCAGAGACTTGTAGGTTTGAACTTCTCTGGCTCTTGAAGTTATGTGTGATATGAGACTTCCTCTGTACAATAAAACATGAGTATAAAAGATACATGTTATCTCCAGGCAGAAGTTAGAATAAGCAGTTTGTGATTTGTCCCATTTAAAATGGATATTGTAGATGGTTTTTACCTTCCATTGAAACACCGAGGTAAAAAATAAAGAAACAAACAGAAAAACACAGCAAGTCAGCCTGCTACCAACAAATTTGATATCAAATTATAGCAGTATGGTGTGAAATCCAGAAGCCCTCTTGGGCAGCATTTAAAGATACCTTTATCTCCTGGAGAGTAGATGTGCTAAAAAAAAAAAAAAAAAAAAAAGGCATACTGATAATAAGAATGGTGAAATTCAAAGTCCTGGCAAGTTTCTTTGGGTAAATCATGTTAGTACTTTATTAGAGAAGTAGCGAAAGCCTGAAATGCAGGATGCAGACATTTAGGTAGATTCTTCTAAGAATGTTGAACACTTATATCACCAGAACCATCTGGGCTAAAGAGTTGTCTGCTTGCCTCTTTCTATAAATAATCAAATTCTCTTTTCTTGTAGACCACAAAAAGAACTCCCCCAAGCTAAAAATGTTATTTATCTTCCTTCAAATAAGCCTCCAATTTTTCTCATTCCTTTGACTCTCACAGTTCATAAAGTAGACCAGCAGCATCAAATTAACCTGAAAATATATTTGAAATGACAATTCTTGGAGCCCATCCCAAATCTAGTAATGAGGAAAGGACATCAATCTATATTTTAGAATGCCTTCTAGATCTTTCTGATACATGACACAGTTTGAGAACCTCTGTTTTAAACTAATAAATGGAGTAATATATATATTTTTTTTCTGCTTTGGAGGAGAAAACATTATGCCTTAAAGCATGTTTAGGATCTAGCTAATATGTCCTAGCAAAAAAAAAAAAAAAAAAAAAAAAAAATGGAAGGAATGCCTGGAAACAAATCCTATGGTCTTGAATTGGAGTTAGGATATAGAATATAAAGCTGGATAATGGCTAGTTTTTGATATGTGGACTCGTAATTTAGAAAGCTTGAAATGAGTCTTAATATTTTTATGAAATAATTTCTAGAAATTTGAAACATATGGCCTATTGTACACTGGTGGAAAATTTGGATCTGTCTTGAACAAAAAAGACTTATGGAAGATCAAAATATTCAAAAAGTAGAATATTTTTTAGATAACACTAAATAATCTATCACTTGAGTATTCCACAGAAAAAAACCTGTAAAGAGAAACAGAGCTGGATGTTAAAGCATTAAATACAAATTTTATTCAATAACTATTGTAATAGAGAAAAGAGATTTCAGCATCAAATTAAGCTCAATTTCAAATATAGCAAAAACAGTTGAGGATTTACAGCCAAAGAGCAGGATAGAAAATTACTAAGAAGAGACATAAGGGTAGTAAGATTTTACTAAATCAAAGCATAATTCTTGCTGAAGGAAGGCCAATGTGATTAGATGTCAAGGGCAAGAGAATGATTTAGAAAGATTCTTTGCTAAGATTGGGCTGGACAGGTCAAGGACAAGACGGCGGCCAAAGCTGTGGTCTAGTAGAGTAGAGGGCTCAGAGAAGCCTGATTAGGGTTGGTTAGAGAGAGAATCTGTGTAAGTTCAGAGAATCTTCTTTACATCAATGATAAAGAATTCAAAGGTATCTGTCTTCTGTAGATCAGGGTTAATATAACTGGGAGTATAGTGGTAGAATTCTAAAATGACAGGTCATTTAAAAATACATAAAAAATTTAAAATAAAATAAAATAACAGGTTACTTGATGGCATGAACTCAGATGTAAGGTAAAAATAATTATCGTTAACAGGCAGCAAGACGGGTAGAGTCATTGGGAAATATCTGTAGTGATAGTTAACATAGCATGGGGTGCCAAGGGACAAAATAAATATTCAGACAGTAAGAACATTTCTTGACTTCTATGACTTAAAAAGGCCAGAAGCAAGGACTTAAGACTGATATAATTTACTATGAGAAAAAATAACAATTACTCACTAAGTTTCCAAACATAAGCCAGTTCTTAACCATTGACTTTTACTGTGATATTTTTGATCCAGGAAATATATCCTCTTTAATCTTCATCAGACATGAACATCAGAAGCGGTTATCATGTACTTGGATGGATAATAGTATACACAGTTTTGCCAGGTCTTTATTATCTCCTGCTTTCTGACACAATGAAGTGTGAAGGGATATTTATTGTCTGGAAAGTTCTGAAGAACCTCATATTAGGTTACTATGTTGATGATATCATGTTGAACAGACCTGACAAATAGGCAGTAGACTCTCCTCTAGCTAGATATCATGATTAAACATATAGACATCAGAGGGTGAGAGAAACATCTGACAAATATTCAGGAGTTTATTACATTGGCGAGATTTATCAGTCGGTTGGAAAGCATTACACTGAACTATCATTCCTAAAGTAAAGGAAAAGGTATTACATTTTGACCTATCACTACTGAAAGAGACACTTGGTAAGCTTTCTTCAGCTTACTCAGGCTTTGGGCAGACCAAGCAGAAATTATCAGAGAGTTAATGTTTCCAGAAGCAGCCCTCAGCAAAGAACAGACATTGATTTGATTAATAAATATATTAGCTTCCTTGCCTTAGTGGGATAACTCAAAACATATTCTACTCTATTTCTTCATGGTTGTGAAATTAAGCTTTATTTTCCCACATTGGCAACTTGCTTGAAAATGTACTCTTTTGGGACTTTGCTCTCTTTCTAATCTAACTTTCCCAACCTCCATCAGTATTGCCTGGGATTATATCCCAAATAAATGGCTTCTACTCTAATCTTGTCCTCAGTGTCCCAGTGTATGGTTCTGTGAAATACTATATTAGACAATATGTAGTAGAGGATTTCACCCCTGATTATGGGAAAAATAGCTATAAAGTGACACTAGCATTTTTAGCATTTGCCTTTAGTAAAAATTATAAAGCAACTTTTCCAATTTTTCAATGATCATCTGCTGACATCTTTGCTCTACCCACACCCAAACACTGGGAGCAATTGATATCTTGCATCCTTTCGTATTGTACCTCTCTTAGGTCTCCTGTTATTCCCTTTATTACTTATATATCCATTCTCCATATGATCACAAACTTCTTGAAGACAAGAATGCTTTTGTAATTGTCTTTTTATTTTTGTACTACTTAGCATAATGTCTTACACATCATTCTGGGGCTTTGTAGATTGGTTAAATTAAAATAAATGATCTCATTTTTCTTATTAGTATACCAACAATGCCAATGGAATGTGTTATACTTTTTCTTAAAATTCATCTCTTAATTTTGTGAACATGTGGGAAGAAGACAGGAATTAGTTCACAAATGAGCCTATGATTTTCTTCATCTCCAGTGCCTAAAAAAAGGACTAAATTTAGATACAGGCAGGGAAGTTGGAGGACACTGTTAATATGAAAGATGATGACTGCAATAAAAGGTTTGGAAATTGGGAATATGACATAGTGTTGAGTCATGGATATGACCATATCTAAAGTTCTGGAAGTGTTTTGGAGCCATAGTTTAGGACAACAATTCAGAGGCAGAATATTATAGCCAAATAGATTATGAGTTTTGAACTAAAATTGTCCAATCCTATCATTCACTTGCTGGTGGCCATATACAAGGTACTTAGCATTTCTAACTTCAATTTATTTATTTGCCTTAATAATAATAATAATAAAAATATCTACTGCCCAGTGTTATTTCAGGAATAAAATAAATTATTTAGTTATTAGAAAATAATAATTTAAGTCATTTGGCAAATACATTTAAATTATTTTAATTTAAATTAGGTAACTATTAAGAAATTATTATTTGTCATTCCCCAAATTATTTAGAATCAACTATGATAGTTTCTTAAACCACTATTATTATTTTTTATTATGAGAATGTTCTTTTAACAGAAGTAATTACCACTACAAGAGACCTTATAAGCCTGGTAGATCAATTTTATAATGAATGGCCATTATGGTAAGCCTTAAGTCATCACATTATTTACAACTTTTATTATATACGATTACACATTTTGTTAATATAATTTTAAAATTATATTTAAATAATTGTAATATTTAAAGAAAATATGTATTATGCCAATTTCTTTCCAATAGCTTTATTCTTTTCTTATTCATTCATTTATGCATTTAAATATATTTATAGAAAGCTATAACTGCTTTTAACTGAGCAAAATTGCAAGGAATGATACTTTAACAATATGTGATGTAAAGAAATAAATTCATGGTATCTCTGGTGATAAGTTGATGAATTTTGCATCTTAGAACCTCAAAGAAATAAAGGTTTATACTTCTTAAATATAATAAGCTTAAATTTTGAATTATTACACTTTCTCATTCTATCTGAATATATTTTTAACAATTTATTTTAGTGTAGCTTACATATAGAAAATACACAGATATTAATAAAATTATTCTATAAACTACTTAATAAATATACACACATATCCATACATTAGTTAATCATAATTGTTAAAAATTAGAAACAATCAAATGTCTATCAACAGTAGAATAGATAAAATGTGTTATATTTACATAGACTGCTAACTAGCAGTAATACTGAACTTCTGCTATGCTTAAAAACCCAGATTAAAACAGACAAAAGTATAATGATAAGTGAAAAAAAAAACATATAAAATACTATATAGTGCATGATTCCATTTGTATGAAGCTTAAGTTCAGGTAAAATTATTCTATGTTCATAAAAATCGGAATAGTTGTTAGCTTCATATAGGGATTATTGACTGGGCAGGAACATGAGAACCTCATATTGTGTTTAAAAGATAGAGAGAAAAGTTATGTAGCTAATTAGCTAATTATTTTATTTTAAATAGATGTCTTCCAATTGTGGTCTCAATACACATATTTTCAAAGGTTAATATTTATATCAATTAAAATTTTTATTTCCAAAAATTAAAAATTTGAATAGAGGTCTTTTAAACATGTCAGAATCATAAATTAGTTTGATTCCATTTGTAAAATTTGACATCTTTATCCTCTCATTTAACTAATAATGCTAGAAAATTACACTGTTGATTCTAGAAATGTATCAAAATATTTTAGTCATTATTGACAGATTTTTAAATTACCTATGTTAGTAAAACTGAACAAATAACTCTGCTTAGAGGAGTAAATAGCTCTTCTAGTTCTATTCCTAAGAGCACGGGGCTGTGATAATTTAGAGATACTCTCTTAGTTTTAAAGCCAACCAGGAAGATGGAAACAGCTGGAAAGTAACATTATTCACAAGAATAGAGATAATATTTTGGAGAGCATAAGTTTGGATTGGTATGGAAGGTGCATGAAAAATACTTGAGGTAGTTCAATAACTGTGAACAAAAACACAGAAGCAAAATGTTAATTTTATTAAGAATCCTTCCTAACTAGTTTAGTTACAGTTATAGATTAGGTAATGCACATTATCAGACCTTAATAATTTCATTCAAGATTTTTCTTCAGTCTAAAATTCCAGTAAACAAAGGCATGCTTGCACAAAATACTGTGATTTTGCCAGGTGGTACGCAAGTTAATATGTGAGTTTAAATCAAAGTTTGATATATTCAGAAAAATAAAATCCAGAAAATAATCAACTGCAAGGTAAATTTATAAAATAATGATTTACTTAATATATACCAGCAATAAATAACTTGCAAAATGAAATAGAATAACTAGCTAATTAGCTACATTAATAAAAACAACTAATATTCTAAATGTTTAAAATTCTCAAGTGCCTAAAATAAAAGTAATAAGAAATAAATAAAACACTAACTGAATGAAACAATGAAATTTGGCTGAAATATAAAAAAGTCATATATACGAGTAGTATATGTAATAGAATTCGATAATATAGTAAAGATATCCTTTTTCAAAACTTCTAAAAAGAGAACATAAATATGTATACAAAATAAATCAGAATTTTAAAAAATATTCACAAGCCTGCAAAACATCCTAATTGTTTTATTTTTAAATAAAGAGCAACAGATGTGATTGGCTTTCAAGAATATTGAAACATTTTATAAAGCAATAGCAATTAAAAGTATAGATCTTATAAGAGATCGAGGAATAAGGATAAGTGAGCATAACCAAACGCATACATGACACATAGGAATTAAATGTATGACATAGGTGGCATTTTGTGGGGGGTGGGGTCAACTGTTCCTTATTTTTAATTTTTTAAAGCACTGTAAGCACACCATTTTATATTATTTTCATGTGTACAACATAGCAACTCAACATTTATAAGTCTAGTAAGCAAATGTCGCCATGTAAAGTTATTACAATATTGACTATTTTCCTGTGCTGTACACATTTCTGTGCTTATTTATTTTATAACTGAAAGTTTGTACCTCTTATTCCTATTCACTTTTTCATTCATTCTCTCCATGCCCTCCCCTCTGGCAACCATCAGTTTGTTCTTTGTTTTTACGAGTCTGTATTTGTTTCATTTTAGTTGTTAGTCTGTTTTAGATTTTACATATAAGTGAAATCACATGGTACTTGTCTTTCTCTGTCTGACATATTTTTTAACTTGTGTTTTTATTTCCTTTGGATAAATACCCAGAAGTGAAATTGCTAGGTTGTAAGGTAGTTTTATTTTTTAATTTTTTGAGGACTCTCTGTACTTTTTTTCATAGTGGTCACACCAATTTACAATTCCACCAACAGTTAAGCAACATTTTTAATAAATAGCTAATGGATAGACTAATAAATACATAGTGATAAAGTACTTGACAATTTATTAAAATAAAAAATAAAATTAAACCAAATTCCAGAGTTATCCACAAAATAATTTTAGGTTGATTAAAATATAAAAAATATAATTATAGAAGTCAGTGAAGAAAACAGAAGAGGATATTAAAATATTTAAGTAGAAAATATCTTCCTAAGCAGATGAAAAATTCAAGAGACTACCAAGAAAAATAGATATATTTGAATACATAATATTTAATAAATTATGTAAAATTAAATACACCTTATGCAAAGGTATACAACAATTGAGTGATTGACAAATCTGATACATAAATAACAAGAATGGCTTAGTATTCTACAAGACAAAAAATAAAAACCTTAGTAGTCCAATGGGAAAAGATATAAACTAAAAATAAAAAAATGGATCACTATTCTGTATATATATGTATACACACACACACACACACACACACACACACACAGAATAGTATAGAAATAAAGGAGAAGAAAATTATAACAAAAGCAGATATTTTGTGCATAATTTTGAGGGAATTACCTTTCTAATAATGTGTTGTAAGAACAGGTTTATACTCACAGTAATATTTACTGTAGCTTTTTTTGTTATACAGGAAAATTATAAACACCTTAAATTTCAATAATTTGAGCACTATTAAATAAAAGATGGTTTAGCATTACAGTGTTCTATGAAATACACTGCATGCTGACAAAGTGTGAAGGGAAAAGTGATAATGAGAAAGAGAATGTGAGTGATAGAATGAGAGAGATTTCTGATATGTTTTGGTAAGTAATGAAAAATTAATTAGAAATTAATTAAATCATAAGTATAAAATATAAACTGTGACCCAATGACGTAAACAAAGCAACATATTTACTCTATGTGCGTATGTGCATGTGTGTAAAATGCTTAGAAAGATTTCATATATGTAGTGAACATCTCTGGGGAGGAATTTGATGATGAAAATGTTTATAATATGAGTTTTTACTTGTTACTTACACACTAACACAGCTAGAATTCTAAAATTTGTAGGAAAGAAAGAAGAAAGCAAGCAAGAAAACCTATTGTGAGATGATTTAGACCTTTAGTTCCCAGCAGGGCCTGGTGCTCCTATGAGAATGGATGAGGTGGAGCCGAGACTGATGCTAGCACTGGGGAACAGCTGCAAATACAGAAGCTTAGCTGACTCCCCCACTGCTCACCTCCTGATGTGTGACCAGTTTCCTAACAAGCCATGGACCAGTGCCAGTCCATGGCCTGGTGACCCCTAATTTAGACTGTAGTATCTATCTTCACCTTTCTTTCACCTTAGAATGGATAAGAAAGTTTTCAAATTATCACTGCTACTGTACCATAACTTGATTCCTCTGGATTCCTGCTAAGGTTTCTAGGGGTTAAAACTGAGTGAGTTAACATAATGAATAATATTGTAAAACCAGATTCACTTGAATCAGATATCTTAATATAAAATTTTACTAATAATTTCAAGAAGACAAGTAATTAAAGGGCAGAAGAAAAGCAGAGAGATTATGATAGAGCAGATACCAAAGACTTGTGTTCCCACACTAAACAATCATCTCTAGAGCGGAGTATGAGAAATAATATTTAGGTTATAAAAATTTCCATCTTTTATGTCAAATAGTAGCATAGCTTGTCATATTTTCCAGGGAGTAATATGTCATAAATTAATATATCCTAGTTTTTTTTTTTTTTTTACAATAATCAATGCTCAACCAGAACTAAAAGCATTACCTACAAAAGGATTCCTTCTTACATATCACTAGATTACTTCTCAGAAGTGCTAGTTATCTATTTAGAAGGAAATTAGACCAAAACTCTCCTGCTCTTCCCCCTGAATCCCCAGTATTGAGAGATAATTGGGTCATGGGCCAGTCGTTTTTAACTTCTGTCTCCTCACTTGGTGTAGGGAATAATCCAAACAAGATCCACATCCTGAGAACAGAGTAGTAATAGTATCTTTTTTTCTGAGATTTTGGCAAAGTTTCATGGAAAAGCATTATTCATGGATTGCATAAAATACAGTGTCCATGGTCTTTATAAACTAAAAAGAGAATAACATATCACTATAGTTTTTGAATGCATGGATCATTAGCATTTAGTGAAGTAGTGACAGGATACTTTTTAAATAACATTAAATAGCATAGTCTAGCATAGTAATTTAAACACTTTGAAACTTCAAAACTAATAAATGTTTTTTTTATTTTTTTTTTATTTTAGAATAATGCAAATGCATGCATTATCTTTGGGCCATGTCAAATATTATTGGTCTATTAATATAAGTATGTCAAATTTTCAGTTAGAAAGATAAGTCCCATCAATTATTATGCCTTTTGTTTGTGATACTAGGAGAGTATTTGTATTAATTCAAATACAATTTCAATCTTTGGGTGTTTATAAGAATCATTTTGAATACATTTCATGATAGGAATTTATATTTACATTTTCAGTGTGACACAGATAAGATCGTTTGATGCATGAAACAACAATAATTCACAGCTCATATCCTAAAAATAATTCTAATACAAATATGCAAGCACCACAGAGGACATAATGTAAAAGATAACCCTGTGGAAAATCATAATTTACTTGAACAAGATCAAATGAATATTTTATAATCACATGAAGTTCACTAGGATAAAAAATGAACAAATAATTAATTCAGTACCAGAGTGTACATGATGTTAGCAATAAATGCAATAAATAAAAACACTTTATGAACTACAATCAAATAACAAGAAAATAAATTAATAATATAGTAGAATCAAACATACCAATTTCTTAGTCAATTTTCACAAAAATGAGTTCTGGTCTAATACATTTGAAAACACTTTTTGAGCAGTGTCCATAATAATCATAAAGCTAAAATTTTAGAGATTTTTAAAGTAAAAAACAAACTTTAAATATAGTAATGGTTTTTTGAGTGCTACTCTGAGGTTATTTATAATAAAAGTAGCATGAAAACTTGAGGGTATAAAACCAAAGGCAGTATAATGAGAAACGTTAATCAATCTGAATATAAACTTGTCCTTTAAAACTGCACTAAGAAGGGCCTAGTTCAAAGGAAAAATAAAACTATAAAATATTTTTTAAATTTATCATTTGTACATTATTTACTGAGCACCTATTATGAACCAGAATTTAGATATTGGGGTATAATGGGGTGTGAGACAGAGAATATCCCCACTCTTTCCAAGTAAATTCCATTAGGAAATCATACAAAACTAAAGAAAAACATCTATGTGGAGATCTTATATAGAATGACATAATAGACTGATTTTAAGACTAACTTGAATAAGGAGAGGAGAAAGTTCTGAGATGGTGACTTAATCTGAGATTTGAATGCCATGAAGCTGGAAACAGCCATTCCAACAAGAAGAGATACAATGGCCCTATGAGAAAACACATTTAACACAGTCAAGGTGTTAAAATACAATTAGTATGGCAAGTGTAAGGGAAGCTATTTTAAAGAACAGGAAATAAACCCAGAAAGTTGTCATGGTCTTTATAAACTAAAAAGAGAATAACATATCACTATAGTTTTTGAATGCATGGATCATTAGCATTTAGTGAAGTAGTAACAGGATACTTTTTAAATAACATTAAATAACATTAAATGTATTTATTTTCCTTGCTTTATTCATTCTTTTCCTTCTTTCTCTTCCATGTATCTATCTTTCTATGTGCTGTGATGTGCATATTTTAGACTTGAAAGTTTATTTTTTTATTTAAATTATAACTATATGACTTTCATATAATGAAAAATAGAAAATAAAACATAATTAAATTGACATTGAGTGCCTACATGTCAAGATCAGGAAATATATTTTCTAAAGTGATTATATTAATTTTCTATCACGTTGTAACAAATTATCACACATTCAGCAGTTTAAGATTTAAAAAAAAAAACACTTTTTTTTTTTTTTTTTATCTTACAGTTTTTGTAAATTAGAAGTCGGGGCAGAGCTTGTCTGGATTTGCTACTCAGGGTCAACAGGGCTGCAAAGAAAGTGTTGGTTGGGCTGTATTTTCACCTAGAGTCTTGACTGGAAAAGGATACCCTACAAGCTCAGATGGTTGTTAGAATTAATTTCCCTATCCTTGCAGAACTAATAACATTGTTTTCTTGCTGGATTTCAGCTGAAGGACTTTCTAAGCAGCTTGAAGACACACTCACAGCTCTGATGTGTGACCTTACACAATATAGCAGCTTACTTCTTCAAACACTTAAAGAATCCCATGATTTGTCTTCTAAGATAGTCTTATATAATAATCATATTACTAACATTCAATTATCATTGCCTTATAATATATCCTTACCAAGGGAGTAGTGTCTCTTTTGCCTCTGACATACACATAACTTCATCAAAAGGGTGACATTCATTACTATTACCATATTCTAATGATTAGAAGCAAATCATAGATCCCATACACATTCAGGATCATAAAGAGTACAACACCAAGGTGCTCTCATGAGACCATCTTCAAATCTGCCTATCATAATTATTGATATTCCCAACAATTATATGTAATAGATTTTCATCATATCTTCAAGTTATTGGAAATTCAAAGTATAGCTACTCCCCAAGATTCTGTTATATAAACTATAATACACAATATTATAGATTATCTAAAGAAAGATATTTTTTATTAGTTAGTAAAATGTGTGTTTGTCTATTTCTTTTTAATTTTGTCAAAGTTTGATTTATAGATTTTAAAATTATATTAAGTACATTCAAATTTCGAATTGCTTCATCTTCTGAATTGAATTGATGTTTAATTATTATAAAGCACTCTCTTTCTCTCTAAAATATTTTTTTGCCTTAAATTCTAATTTGTCTGATGTTAAGAGTTACACAACTATTTTAGAATTAGTATTTTTATGATATATATTCTTTCATATTTTTACATTTAATATTTCTGTAAGTTTATATTGAAAGTGTTTCAGGTACAAACAACATAGAGCTGTATTATGCTATTTTATCATGATTAATTATCTCTGCCTTCAATTAGAATATAGCCCATTTACATGCAATATAATTTCTGATATAGTTTGGCTTATACCTATGAGGTTTTGATTTATTTTTTTGTTGTCTACTAACTGTTCTTTAATTCTCTTTTATTCTATTTTTTGCATAATTAAGCATATGTAATTCTCTTAGTCTTTTAAATTACAGTTTTAATTTTACATTCTTGCATGGTTTTTAAATGGTCACCCCAGATGTTTGAATATTTAATAGACTAATTACAGTCTATTTTTAATTAGTACTTAAATCATTTATCTTAATTTAAAACATTAAAGCAATTTAATAAACTAATTTTATTTTACCCCAACTCTGGCTTTGGTTCTTTTGCGTGTGTGTGTGTCATTTTGTTTTTACTTTTATATTACTTACACAGCACACAAGTTATTTTTATTTTATTTGTTTTAAGTAGTATCATTCATATTTGTCCACATATTTATTCCCTATTGAGATCTTCTTTTCTTTCTATAGTTTAAGGTTTCAATCTGAAATTGTTTTCTTACAGTCTGAAGAAATCCTCTAGTACTTCTTTTAGAGAATGATCACTGATCATGGATTTTCACTTATATGTGGAATATAAAACTGAAAGCAACAAACAAACAGGATAAACAAACAGAAACTCATAAACAGACAACAGTTCAGTGATTATCAGAGAGAAGGGCAGGTAAGGGGAGGTATATCAGGGTAAAGGGGGTCAAATATATGGTGATGGAAAAAAATTTAACTTTAGTGAACACAAAATGCAATACATATATAACATAGTATTTAATTGAACTCTCGAAACCTACATAAATGTCACCTCAATAAATTTAATAAAAAAGAAAACCTAGTTAATTTTCCTTTAATTTAAAGACTTTTCCTCTATTTATAAAAAGCCTTTGAGATAAAATTTACTTAACATAAAATTTACCATTTTATCAGTTTTTAAATTATACCACTTAGAGAGTTTTGCATGTTCATATTATGCAATTATCACTCTAATTTAAGAATATTTCCGAAACCCAAAATAGAAACCCCAGACCTGTTAACAATCATAAGTTCCCTCTTCTCCTGTCCCCTAGTAATCACTAATATATTTTTTTGACTCTATAGTTTTGCCTATCCTAGACATTTTATATAAATGGAATCATATAATATGTGGCCGTTTGTATCTGGCTTTTTTCAATTAGCATAAATATTTGAAGGTACATTTGTATCATGTATTATTTATTCCATTTTATGTCTGAATAGCCTATCGTATGAATACATCATATTTTGTTTATCCATTAACATCAATTGATAGACATATGGACTTCTCCACTTCTCTATTATAATTAATGCTTCTATGAACATTTATAGTACTTTTTTGTGTGTGTGAACCTATGTTTTTAATTCTCTTGGATATATACCTCAGAGTGAAAATATTGGCTCATATGCTTACTCCATGTTTAATCATATGAAGAATAGCTAGACTTATCAAAATGGCTGCATCATTTTATATCTTTATTAACAGAATATGAGGATTCCAATTTCTCTACATCTAGTCCAATATTATTTTCCTTTTTTTAATTTTAAATATTATAGTAGAATTAGTAGATGTGAAGTGGTATTTTATTGTGGTTCTGATTTGCATTTTCCCAGTGAATAATGATGTTGAGTATTTTTTCATGTGCTCGCTGACCAGTTGTATATCTTCTTAGGATAAATGTCTGTTCAAGTCCTATGCACATTTGTTAAATGAGTTATCTTTTCATCAAGTTTTAAGAATTTTCTTATATACTCTAGATACTAGATTCTTACCTGATATATGCTTTTAAAATATTTTCTCTTAATCTGAAGTCTGTCTTTTGATGTTCTCATTAGTGTCCTTTGACACACAAAAAAATGTTAATCTTAATGTTAATCTTAATCTTACCAATTTTTTTTGTTGTTCCTTGTGCTTTTGTTTTAATACTCAAGAAACAATTGCCTAATCCAAGATCATAAAGATTTACACCTATGTTTATGTCTATAAATTGTACAGTTTCAGCTCTTACACTTAGGTATTTGATTATTTTGACTTATTTTTTCTATGTGCTATAAAGCAGGAGTTCATCTTTCTTACTTTGATATGTGAATATCCAGTTGTCACAGTAGTACTAATGAAAAGTCTGTTTCCCAATTGAATAGTTTTGAATCCCTAGGCAAAAAGCAATTTACCAGAGAGCTATAAATTTATTCCTGAATCCTGAATTCTGTTCTATCAATCAGTATGTCTATCTCTATGTCACCCCACACAGTTTTGATTACTGTAGTTTTGTAAGTTTTGAAGTTGAGAATTGTAAGTCTTCCAACTCTGTTCTATTTCAAGATGGTATTGGCTCTTTGGGATCCCTTGAAATTCCATGTGAATTTTAGGATCAGCTGATATATTTGTAAAAAATAGGCAGCTGGGATTTTAATAGGAATTATATATAAAATGTGAAGCAACTTGGAAGTATACTATCTTAACAATATTTTTATCAGTCCATGAATACAGTATTGTTTTTCCATTTTTAGATCATTAATTTCTTTTAACGGTTTATTATAACTGTCAATGTACAAGTCATGCACTCCCTTGGTTATATTTATTACCAAGTATTATTTTTAATGTTATTATAAATAAAATTTTCTTAATTTTATTTTGAAACACACATTGATACTGTATAGAAATATAAATGAGTTTCTGTATGTTGTTCTTTTATCCTGAACTCATTTGCTGAACACATTTGTTGGCTACAATACTGTTTTGGAGATTTATTAGGGTTCTCTCTACATAAGATTTTTTCAGCTTGAATAGAAATATGTTTTCTTCTTCCTTTCAAATCTGAACGATGCCTATTCTTTCTTTTCCTTGCCTTCTTACTAACTAAAAATTCTAGTTTGAAAATTAATAGAAGTGTCCAGGGTAACATTCTTGTTTTAAATCCAGTCTTGGGAAACTTTTTAGTCTAGCACCATTAAATATAATGTTAACTGTACATTTTTAATAGATGCTCTTAATCAGGTTATGCAAATTACTTTCTATTCTAAAAGTGATTTTATAATGAGAAGGTTTTAGATTAGGTCAAATGAGATGATCACATGTCCTTTTTTTTCTGTATTAAGATTGTATATTACAGTTATTGATTTGTACATATTGAACTAACTTTGCATTCCTGGGATAAATGCCACGTGGTCATGTTATATAATAATTTAAAATGCTGCTGGATTTAATTTTCTATAACATATCTTGTTTACGTTTTTGTACCAATATTTATAAGAATTATTGATAAACAGTTTTCTTGTGATGTATTTATCAAACTGGCATCAGAGTAATACTGTCTTCATAGAATGATTAGGAACTTTTTCTTCCTCTTGATATTTTTTGAAAACTTTGAGAAATATTAGATTAGTATTAATCCTCCTTTGTATATGTTTAGTACAATTAAACAACAAAGCCATCTTCTGGAGTTTTCATTGTTAGAAGTTTTATTGTTTGCTGACTCAATCTCTTAACTTGTTATAGGTCTTTTCAGATTTTCTGTTTCTTCTTAAGTCAGTTTTGGCAGTCAGTGTGTTTAGGAATTTTTCTGTTTCATCTAGGTTATCTAGTTTATGGAACATAATTGCTCATAATAATCTCTTATAATCCTTCATATTTCCATAAGGTGGGTATTGATGTTCCTGCTTTCTCTCTTAATTTTAATAATTGAAGTCTTCTCTCATTTTTTTTTATCAGTCGAGCTAAAGATTTTTCAATTTTGTAAATCCTTGAAAAACCCATGACACTGTTTCATTAAATTGTTTTATTGCTTCCTATTTAATAATTTATTTATTTTTAGAATAATATCATTTTCTCTTTCTGATTACTTTGCATTTAGCTTGTTTGTATTTTTCTAGTTTCTTATGATAAAATTTTAGATTATTGATTTGAGATATTACTTCTTTTGTTAATTCACCCTATTCATTTTTTTGTGTGTGTGTATCTAACATGTGTCTCACATAGACAGCATAGAGTTGGATTGCTTTATTTTAATCCATCTGTCAATCCCTTAATTGGAGATTTTAATCTATTCACTTACAATTAAATTAATAAAGAAGGGTTTACTTCTACTTTTTTGTTATTTTCCAATTTTTAATATATTTTTCTTTTTCAATTCCTCTATTCCTGCCTTGTTTTATGATAAAAATAGTTTTTTCTACCATATCATTTTAATTATTTTGTTATTTATTTTACTATATAGATTTTGTTATATTCTTAGCTGTTGCCTTGAGAGTGTAATTAGCTTCATATATAAAACAATTGAATTTGAATACCTTTAATTTCAATAATAAACAAAAACTTTCCTTCTGTATATCTTCTTCCCCCCTCCCTTCTATGCTGTTATTATCACAAATTATATTTTTATACATTATGTGTCTATCAATATAGCTTTATAATTATTGTTGTCTTTTAGTTAGGAAAAGAGGAAAGTTACAGATAAATCCATAAATACTGTTTTTATGTTGAATAAGATTGTTACTTTTATTAGTGTTTACTTATTTGTATGGATATGTGTTAATTTCTGTTCTATCATTTAGGTTGAAGAACTCTTTTACCATTTCTTATGAAAATGTCTGCTCACTCATTTCTTCATTCTTGGTTTTTGGCACTTTAATTCTAATATATCTTGCTATGGATCTCTGAGTTGAACCTACTTTGAGCGTGTTGAGTTTTATATTATCAAATTTGAAAGCTTTTAGCCATTATTTCTTCAAATGTCTTGCCACCTTTTTTTTCCTTTTTTTTTCTTCTTGTACTACAATTATGTTTACGTTTGTATGCTTGATTCATTATTCTATCTGTTCTTCCACCTGAATCAACCTATGTTCAAGTTTGCTAATTCTTTGTTCTGATGCTTAAATCTACTTTTGAACTCTCCTAGTGAAGTATATATTTCAGTTTGGGTATTTTTTAATTCAAATATTGATTTGAATTTATTTCATAATTTCTATGTTTTTTATTGAGATTTTTCTATTTCATGAGATACTATTTTCATAATTTTCTTTAGTTCTTTACATAGGATTTCCCTCAGCTTTTTAAACATATTTAAATATCTGATTTAAAGTTATTTTTAGTAATTCCAACTTCTTGGATTTCTCAGGGGTAGTTACTGTCAATTACATTTTTTCCTTTGTATGAGATATATAGTATTGTTATTTTGTATATACCATAATTTCTTTTTGTTAAAAATTAGACGTTTCGAATATTGTAATGTGCCAACTCTGGAAATCAAATTATCTCTTCTTGGGATTTTTGTTTTTGCTGCTATTATAATTATTGTTTGTTTAGTGAATTTTTAAAACTAATTTTATAAAGTCTTTATTTTTTTGTCCTATGCCCATAGAAATCTCTGTCCCATTAGCTCATTGGTCAGCTAATGATTGGACAGAAAATTTTTTAATAACCTATGACTAAAAAGTTCTCCTGGTTTTTGCAGAGGTATTCTGTGTGTTGCATGCCATCACTTATTCACACAGATTAAAACAGTATCTTATTCTGTACTTCCTGTTTGTACAGTTCCCAAAGTCAGAAGATGTGAGAGCTTAGAGATTTTTCATGTTTTCCTGAAAATAAACATAGTCCTGGGTATGCTTTTTGCTTTATACATATCCACAAATACATTAGAACTTTTCAAAGCTATTATTCCCTGAAACATTTCATTTCTCAGCTTTTTCTCCAAAGATTTTTACCAAAGCCCCCTCAGATAGCAGCTTTGGCACCAGGCAGATTCCCAGATAGGTGAGATTCTGTTATATATTTTCCATTTGAGAAGTAATTTTTAATTTTTTTTTTTTTTTTGCTTTGAGCATAATGCTATTTCTCTGTTGAACCTTTTAAAAATCTATTTGATTTATTTATTTATTAATTTTAGTACATGTGGAATAATGCATACTGTTGATTTTATAGTGATTCTTGAATCCATGGCTTAATTTCTTGGAATTTTTTAGTCATTTTATTTAGTCAATATTGCTCCTGACCTCTGTCTGTCTATGTTCTTCTCTATCTCAAAAATCACTAATTATAAATATGTAAGGTCTTTTTATCCTCTTCTGTATTTTATTTTTCTGTATTTTCTATAATTCTTTTTTGTGCTTCTGTCTAGATATTTTCTTATATTTATTTTTGATGGATTAGTTATTTAACTGTGACCACAGAGAGGTTATAAATTTTTGTGTTTCTTTTTATCTCAAAAATTTTATTTGGTATTAACTTATATATTCTAAAATACCCTGCCGAAATTCTCCATATTGTCTTTTAATCTCTTGAAATATTAATTATAATCATTTTAAAGTCTATCATAAAGAACAGCTTTAAAGATCTGAGTTTTCTTCTAGTTTTTAGTCACATTTCATTGTTTCTAACGCCAACTTTCTTTTTTATATATTTCTTAGTAAAAGAGATTGAATATGAAATATTTTAGAAATTATATGTAATTCTGTGCAGTCTTTACAGAAGTTATACTTTTGCTTCTAAACTACACCTGGCTTAAGTGCTCTAGAAATGATAAGTTATCTTAATATAGTAAAAGATTGAGAAAAGTTAAAACTAAGCTTCAGTGCTGTGATGGCTAGTCTATTTTACTTTCACATTTATCGCCTCTGAGTTTCAACAAAATTCTGGAGCTGTTACCCAAGTCTTTTCTCCTTGTCAGTCTCTGAATTTCAAGTTGTGCTCCCCAGCCCCAGGAGTCTGTCAAAATGACCCCTTAGCTTCTAACATTTCAATGTCCATTTAAGAATAGGCCTTGGAGGGAAAAGTTGACTGAAATGCTCAATGCTTATTTTTTTTTACTACCCATTACTCAATGCTTGTTAGCTCTCAAAAACTTTCAAAAAATGTTAATTTTGTATATTTTTTCAAATTTTTAAAATTATTCTAGTAAAATAACTTGTCTGAAATCAGATAACCGCTAGACCAGAAATAACACCTCTAATTTATGAATTATGATAATGTATTGCTTGACTCATTTATTTTTCACAATAAAGAGATCTTTATTATACAGTTTGTATTTTATTTATTTATGTTATTTAATGATCCTGACTTCATTCTTGTGTGATATTAATACAATGTAATCTTGTTTTTCTGCTTATCTTTTTCCTTGTGTACTTCTGCCCATTTTTTTTAAAATATCTTAGAATACAGTTTGGTTATATCATGATCATGGCTTTAAAAAATATTTCTAACTGAATTAGTCCAATTACATTTATTTATAGGTCAGATTGTGGTATTTTATGCAATAATTAGTAGTTTTGTTTTATTTTGTTTTCTTTATTCCAATTCTATATGTCTGTTCATGCTACAATTTATAAACTTCCTTAATTGAATCATGACTGTCAATTTTTATCTGTGTGAGCTTAGGAAAATTCCCTATTCTCTCTGTGTCCAAGTTTTCTCATATATAAAATGACTGTAATAACAAATAATTAAGATTACAGTGAATATTTATATAGAGGAAAAAAAAAACCTTTAAAATAGTCTTAACAAACAATAAGTTTTCGACGATAATTTTGTATGAACATTTTCCCCAAGAATACTATAACACATTTTCATATATATTCGAGTCATCTTTTATTTCTAGACAGATTTCTCAGATTATATATTTGAATTTTGGAAATGTCTTGTTTCGTTGGACAATTGATTATACTGATTCTGGCTCTTGTTGGTACACCTGTTAATTTCTCCCTAATTTTTTTATTTTAGCTTTTTTCAATTTCATTTAATTTTGCTTGTATGTCTTAGTTTTTATCTTTATGTCCTTTACCATCTTTTTATTTGTGATGTTTTGCTTTATGTTGACTATAATAACATCATTGATTCTCTGATTTTTTTAATTTGGAAATTTCATTCATCTCGAGTTAATTTTATCCTTTTTTATTTTGTTGTCAGTCATTTTCAGTTCAATTTTCTATCTGTTTTGAGCTCTTTGGTTTTATTTTCATTGTGCCACTAGTGGGGTGAGATGAAACCTGGCATCACCCTAGCAGTGTAGAGGAAGAGGAGGTTGATAGTGGAGTATGGTGGACAGTGGCATTGTGTGTTATTCCTCGGTTTTTCTCTGCCGACGCAGTAAAGAATTACAGGTTGGCAAGATTGAGAAAAAGTAGTATTTATTGAAAGTACATTTTAGAAGAAGACTGGTTGCACTAAGGAAGGCTGCAGCCCTGTATATACAGGAGATATTGAGATAACAAAGTACTGCCCCAGAGGGAGGGGCGGTTTCCAGCCAGGAAAGTTGTAATAATGCAGAAATGGGAAGATCTGTATAAATTTGAGCAGTTTATGGGAGGTCCTAGATGATCTGCATGTGAGGTCATCTTGACTAACAGTTGGCTGCTATATAACTTTTTGCCTACTGCACATGTGCTTACCCAGAATTTAGCCTGTTATAATTATATTCATGAACTTCCAAGCATATTCATGAAAACATAATGATTGTATAATGAAGCTGAAGTTATGGGCAGTACTTTCTGCTCATGTGTTTGTAGCTAGTTTAGACCAGCAGCTTTTATGGCTTTTGTGCTCTAGGATTTGGGGTAATTTATAATCATAAAAAGGAGATATTTCTGGGAGGTCCTTAAGGAAGGTCTTCAAGGGAAGTTTCTGTGGTTACAGAGCTGGGCCTTGGCTCCTGTCGCTCATGCCTGACTACCTAACAATTGTATTTTAGGTCCCAGTCATATATTGTCATGTGTCTTGTTTTAATCTGTTATATTTTTCTTGTTCTTTTCTATATATCTCATTTTTTTCTTGAGTAATCTTTATAGAAATGTTATTCTGGTTTCTGTTTAATAAAACATATTTCAACCAGGCATATATATATATATATATATATATATATATATATATATATATATATATTTCATTTTAGGCTGTTATTGTGTGAAAGGGTGAGGGCAGTATTATAAAATAGCAAGGATTCTCACTGATTCAAAGCAACACTCCTTTTGATATGAGTTGTGCATGTCTGTGTTCTGTGTGCATTTGTTTTGTGTTGTGTGTGTGCAATTCCTGTGGTGTTTACTCCTACTTAACAGTATTCAGCTGCTCACATCTTTTCAACTAGCATTATCAACTGACTGTTTCTTGTAAAGTTGTATACTTGGGTATCTCTACAGTCATGCCTCAGAGCTACCTTATTATCTATTTACAAAATGAATCCAGATAATTTTCTGGAGACATTCCATAAAATGTATTTCAGCCATTGCAGAGAAGGATGTTTTTGAGAAAAGGATCTTCTGACTTTGATCTCCATTGGCAAGGGAATATCCTATCTTTCTTTGTAGCACCTGCCAACTATTGCCCTTTAACTTTCCCTTAGAAAGATTTTTTTTCTGGGGAAACCCATAGAAAAAAAAAATGTGTTTTTGAAATATCAACATAGCATTTATAGAACCTAGGGAGTTGTAAAAGATAGAGCATCTACACAAATAAATGTGTTGTCAATTACTATATACAAATTTTTAACATGCACACACCAGGTATAACTATATTATTTTAAATGATCCCACTACTAAATACACACACACACACACACACACACACACACACACACACACATATGTATATATATGTATATATTTAGAAAAAAAATCTCTAGATAAGATATTTTGATGGAAAATGTAATTTGTAATTTTGAGGAAAGTTTTTGGAGATTAAATTATTCTCAGTATGATACTTCTAGCTGTTATGAATTCAATGGTAAGAGTGACAGGCTTCAAGAAGATAAACAAAACAACTAAGGCTCAAAGGAAAAGCCACTGAGAAAATCGCCATTATGACAATAATCTACAATGACTTTAAGATCAGTCACATGTATTATCTAACTTGATGTTATTTGTAGTACTTTTACTTATTTATAAAATTTTAATACATGTTTGCAACATCTGCACTCTAGCAGTGGTGCTTTGGAAAATATAAAAGTGTCTCTATAGTATGTTGCATTGAGTTTTTATGATTAAATAACTAAAATTGGAAAACAAAGGCTACAATCATGCAGTGATGAAAAAGTTGTTTGGTAATGGATTGACTGAAAAGTTTGATAAATGTATCTGATTTAAAGAAGATCTAGGTGGACCTACTAACTTAGAAATTTGAGCCACTTTTGTTTATATAAAGAATGAATATTTCCTCATGAAACTGGAGATTTGAAAACCCATGGGCCATAGGCCAAAGATTATACTCCAGTTTATTATAGATAAGGTTTCTCAAGCAGATTAATCACTCTCACTTATGAGTAAGATAAATTTTGTAATAATGGGTGAATGAAACCCATGAATGATGACTAAAATTCCATTGAACTCAAAGTTATTAGAGAAATGAAAACAACAGGTTTCCCAAACATTTATTGTACAGTGAACTGAAGAAGTACAATTGTGAAAAGGTTGGAAAGAAATATAAATTTAAGCATACAGGAAAGTACACTTTCATGAAATACAGTAAATTTGTGGACTGCTGGGAAATAGTTGAAACAGTCAATCTTGACACGAAGCAATAGAAAAGCAGATTATTCTTTCTTAAGCTAAGCTGTTAAAAGCATCATGAGTATCAAAGACATTCCCCTAAACAAAGACAGACTTAGCAATTTTATTCTTAAAATAAAATCAATCATCTTATGTATCGAACTTATTAATTTGAAACCCACCTACGGTTCTACTATGAAGGAAAATAATATGTTCGGTTTAAGAAATGCCATTTGCCAGTAAAACTGGTGTTTTTGGAAAATATTTGAGGAAGCAAAAATACTGTTAAGATATATAAGAATATTGAATTTGTATAAAAAAATTTAAGAGTTTTGACCATTATTATTTTTTTTTTCTCTTTAAACATTTGGGTAAGGCTATTTATTAGTCACTGAGTTTTGGAGATATATTTGCATTCATAGACATCAATCATTTTTCACATAATATTTTAATGTGTGAGAATAAAAAATATACACCAATGATTATTGTTATTTGAAATGTTTGAATTTTAGGCTTTTGAAAAGAAATAAAAGAAAATGCCCAGCTTTTGCAAATGCTCATTAGAAATGACTTATGATGATGACTTAGAAAGTTATCTAGGACTAGTCAGAGTTTTTGTCAATTATTATTTTCAAAGTTAAGGGAGCATCTATAGTTTTTGCAAATAAATGCTATGTCACTTTGAATGTTTTAATTGATAATTCTGTCTATATTAAAACTTCCCATGAATTTTAATTTGTCAAATATTCATTTTTTATAAAATAAAAATTAAAGTTTAGGTTGAATTTACAAGTTTATCTTAAACACAATGATAAATATATATATATTGTTGGTTACTTAGTAACCCTGCCATATGAAAAGCTGAGGAGTGTTTTTATAACTTATTGTATAATATTTCCAAGATTTTAATAATCCATTGTTGTGTATTAGATATATTCTGTTGCATTCTGTTATTGCTGTGTGCCCACTGAGCAGTAATTCTATTATATTTTCTTTAAATATCCCTGAGATTGATTTTTCCCAACAACACATTTTTTCAGAATATTGTCTGTGGCTAGAGCTAAAGTATTTCAACACTGGTTCTTCATATATGAAAGAATTAACAAAAAGAAAAATGTATTCTATGTATTACTTTAGTTGTCATGGATACTTATAACTTATTTCCAAAACTGTAAAATTATTGAGGTTTTCTAATAAAATTCCACAAAAATTTAAAAAACCATTTAACCATTTTTATCTATTAATGTCCATATATACATTTAAACATATGGTTTTGGCTCAGAATTTGTGTGTGTGTGTGAGTGTGTTATACACTAAAATGTATGTAATTTTTACAGATTTCTTTAAGATAGTTAAAAATAAATGTACCCATCTATTTTTAAGATGAAGAGTACATCAAAAGTAAAATCTCCTATAAGAATATAGTACAAAAGTCCAAATATTAACACACTTAATTTTCCTCAAAAGATTAATTAAACACATCAGAAATGGAGACAGAAAATAATTAAAATAAATATTTACCAAGGCTTAATCAGGAAAAATAAGATGCTACAATGATATTCAGTCTCAAGCTTCAATGTCTTGACACAACTAGAATTAACTTCTCTACCATACTATTTGTATAAAGCTGAGCAGGAGTGTCCCACAAATTGTGTTCAGGTGTTGCTCATGTTGTAGGCACCAAAAATATGATCCAATAATTTAGCAGTTTTATAAAAATATTCAATATATGGTTGTAACCTCAGAGATCATTTCATTTAAGAAAAGGATATATAACATGGCTGAGAAAACAATTATTATTGGAGGAAAACTACTTTGTGCTATTATTCTATTAGAGAAGTGTAACATATGCTGTGGTATTAATCTCAACACCTCAATGGCAAAATACAATGCGATTTTCTTATTCATTTTTTATTTAACTCAAGGGAGTGCTAGAGTCATATTTATTAGAGTCATTCAAGAATCCATACTAATGATAGACTCATTTCAGCATGCATATACACAAATGCTGAAGTGTAAAAAGAACAAATAAAAATGCATACTCGTTCTTAAAACTTTTGTTCAGAAAGAACCATGATATCTGCTCTTAATCCTTTGGTTAAAATGAGTCATGTAGTCAGAGCTTGACATTGTCTAGAAAGAGAGAAAATCAAGAATATTGGGGAAATCAATGATTATTACAAAAACTAAATTAGGAAAATAAAATGACTCTAAAGAATGTAAATTTTATGATAATTTGGTTTCAACTGTTGCTATTCATATTATTACATATAACTAACTATATGTGTGTGCATAAACACACATAGAAAATGAACAATTTGATGTTAATGGTGTGAAAATATATCATCACATTAATGTATATTTATATTCATTTTTAGTTACATTGGTATTATTTTAAGAATGTCTTTATTGATATACCTATATTATATGTCACATCTATTCTCACCTAAGAATATTTCATAAATTTTGCCCTATGAGAAAAGCTATTGTTGTTAGTGAAATACACAGAAAAATCCTGACAGTGATTGAGAAAAATCAATTTCATCAGAACTATGTACTCTAGAGAAAACACAAAATTGTTCTAAAGAAAAACTGTCATTGATTTATTTTTTATCATGACAGAAGTAAAATGTACAATTTCATACACCTTTTTTTATCCCATTCATTTTCATTCACTCTCTACTCACCAAGGAAAAACAAAACTTCTTCATCTATATTTCATTGATCTATTTTACCTTAAGAAAGTTTAGATGATACATTTTATCTTAGGGTTTTATGCTGTTTATTAGAAATATGCTATAATCCTGGTGTTTTAGATTGTTTTATAAATAGATAGAAAGTGTAAATAATCAAGGAGGCAACATTTTTTAAGTATCTTAATATTTAAAAATAAAGAAAATAAATATATATTCTGAAATTCAAACCATCAATACCATCAATGAGCTCATCACTATTACCTCGTTATATTAATGAATTTGTGCATGTGATCCTATGTTGCTATTGCTTTCCAAGTATATGCATAAAAAGAATCACATGAAGTTACCAAAAAGGGAGAAAGACTTCATTATGATCTTTATGAATGTGATTTAAACCACCGGTGAGGTAGGACTTTTACATAATTGTGAAAGAACTGTCATTTAATAGAAAAATCTATGATATTTTTATCCACAAGTGACAAGAAGCAATGATGTGAAACATTCTATCTGGAAAACAGGAAAGTTTTGTTTTTCACGATTAAATTCACTGAAATATTAACAGTGTGTTAATTTTTAAAAATATACTGAATGCTTAACACAGAGACACTGTAATAAGCACTGGAAAGTTGAGGGAAAGTGAAAAATATTTGATTAATCAGTACTTTTATAGCTTACAGCCCAGGAAGAATACAGTTAAAAACATAACTTCTAATCATAATTAATAAACAGATTGGTTTTTTAATATGTTTTTGAAAAATATTAAATAAAAAGGTAAACTATGTGTGAAAAACAGAATTTTAATTGTCAAATATAATGGCATAAATTTTAATACTTTTATTCGCTAAAATAAAAAAGGAATATGTACTGTTTATGAATGTAGCAGAATTTGAAATCATTACCCTAAAGAAACAATGAATGACTCAATGTTTTATGAAAGCATTGTAATTCAATAATAAGACTAATATGAAGAATACTGACTATTCTTTTCCACCAACTTACACAATTGAATATTAAGATCTTGAATGAAAATGAGATTTTAGAAAAAAGAAAATACTGAGCTAAAAATGTATTATACCTCTTTATTGCTATAACTTTCCACTAATCTTTTCGAAAGAAATTTCTGCAAGAAAAGTGAATTAATTAATTATTACTAGAAGAAGAACTAACGGGGGAGTCTTTTTTGCATATTTAGAATTTTTTTATTTAAATTATAAAAACATTATTTTTAAATTTAAATTATACCTTGTGCTTCCATTTTGGGAGGGTCCAGAAGTACATTTATATTTGCAATCACTTGTTAACATGTAATTTAAATAATCATTACATGATTCCATAATTTTATGTTATATGAAATACTTTAAGTAATTTTAGAGCAGTCTCAGAAAAAAAATTATAAGTTCCATACACACAAAAAATTATCTTCTGTTTATATGAATCTATAAGGAAATATTTTGAAGCCATATATTTAATATGAAATCATTTGATGTTTATTCAGGCCATAATCTGTTTATTGTATTCTAGATATCTAATTGAATAGATGTTTATTTTACATCTGAGATGTAGATAGAGGTCATCATAATGTAATAAACATGGTTTGTGTGTATATGTATTTATGTGTTGTTTTTTTTCTTTAACAATTTATAATTTCTATCATACATATTCTTTACACGTTTTGTTAGTTATATATATATTTATATATATATATTTCTTTTTTTGGAAATAATTCTAATGGATATTGTGTTTTGATATTGGTTTCTAGTTGTTCATTGTCAGTATGTGAAAATGCAATTAATTTTTGTGTTGGTATTTAATTCACCAACCTTACTAAATTCACTATTATTTCAAGAATTTATTTTATAGATTCCTTGGGAATTTGTATATATGTAATTATTTCAACTGCAAATAAAGACAGTTTTATTTCTTTTTTTCCAAATGGTATTGCATTGTTTGTTTGTTTTTGTCTGCTGCCCATATCTAGTACCTATAGTACAACAATGAATAATGTAGAGTGGCGAAAGCAGGCATTCTTGCATTGTGAGTATAGAGAAAAAGTATTCATTTTGGAACACTAAGTATGGTGATTACTGTAGGGATTTTGTAGATTTTTTAAAGAAGTTATCAAAGTTTCCTCCTATTCCTATTGTACTGAATTTTTATGTTGAATTTAGCACATAATTTTTTGTGTGTCAATTGACATGATTATATAATTTTTCTGCTTTGATGTTTGTGTGGTTGATTATATTGACTAATTTTTAAATATTGAAAAGACTTGCATACCTGGAAAAAAACTGACTTTGTCATGGTGTATAATTTATTTTTATGTTTTGTTGAATTCAGTTTGCTAATATTTTGTTGAAGTGTTTTGCATCTAGTTTTATGAGGGGATATTGATCTGTAATTATTTTCCGCTCTCTCTCTCTCTCTCTCCCTGTGTGTGTGTGTGTGTGTGTGTGTGTGTGTGTGTGTGTGTGTGTGTGTGTGTGTGTTTCTGATATCAGGGTAATATCAGCTTCATAAAATTAGTTAAGAAGTGTTTACTTCTTTTCTCATTTTTAGAAGAAATTGTGTAAGATTGCTGTTAATCTTTCTTTGAATGTTTGGTAAAGTTATCCAGTAAAATCATTTGGATCTGAAGGCTTCTTTTTTGAGAAGTTTTAAACTATGAACTTAATGTCTTTAATTGTTATAGTACTATTCAAGTTAAATATTGACTCTTGACTGGGTTGTGGTCATTCATGATTTTTGAGGACCCTTTTCATGTCCTCTAAGTTGTCAAATTTATGAACATAAAATTGTTCATGTTATTTCCTTATCTTTTTAATAGCTGTAGAGTCTGGTCTGATATAGTGTTACTCCTAAAACTGGTGATTCTGCCTTCTTTCCTTTTATCTTTATCAATCTCACTATAAACATTAATTTTAATATTTTTAAAGAGCCAACTTCATGTTTCATTGATATTCTTTATCATTCTTTTGTCTTTGATTTTTTTGATTTCTGCTCTTATCTTTCTTCGTCATCACTTTACGATTATTTTGCTCTTCTTTTCCTGTTGGTTCTTAATCTAAGAACTTATTGATTTGAGACTTTTCCTTTTTTCTAATGTAAATAGCACTTTAAATTTTCCTCAGTACTGCTAAATTATCTACATCCCACACATTTGACTATCCTGTCTTTTTATTCATTCTATGTATTTTTATTCAATTCGATAAACTTTATTTTTACATTTGTATGAACCATGAAATATCTATAAATGTACTGTTTAATTTTAAGTGGTTGAGGATTTTTCTGTTGTCTTTATATTATTGATTTTTAGTTTCATTCCATTGTCAGAAAATATACTCGGTTTGATTTTATTATTTTAAATATGTTAAAATTTGTCTTATGACAGAGTAGATTGTCAATTTTGCTCAATATTCCATGAGCACCTCTATTGTGCTGATGGATGAGCATGTCGTATAATATCAGATAGATCCTATTTTCTAGTGATGGTCACTCCTGTACCTGTACCAATTTTGTATCTAGTAGTTATGTCAATTGCTGAGATTATGATGTTGAATTCCTCAATTATAAAAGCAGTATTGTCTATCTTTTAAGTCAGTTTTTGTTCTATGTATTTCAGTGCTCTGGTCTTTGATGCATATATATTTATAATTGCTATATCTTCTTGGTAGATAGATCCTTTTATTATGTAATATCATATTTTGTCTCTAGTAATTTCTTCATCTGAAATTTTCTTCACTGATATTAGCATGACTAATCTTAACTCTTAATTTTAAAGAAAGTTTTAGGTTTAAAGAAAATTTCTTGTAGGCACAATATAATTGATTGAATTTTTGTGTGCTCTGCTAGCTAATTTATTTTGTGTATTGAAACATTTACATTTAAAGTAATTATTAAATTAGAGTTTGAGAATGCCTGTTTTATTATTAATTTTTTGTTTGTGTCCTCTGTTTCTCATTTTTCTGTTCTATTTCTCTATACTTCCTATCAACGACTTGGTATTTATATAAACTGCACCATTTTATTTTATTTACAATTTTTTTTTATTATATTGCATTGTATAGGGTTTTTTTTTTTTTAAGGATTTATATAGGTATTAACTATATATACACATCTTATCACAGCCCATCATTATTAATGTTTTCCCACTCTGAGTGAAGTGTCAAAATCGTACTTTCATTTAGGTCTCTTTACCATTATAACTTTTTAACTATGTTTGTTAAGTATTCCATCTATACACATTGAGTAGCACATCTGATGGTGTTTAACTTTTGCTTAAACTACAAAATATAATTTTAAAGAAATTCATGAGGTAAAGATACTCTATTATGTTAACTGTTTTTACCATTATTTTGTTATACTTTTCATTCTAAAGGGCCCAACTTATTCTGCTATTACTTTCTTCCTATTATAAAAGCTAATTTTAGGCTTATTTTGAAAGTATAATCTGCTATGAAAAGATTCTTTTAGCTTTCCTTTGTCTGAGAATACCTTTATTTCTCTTTTGTTCATGAAAGATAATTTTGAGTTTGATGGTTTGTTTTTTTGTTTTGTTTTGTTTTTTGTCCCCCCCCCATTGGAAAAATGCTAAGAGGGTAGATCTTAAAATTCTCATCATAACAAGACAAACAAACAGACACTCATGGACATGAACTATAGACTAGTGATTACTAGAGAGTAGCGGGTAAGGAGATGGGGAAGGTAGACCGGTAAAAGGGGTCAAATATATGGTGACAGAAAGAAATCTAACTATGGGAGGTGAACACACAGTGTAAATGTATATATGCCTTACTCTTAAAATGTACAGCTGAAACTTAAAGGATTTCATTAACTAATATTGTCATAAAAATAAATTAATTAATTAATTAAAAAATAATCATCATAAGGAAAAATGTAACTATGGTGATAGATGTTAACTAGACAAACAAAAAATTTTAAATAAAGAAAAAAATGTTCCATTTTCTTCTCCACCTTTTATTTATTTATTTTTTAACTGAAGAAATGATTTAAAATGTTGTCCCCCATCTAAATCCCACCTCCCCCTCCTCTCTACCCTCTGGTAACCACCAGTCCATATTTTTCTTGTGATCTCTATGGAGTCACATAGAAATCTGTTGTCATTCTAACTGGTGTTCTTTTATAAGGAATGCATCATTTCTTTTGGCTACTTTTAAGATTATTTTTTATCTTTATAAAGTTCAGTTATGATTTTTATATGAATTTATTTGGATGTTTTCTAATTAGGATTTATTCAGCTTCTCAAATTTAGTTTTGCAGCATTTTTATAAGTCACTTTAAATCTCTGTCAGATAATTTCAACATCTGAGTCATCTAAGTATTGGCATCAGTTTTACTTAAATTCTGGTTTTCCTGGATTTTGCTATATTAGGACACTTTTGATCCTGTTTACTTATTCTATTTTATCATTCAGTCATTTTGTTCAGATTTAGTATGAAGGTACTTTCCTACTTTGGTGGGCTTTAGTTCCATAATTGTTTAGTTTTCTGAGCCTTTGCCAGGATATTCTGGTCTACTTAATTTTTTTTACTGGTACAGACATTCCTTTTCAATCTTTGCTAATGATGTTTACAGAGTAGAGGAACTTCACTGGACCAATTGCTTTTGCTGGGAAACCTTCATGGGAATTTGGTATAAACCCACTGAACCTGAGTCTCTTATTCTACTGGAGTTCCAGGAGAGACAGGTCATCACTGCTGACGTTTTTGTGGACAGGTTGGGTTATCCACTAGGGCAAAAATTATGTAAGAGGTATTAGGACGGCCTGAATTTTCACCCATGTTACTGTTGCCAGTGTCTAGAACCACCTACTAGAAACTTACTTTGTAGTGAGTTTGGGATTTCTCTATTAAGTCTCTTTTAGTCTTTCTGTTTTCAAATCCTTTTGCCAAAGAGAGAGAGAGAGCTTTTTGAAAATGGTTTACTTGAATCTATTGGCATTACCAAATTGTAGGTCCTTCTAACATATAGTCTGGGGTATTATGGGAAATAAATCTAGCAAATTCACCATATTCTTGTTACTCTAGTCAGTCCACTTTCTTTCCAGCTTTCAGTCATTTTACCATTGTCTGTTGAATACTTTGAAGATATTTAGTTGTTTTTAGAGAGAAAGGTGAATTTATGCCATCTTGTTCTGGAACCAGAAATCTGAGTAACATTTGTTTAAATAATATCTTTAGTCTTATTGGTACTTTTAATACTGTCTTTTCTTGACTGAGCAATATTACAACTGTATAGTAACTGCTTCAACGCAACCTCTCTTCCTCTCTTTTCCAAACTATACAAATTCTCTCCCTTGTATTATTTTAGTTTCACTTTTGTACTTCTATAAAGCTTCAATTCCTGTTTTTGATTTATCATTATAAATTGATTCTTTTTATTATCAGCAAGTAGCTAGGGGTCAAATATACTGATATTATTAAACTTTCAATATATCTCCATTCTCATGTTAGTTGTAATATTACTTTATTGCTGGACATAATCAACACACTGTTTTATCATTCTTACCTTTGTTTGTTTCTTCTTTGCTTTATAGTTAAATATATTCAGTGTTAAAAATCAATCATTTTACTGTGTTATATTGCTATTCAAAGCTTGACTTAAAGAAGATTTAGCCCAGAAACTCTGTTTTACTGGTTTAAAATGAGGTATATACAAGAAATAAATGTAAGAATTTGTAAACTTTTATAGAAATATAACATCAAAAAGCTCCAGGGCTTTACCTTACTATTGGTGCTTAAAAGATTGGGAAAACAAGTATCTCTGATTCTTTCATATCATATCTAGCTAGTTGCCTTAACAGGATTCCATTTTGGTTCACAGAAAAGCAATTGTCATATACAGTCTGGTCTCAATGATGCATTCAGTTTCAAAGGTAGAACTTGTTTCAAGATCACACACACAAAAAAAAATGAAAAATATAATTTAAAAAATCATGATACGTCTAATCTGTTATTATTAATTTGGGTTCTCAAGGGATATTGGATGATTTCATTTTTTCAATTCACCAGCATACAGACCTTCAGTAAATCTTATATTTTGGTTTCAGTACTATTTCTCTTCTCATAAGTAAACTAATCAAATACACAAAAACAGAAACAACAGTAAAAATAAAAGCTGCATGGAAAGTTTCTTCCAGGATTGATCAAGAGAGAAATAGCTAAGATTATTATTATTTTCCTCTAATATATTCTTCCAGGTAAAGAATAATAGCATTCTCTCCCTTTATTATTACCATTTATGTTTACACTTTCCATCATATTTTTTTTTTCTTTTTTTCTCTGTGTGTTAACTATTTCATTTCAGGCTTGACCTCCCCATGTAGGAGTTTTTGTTTCATCCGTAATACCCACCCATAAGAGAGAGCACCAAGAGACAAAGCAGAGCCTTCATTTTTATTATTTTCATAAAGAAGTCAGATTAAAAAAGAAAAGAATAATAAGAATATTTCTACAATTAGCGAGAGCAGCGGCTATTATAATGAGTCCTATTTTAATCACATGAAATAAATTTTGATCAAGATTATTGTTCTTTTAGGAATGTATACAGAGAAATTCAGAGGAATTGAAATTCTCTATTTTCTGCCTGGATATGTGAGTATAGCTATAACTAAGTAACAGAAATTTTAAAAGTTTTAATCATAAATAGGTGTTGTATCTTGTCAAATGCTTTTTTTTTGCATCTATTTATAACAACTATATGATTTTTATCTTTTATATTTTAATGTGATATAGAACATTGATTTGTTCTATATCAATGTCATATAGAACATTGATTTGTCAAATCAATCTTTGCAACATTGAAATGAAACCTATTTGATAGTGATGTATGATCCTTTTAATGCATTATTGTTTTCAATTTGCTAGTATTTTATTTAGAGTTTCTGCATCTATTGGCTTGTATTTTTTCTTTTCTTTTCTTTTTTTTTTATGTTGCCCTTGCCTGGTTTTGATATTGGGGTAATGGCCATCTTTTAAAATGAATTAGTAAGTATTCTCTCCTCTTCAATTTGTTTAAAGAGTTTGAGGAGGATAAGTATAAATCCTTGAATGGTAGAATTTGCCAGTGGAGCCATCTGATTCTGGATTTTTGCTTTTTGAGAGGTTTTTGATTACTGTTTCAATTTCTTTAATAGTAATTGGCCTATTTATGTTTTCCAGTTCTTCATAACTCAGCCTAGGAAGATAAAATATTTCTAAGAATTTGCCTATTTTTTCTAGGTTATCAAATTTTGTAGTGTTAAATAGTCTTTTATAGTATTCCTGTATAATCCTTTGTATTTCTGTGGTGTTTATTATAACTTCTCTTTCATTTCTGAATTTATTTGGATCTTTTCTCTTTTTTTCTCTCATATGTAGGATATAAAACAAAAAGCCACCAAAAAAAAAAAAAAAAAAAGAGAGAGAGAGAGAGAGAACTCATATACACAGACAACAGAATGGTGGTTCTCAGAGGGAAAAAAGGACTGCAGGGAGGACAAATAGGGTTATATATATAAAATTAGAGCAAAATTAAATGAAATAGAAAACAAACAAAAAAAAAGTAGAAAAAAAATAAATCTAACAAAGAGCTGATCTTTCAGAAAGTTAATAAAATTGACAAACCCCTGGCTAGAGTCACTAAAGATAAACAGAAAGGACAAATTTAAAAACAAAAATGAAAGAAGAGATATTAGGACAGACACTGGAGGAATACAAAGGATCACACAAGAATACTATGAAAAAGTATATAACACCAAATTTAATAACCTAGAAAATATAGACCAGTACTTAGAAAAATACAACCTTGCTAGACTGAATCAAGAACTGGAAAATCTAAGTAGGCCCATTAGCAGTGTGGAAATTGAAATAATCATCAAAACCTACCATAATTTAAATGTCCAGGACCAGGTGGCTTCACTTGTGAATTCAACCAAACATTCAAAGAAGATTTAATACCTATTCTCATCAAACTCTTCCAAAAAATCGAAGAAGAGGCAATACTCCCTAACTCATTTTATGAGGCCAATGTTACCCTGATTACAAAACCTGGTAAAGATAACACAAACAAAGAAAACTACAGACCAATATCTCTCATGAACATAGATGCAAAGATCCTAAATAAGATACTAGCAAACCTAATACAGCAACATATTATAAAAATTATGCACCACAACCAATGAACTTTATCCCAGGGGCACAGGGATGGTTCAACTTATACAAATCAATTAATGTATTACTCCAGATAAACAAATTAAAAAATAAGAATCATATGATCATATCAACAGATTGTAGAAAAAGTCTTTGACAAGATACAGCATCCATTTATGATCAAAACACTTAACAAAATCAGTATATAAGGAAAGAACTTTAACATAATAAAGGCCATAAATGACAAACTCTCAGTCTTTATACTTAATGGTGAAAAAATAAAACCTTCCCTCTAAGATCAGGAATAAGGCAAGGCTGCCACTATCACCACTGCTATTCACTATAACATTGGAGGTCCTAGCGAGGGCAATCAGAGAAGAGAAATATATCAAAGGCATTCAAATAGGAAACAAAGAAGTCAAATTGTCACTATTTGTAGAGGACATGGTTCTCTATACAGAAAATCCTAAAGACTCCACAAAACCACTGCTAGAAACAATAAGCAAATACAGTAAAGTCTCTGGATACAAAATCAACGTTCAAAAATCCAAAGCATTCCTATATTCTAATAACAAAGTGTCAAAAAAGAAGTGGAAAAATCAATTCCTTTACAATTGCAACAAAAAATAAAATACCTAGGAATAAATCTAACAAAACTTGTGAAAGATCTATATAATGAAAACTATAAAACCCTATTAAAAGAAATCAAAGAAAGTACAAAGAAATGGAAAGATATTCCATGTTCTCGGATTGGAAAAATCAACATAGTTAAAATTACCTTATTATCTAAGCATTATACAGATTTAATGTAATCCCCATCAAAATCTCATTGGCATTTTTTTAAAGAAATAGAACAAAAAATCATCAGATTTGTATGGAAGCACAAAAGACCTAAAATTGCCGAAGCTATCCTGAGAAAAAATAGCGAGCTGGTAGGCCACTCTGCCCGACTTCCAATTATATTACAAAGCGACTGTAATCAAAACGGCATGGTACTGGCTGCAAAACAGACACACGGACCAGTGGAACAGAATCTCGAGTCCAGAAGTAAACTCATATTTATATGGGCAAATAATTCTTGACAAAAAAGCAAAAAACATACAGTAGAGAATGGAAAGCCTCTTCATTAAATTGTGCAGGGAAAAATGGAAAGCCATCTGCTAAAGAATGAAACTAGACTGTTGTCTATCACTGCACACCAAAATTAACTCAAAGTGGATTAAGGACCTGAGCATAAGATCTGAAACAATAAAATATATAGAAGAAAATATAAGAACTAAACTCAAGAACCTTGGACTTAAAGAAGATTTTATGAATTTGATCTCAAAGGCAAGGGAAGTAAAAGCAAAAATAGATGAATGCAACTACATCAAATTAAAAAGCTTCTGCACAGCAAAAGAAATCATCAACAAAGAGACAACTATCCGATGGGAAAATGTATTTGGAAGCAATGCCTCCAATAAGGGCCTAATATCCAAAATATATGAAGAACTCATGCAACTCAATAACATGAAAAAAATGATTCAATTAAAAAATGGGCAGGGATTTGAACAAATACTTCTCCCAAGAAGACATAAATATAGCTAACAAAGATATTAAAAGATGCTCATCATCGCTAGCTATTAGGGAAATGCAAATCAAACTGACAATGAGGTACTATCTCACACCTATAAGAAAAGCTGTTATCAACAGAACAAGTAATAACAAATATTGGAGAGGATGTGGAGAAAAAGGAACCCTCATACACTGCTGGTGGAATTGCAAATTGGTATAGCTACTATCGAAAACAGTATGGAGGTTCCTCAAAAAACTAAGAATTGATCTATCATATGATCCCGCAATCCCTTTACAGAGCATTTACCCCAAAGGCTTGAAAACCCATAACGAAAAAGATATTTACACACTGATGTTCACAGCAGCATTATTCACAGTGGCCAGGACATGGAAGCAACCGAAGTGTCCTATCATAGATGATTAGATAAAGAAGCGGTGGTACATATATACAATGGAATATTACTCAGCCATAAGAAGAGATGAAATACTGCCATTTGTGACAACATGGATGGAACTTGAGATAATCATGCTAAGCGAAATGAGCCAGACAGAAAAAGTTGAAAACCACATGATATCACTTATATTTGTAATATAAACCTAAAAGCAACAAATGAACTAGACAAACAAACAGAGACTCATAGACATGAATAATAGACGAGTGGTTATCAGAGGGTAGGGGCAGCGGGGAGGGGATATATAGTGGGTAAAAGGGGTCAAATATGTGGTGACAGGAAGAAATCTAACTATGGGAAGTAAACACACAATGTGAATATATATATGCCTTACTGTTAAAATGTACAACTGAAACTTAATGGATTTCATTAACCAACGTCACCATAAAAAATAATTAATTAATTAAAGAAATACCATAAAATTTAAAGTAGATAGTGTAGAAGAGCAAAGAACTCTGAAGGAAGCATAAGAAAATAACGGTAGTTTTCTGTATTGAAGTGATGGTGAACTGGAAAAATGGAAGAGGGATAAGAGAAAAGTTTTTCACTGTAATCATTTATTTTTCTTTTGCCTTTGAACTATGTTAATGTATTTCTTTAAATCTTTAATAAAAATTAATTAAAAATTTTAAAAAAAATTAAGTATGAAAAGGATCTTTCACACACCAAGTTTAGTAGAGCTGTAATCAGCATCATCCACAATGGAAAATTTTAATGGAGCAAATTGAAATGATAAAATTTTAAATTCAAACACATTTTGTACCCATATTTAATTGACCTTGCCAAAATATACAAAATGTATTCTTATGCACGGTGCATCAAAGCTGACGAATTATACAATAATGATCATTTATTTACTCATGCTATGTCTTCATTTACAATAATAGGTTTGTTTGTCTTCATTAACAATGACTTTCATATTTAGACTCAATGAATTAGTGACTTTAATGAAACAACTAATTAGAGGTGATATTTCCCCCCTGAGGAAAAAGAAAATTTTTTACACTTTATAAAAGGTAAACAAATTTAAAGACTCATATCAAATTCTTCAAAGATGAGACATCAGAACTGTGAGTGGTTACTCAAACTATTTTTCCCCCATAAATTATCAGACAGCATAAGACAACATGAATAAACTAGAATAGAAAAATTATTCAAAAAAATAGAAATAAAGAGAATAGCAATCTTGCTGGTAATAGAATAAAAATCTTTTCACTAAATTGTCACAACCATATAACATACCAAAGATAGATAAAATATAGGCATTTTTTCTCATAGACACAAATAATTCTGAATAAAATATTAGAAAACAAAATCCAGCAATTAATTACAGTTAATGTATCACAACATTTTTACTCCTGCAGAAAAGTGAAATGTCTTTAATGTTTGTAAATCAGACAATATAATTCACCACATTAACAAAATAAAAGAGAAAAAAGCATATGATCATCTCAAAGGAAGCTACACAAAGCTTTTAACAAATTCAATATGATTAAAAAATTGTTAGCCAACTATGAATATTAGAACAATTTCTTAATCTGATAAAGAATATCTATACAAACTACCTTAAAGTTATTTATAAAGGAAAATATTGAACACTTTTTCCTTAAGATTAGGGATGAGACAAGAGTGTTCACTCCTTTTGCTATATTGTTCAGTGTTCTAGAGAAATTACTTGTGTAATAAGGAAGGATAAATAAATAAATAAATATATATATAAAGATTAAAAAGGAAAAAATATTTGCAGATGACACAATTATATAATAAAAAATGGAAAATAAATTTAGAACTAATTCTATAAGATAAATTTAGAACTAAAAGGTGAATTCTGTAATACAAGGTTAATGTAAAAAAAAATTCAATATCTGGAAACAAGAAATTAGAAAACTCTTCAAAAAGTCTTCGTTTATGTTCGCATAATGTGTTATATGCTTAGAAACAATTCAAATGAAATATGTATCTCTACAGCCACTCCACCAATTAAAATGTATATAATATTATTAAAACTATGTTAAAACACTTAAATAAATGTAGGAATATACCATGTACATAAGTTGTTACAACTTATTATAGTAAAGATGGCAATTCTCCTCAAATTGATATAGACTCAAACCAATACTAATAGAATTTCCAGGTTTTTTAGTTTTTCGTTTGTTTTTCCTGTCTTGGGCGAGAGTGTCTAGTGAACATTGACAGGCATATACTAAAATACATAAAATATATATTGAAAAGCCAAGGTACAAGAAAAATCAAGAACATCTCAGAGAAAATGGGTAAGTTGGATGTCTTACATTATAAAATATAAAGAATACACTAGACTTAACACAAGGATACACAAATTGACCAACAGAATGGAATGAAAAGTTTAGAAATGTACCTGCTTCTTCATTATTATATGCATGCCACTACAGTGCCCTGAGGAAATGAAATTACTTTTTAAAAAATGGTGCTTAATCATTTGAAAAATTATATAAAAATAAACCTAAACTTCTGCTTCATAACATACACCAAAATCAAGCCCAGAAATACCTTAGAGTTACATGTGAAAGATTTAAAAAAAAAAAGGAAGAAACCTTCTGGAAGGTAAGAGGATACTATGTATATATAACTTGTTTAGAAAATAATTTCTTCAAAAGAAGAAAAATGCTAATCAAAAAAGAAAACATTTGACACAATAAACTTCATTAAAATTAAGATGTTTAGTTTCTCAAAAACAAATAAACATAGATTTGGATGAAAACATTTATGATATCTGTTTTTGAGAAGGAAATTGTATTTAGAATATATAAAGAACTCCTATGATTCATTAAAGAAAAAATTAGAAACCTCAATATAAAAATAGGCAAAAGATTTGCATGAGACACACACACACACACACACACACACAAATGTACACACCTTTATCTGCAGATTTGGCTAGTTTTTCTCTCAAAAGTTTAAAATACAGAAAATAAGTTCAAAATTGTACAAAGCATAGCATTTTAAATAAAAAGACTAGTGTGATTTTTTATCTAAATTCTTTAATAATTAATATTTAACATTAGCTTTTGCTAGTATAAATAATCTTTAGAGATTTAATTTAGATTTTAATCTTGACTTTAGAGTCAAGATCCTTTATCTAATTTACATCCAATGATCTCACCTATATGTGAGATCTAAAATCTAAATGATAATCTAAAAAGTAAAAATAATCTAATAATCTAAAAAAGTTGAATTCATAATCAGAGATATAATGGTTGTAGCCCTGGGATGAGAGCTGGAGAGAGGAGGAAATGTTGTTCAAGGGTATAAACTTTCCGTTAGACTATGAATAAATTCTACAGAATGGTGGTTATAGTTAATATTTTATTGTATACCTGAAATTTTCTAAGAGGATATCTTAAGTGTTCTCAACATAGATACACATACACAAATTTTCCCCATGTTCTTAAATAAATAAATAAATACCAAAAACTGCATAGCCTAGGAAAAAATATCTAAGTAACATTGTGAAAGAATTTCAAATCCTGTGATATGACTGTAATTTCAGGTATTCACTTTTTTACAACGTCAAATGGATCTTAGAAGCCCCATCTCTTACTTTTATCATCTAAAAATGTTGGTAGTAAAGGAAATATTTAAATAAATTAATTAAAAATGTGGTACAATCTAGCCTAAGTCTAAAAATCATTTCTGACATTTTATATGCAAGAAGTTTGCCACATAATCCAGGGCCTCCAGTTGACATTTAAAATATTTCTAATCTTGATTTCATTATGTATATATTTACCATAAATGGCATTTTACTGCCTTCAGTGGCGGGAGTGGGGGAGTGGGGGCGGTGAGAAGAGCTTTAGAAGGTTTAAAAGTTTTGTGCAAGTGATCTTTGTCAGATCTTTCTATGAGTATTTCATTACCTGGGTGTGCTATTGTCCTAAATCACCAAGAGTTAAGAGTTCTTCTTGGAAAATGATTTTCTCTATGGAAAACAAAAGCAAAACAACAACAACAACAAAATAAGAATACTTGCACAAACTTTCATAAACCTAGTTTCTATCTTCTATGGAGTGAAAATACTGCTTTCATTATAGAAATTAAGATTGTATTAAAATTCAATATAACAATCTCAGCACTATTAACCAGAAGAACTACTGAAATAACAGGAAAAAAAAATCAGAACTTGGACGATTATTAACTATTTTAAAAAGTCAGAGTTGCAGCTGACTTATTCTATCCATTTAATGAAGATCAATTGGTTCTCAATCTTGAGTATGCATTAGTAACAACTGGAATACTTGTAAAAGCACAAATTGTTTTCACACCTACATTTTCTTATCATTAAGTGGGTGAGGATAGGGAAGGAGGAAGGTGATGGTGGTGGTAAGGGAGTCAGACAATTTGCTGTTCTAAAAAATTTCTCAGGCAATACTGAATCAATTCATCTGGAAAACTGAACTTTGAGAACTGCTGACCTTACTAGAACCAGAAAGTGTTTTGGTTTGCAGTCCCTTCTAAAGCAAATCAATCAATTCAGTTGCAGAAAGTGATGAAAGACTATTATATCTTCAGAAGAAAAAAAAATATATATATATAAATTACTTAAGCCTTTTAATTTTCAATTTTTCTATGGAGCCAAAAATTATTTTATTCGTTTTCAAAACTATCATTGTCCATTTAAATCACAGTCTGTGATTTAAAGCACAGATACACACACAGATCCAAATACACACATACCCACACCCCCCTCACTTTTCAGAACAATATAAACTAAGTTACCTAAGATAAAATAACCAACTGTCAGAAAACTATAAAGGGGACAAAATGTTCCAAGCTTATTATTTTTTTTTCCACTTGTCTGACTTATTAATCAATTATACCTTTGAAACATTGCATATATGAAAGATATCTATTTTCTTCTCACATGATGATTTTGACAGCACACAAAGAAGGAACATTGCAAAAAAAATGTTCAAAATTTGATTAGAAATCTGGTTCTGGATATCTGGTGTTCATTATATTTACATGTTTTAATTTTAAGCTTTTTGGGGGGAGAGATTGGGATGTCTCAACAATATGAACTGTCGTATTTGGCAGTGTAGACAATGAAATATTTAATAGTAATTTAAAAATAACTGCTTATTTTATCATATGCATTTTAATATATAATTTGTTAATTATGGAGTCATAAAAAAAAAATCATAATTAGGAATCCCAGGTTGAAAATCAAGTGTTTTCAGCATGTGAAATGAATGTGTCCAAACATGTTTTAGAGCTTCACTGACAGGCAGGTACACTCTAACACCATAAGACAGTAGTCATTCAGGCAAACGTTTCTTAGAAATAACATCTTATTTGGAGGAAAATTTTATTTTTAGTGAAAATATTTTTTTTTTCACTCAGATTTGCTCCATGGATCAGCCCCATGTAATCATACTCAAATTATAGAGCAGTGGTCTTCAAAAAAATGGTTCTCAATTTTGCCATTCAAGGAATATTTGACAATGTCTGGAGATATTTTTGTTTGTTATAAATGGTGAGAGTGCATCTCAAGAGTAGTAGTCAGAAATGTTGCTAGACATCTACAATGAACAGGAATCTCTCTCCAACAAGAATTTGGCCTAGGATATCAATAGTGACAACTGCAAAAAAATCTGTTCTAGAGATATCTAGGCTTCGAGAACAAATAAATGGATCTTTTTGCATAAAAAGTCAATCAGGATAATTCTGTAACTCTGAGAAGCTTAAATGTAAATGGATAGAGAGAGATTCCTTTCCTTATCATGTATTGCAAATTTCAAAGAGCACAAGGATTTTTGGCTCCTTGGAACCACCTCAATAAAGATACTTGATGGTAAAGTCTGTCATGTCAGAAGTCTTTTTTGTTTATAAAGCTTCCTTTGGATAGCAGAGGCATCCAGCTAGGGTGGACCAACTTGCTATATGTGTCAGATGACCTAAGAGGGGAGAGTTCAGATTCAGAAATGGCTGCAGTGACTTTTAGAGACACAATCCTTAGCACTATTTACAACATTCTCAAATCAGTAGATACTATAAAATAATAATGACAATAATAATAATAAAAGTCTTCAATTGAATATATGTCAAAGAAATAAGAAAACCCTACTGAAATAGAAGGACATGGTTAGGTTTGTAAGATAGAATAAGATACAAACAAAGTGGCTGACAACAACAAAAATAAAGTTTTCTTTCTCTTAATAGTCAATAATGTGCTGGAGAACAAAAGCTATTTGAAAAATATTTTTGTATTTTAACAGATATAAGACTGTCATTCAGAGGTTACCTTTTTTTGTAATTAGACTACACTATAACCAGATGACTATATATTTAAAAGTTGACAGTTATTTTTTCTGTTTCTTACCAAAAAAGGTAATTTAGTTACACCTCTGATGAACAGATTGTGGGAAAGAAACTATTGTCCAGAGTCTGTATAAAAGGCATACTCTCAACCCTTTTTACTTTCTCAGTTATGAGTGGTGTTGACTCAATGCCTATGGTTAATTATCATGCTGGGGAGGGAAGAGATCCCTGAATCCCAATAAAAATGATTTAACTGCAAAGAAATCATAATTAAATCAAATGCCAGTTTTGTTTTCTCACTAAGGAGAGGTTATATGAAGACATCGCCAGAGATATTAGCAGCCACCAATGTCTCACTTATATTTAAAATAAAAGGATGAATCCAGTCTCAAAATAATACCATCTGTCAGCACCCAGCTGATGAAGGGAAGATTTTTATGGTGAGACTCCCAGTTGAAAGAATGCGTGAGGAGCCAATATGAGAATGAAATGGCAGGCACCAACTTTATTGTGGGAAGCACGCGTTCCTGCACTAGGGGACCGCATGGGTTTCATATAAGTCAGAAAACTATAGTGGTATTCTGCCACACATGCATAATAAACAATAAGCTGAGTCATACTTACATAAGTTAGGCGTAGGCACCCTTCTACATTAATGTAACATTTTAAATTCGGAGTCTTATCCCTAGCCATGAGCCTCGGACCCACACTATCTAAACATATCATTTTGACTTTTGTTGAATATTAATTGCTTAATCTGATTAAACTACTTTCTCTTCGATGAAGAAGTTGAAATTGGCATTCTCCTGATAAATAAGGAACTTTGAATGGAGCAAACGCTATTGAAACTATCACTAACTTTGACAGGAACTGAGACTGAGGGTAGCGAGCATGATTAAACATCTATAAGAAAAAAAAAAGAGACATTATTAACACTTTATATAAAGCAGAGATCTAAGAGGCTTAGATGCCATTTACTGGAAACCAAAAGAAAACACCTCATTTACAAAAGGCTAAGGACCATTATATAATAAATCTTTTGGGGGAAAAAAAAAGCAGAGCAGACACTTCTCCCTAGAGGAATACAAATGGCCAATAAATATATGAAAAGATGCTCAACATTGCTATTAGAGAAATACAAATCAAATCCATGATGAGATACCATCTCACACCTGTTAGAAAGACTATAATCAACAGGACAAGTAATAACAAATTTTGGAGAGGATGTGGAGAAATAGGAACCCTCATACACTGCTGGTGGGACTGCAGATTCGTATGGCCACTATGGAAAATGGTATGGAGTTTCCTCAAAAAACTAAGAATTGATCTACCATATGATCCAGTAAATACCTCTACTGGGTACTTACCGCAAAGTCTTGAAAACCCATATTCAAAAAGATATTTGCACACCGATGTTCATAGCAGCATTATTCATGGTGGCCAGGACATCGTAGCAACCGAAGTGTTCTACAATAGATGATTGGCTAAAGAACTGTGGTACATACATACAATGGAATATTACTCGGCCATAAGAAGAGATGAAATATTGCCATTTGCGACAACATGGATGGACCTTGAAATAATCATACTAAGCAAAATATGGCATATAGAACAAATCAAAAATCACATGATATCACATATGTGAGATATAAACCTAAAAGCAACAAATCAACTTGATAAACAGAGACTCATGGACATGAACAATGAAATAATGGTTACCAGAAGGGAAGAGGAAGTTGGGAGGGGGAAAATAAAAAAAAAAAATAATTATGTATAAATAGTATGAAAAAAAAAAAACCGGCATTAAGAAAAACTCATTGAATTGTACAATTTAAATACAAGCAACTAATTGTCTATATTTCAATAAATATGAAAAAATAACAACTGGAAAAATATGTGTCCTTTTCTTTTCCTCATAGGTCTACCTGTAATAATTGTTTGACCAAATATTTTTTTTATACTCCTTTACTTGTTGAATTCTTACAGCTGTATGTTATCTTTTGTTTTTCCCCTCTCTTCAGCTGGGAATTTTGTCTTCCAAGTCTGGAGATATTTTATACCAATTAAAAAACGTGTCATTCATAAATGTCCATTGATTCATCAAGATACTCAATAATTCATATCTGTAAAAAAAGACTATTTACATTTACATCATGAAAAGTCTCTACTCAACTAAATTTGTTATTTTACATTTCTAAGAGAATGGGTTAAAAGATTCATATTATATACCTCTTTTTACCATCCATGGCATCATGAAAACTGAAGAAGCATGTCTATAAACGTTTCAGAATATTTTCAGGTTATTTTCAGTGATTTAGCATTTTTACCAACTATTACTGAGTTCTGTTTTCTCTTATAAGACTCCTCAAATCTGATCAAATCTCATCCTCACATTATTTGTTTTTATCAATATAAAATATAAAATATAAAAATTTGTTGGAGATACACGTTGGACTTGAATAGGATGGGACACATCTATAATTTTTTCTTCAGTGATGTATTGACAAACCTTTTCTATTTTATGTCTTCCTAGTGCTAGGCAACAAGAATTTTTGAAGAAAAAATAATAATAACAGCTATAGTCTGAGAAAACTGTTCTTATGAATCAAAAAGGACTGACTTTATACACCCCTAAGTATTTGTTCTTACTACAAAACTGACATTTAAAGAGAGAGAGAGAGAGAGAGAGAAGACTGCGAGCTTTCTGAGGAATTGGTGCTAGCCATGTGTTAACCAGAGAAATTCAGAAAGTCCATGTATATTATATTAGCAATATGTCTACTAATCTATTTCCAAATGATTTCATATTTTTCTTGGTTTCTCAGCAATTCAAGAAGAGAAAAATTCCAGGCATTGAGAAATCAGAAATCATAGCATTAGCTCTAATTCCTATGGGAGGACATCAACAATGAAAATGAATAAAACCAAAATTAAGTTAGCAACGCTAATACCCTATGCCTATTCCTTCCATGTATCTCTTAGTGGTGTGATAAATATATATTTTTTATTATAGATATAGCCATATATCCAAAAAATGATAGAGAAGTTTTAAGTCCAGCTTGCTAGTGATATAAGAGGTAAATCAATAAATCAACAATGGGTCTGAGCTACCAAGTGGTTACTCTTTTTCTTCATGTCTCCAAATCTTTCAATAATTTGATTTGAGCTTCTATCCTAACCAGCAACATATAAAAAAGGAATTTGAGGAAATATATTATAGTTAAGCCTAACCACGTAGACAAATTTCAAATCTCTACACCACTCACTAGAATAATGGAGAAAAGATAAAAATTGATAATTTATAAATGCAAATGCATATGGACAAAAAAAGGAAAATGATTGTTCAAAATCTCTACTATCAGATATTTTACAAAAAAAAAAAAAATAGTGTTGCTTTATTATTTTACCACCATGAGGCATCCAAACACAAATGTAGGGGTGTTGTTATTCATTGCTGGGGCAAAGGCATATTGCATCATGATATCAAAATTTAGAGATGCGTATAACTTTTTCTTCATTAAGGTTGCTCCTGTAATTTAAAAAAATAATAAAAGAGAAGCATTACTGAATATATATGTGTATTAGAACCCTTTTTAATGATAAAAATGGGCAATAATGTGAATTGAGACCAATTGAGGCATACTTGATTATTTTTACCTACTTTATGGAAGCATTAAAAAGGAGCAATTAAAATTATATTAATTAAATTATATTAATTAAATTTATTTCTATAATGAATGCATGCAAAAATATTAGAGAAATATTTCTAAAAGCAAGGGATAACAAAAGATGTGTATTTTTTTATATATATTTATGATGATGTAGAAATATGAGACAGCCTTATGGCTATAATTGTGTATGTGTAATGTAGGACAATATTGTTGGATGGTAAGAAAGCAAAAAAATAAAAAAACAAATTTCTCACAAATCTCCAACCATAAATGTTCTTTATGTGAAATTGTATCTTAGTGTATATGCGCATTTATTTTTTTATATAAAAGTAGATTAAGAAGATAGTGTTACATCACTATAACTCTAGATTTGTACATATATCTATGATTCATCAAAAAAAAAGTTGAAGATTATGTTTATAGTATTTTCCTTTTTTAGGGAAAAGTTATCAAGGAAAGCTTTAGCAGGATGTAGATATGTAGAAGTACATGAACAAAGAACATAAAACACAACAATTTGTTTATCTTAGTTATTCTAAAGAGGATATATGAGAAAAATACTGGAAAATATTTTTAAAATTAACTTTAATAATTTAATTTTAGAGGGACTGTTATTTCTAATTTTTAACCAAGTGTCTTTGTGCATATTATAATCTCATATATTTTCTTTAGTGATATTTAATTGCTGAGGTTTTCATGAATTTAATTTGATACTTAAACATAGAAAATGTATAATAGCTAAGGTATTAGATCTTTAGAAACTCAGTTTAGTGAACAAAGTGAATTGTATCACTTGGGAAACAAAAGAGAAAATGCCTTACTATCCAGGAAGAAGAGGCAATGCTTATGATCTGGATGATGCTTGAAGAATGTGTACAAGTTCATCATTATGGAACAACTGGGGTACATTAAGATGGAAGTTTAAGCTATTCATGGAAGTTTGAGAAAGATTAGTTTGAAAATGTTGGCAATGCTTTTATATAACTTACTAAAGATGTTGAGAATAGTTAACATTTGTTGAGCAGTTATATGGTAGTCATTGGGCTAAATAGCTTAGATCAAATGTTAATACTTGAAATGACATTAAAACATTGATAAATTAACCTTCATTTTACATATGCTCAAAGAGAAGCTTAAAGACTTAGTTTTGGGTTTTATTTTTGGGCCATGTGAGCAAAAAAAAATTGAGGAAAACACAATAGTGACATGTGATGGTTTTAGATTGTTAAGATGATACTACTGTAACAGTCCAAGGAAGAAGTATTAAAAACATAAAACAGTAACACTAGCAAATGAAGATAGTGGACATGATTTAAGTAATATTGGGGATATTTAACTGGCATGATTTGGCAATCTGCTGGATGTTAGAAATTAGTTGAAAAATACAGTCACATTTGTGTTAGGTGCCAGAGTGAATAAAAGTGTTACTAACTAAAGTCATAAAAACAGTAAAAAAAATATGTGTCATTATTATCTTGAGGATTGATTGTAAATTCAGATTTAAACTTAATTAAATTGAGTTGTCTGTGGGAAAGTCAATTGAAAAATATCCAGGGAAAACCTAAGAATATATTTTTGTCTCAGTACAGAGGTGTGGCAGGACTTGAGGACCATCTTTTTCTCGATAAAAATTGAGATCTTGCATGTGGATATTATTTCTTTGATTGATAAATTCTGATTGAGTCCATCATACTGCACTAATATGATAATCTCAAATTATAGATCAATCCCACACGCTAGAATCAGGACAGGAAGCATAATTTGAAAGGCCGCTTTGTCCTTTTTTCTGCTTAAACAAAAATTCATTGTCTGCCTTTATTTTTTCGTTTTTGGGTAATATAATGCCTAATGATATCTTCATAAAAATATTGTTAAGAACCCAGAAATATATCCACATAAATATACCTATTTAATCTGACAAAGAAAGAAAAGAAATTTAATAGTAAATTAGTTTTTTCAACAAATGATGCTGAATCAATTGTACAACTTTAAACTAAACTCCATACTATATACAAAATTTACCTCAAAAAGAATTATGGTTTTAAATGTAAAACACAACACTATAAAACTTCTAAAAGAAAATCTTTGAGAACTGGAAATAGCAAAATAATTCTTATGTTTCACATTAAAAATACAATACAAGAAAAAAATGATAAATTCAATCTCATTAAAATGGAAATATATACTCTGTGAAAGATCTTGTTAAGAAAATAAAAAGACAAATTATACACTGAGAGAAAATATTTGCAAATTATATATCTGAAAAAGAATTTGTATCTAGAACATATAAAACACTCTCTAAGTAAAAACAATTAAAGAGAAAATGATCAAAGAACATAACTATATATTTTATTAGAGATATAAAAATATATTTTATTATAAATGACAAATAAGGACTTGAGAAAAGGTCAAAATCATTATGGCTAAATATAAGATAAGTGATATCTCCAAATGCTGATGAGGATGCATCATTAGTGGGAATGTACAAATGTACAGCCACTCTGAGAAATAGTTTAGAAGTTTCTTTTAAACTAAGAAATGGACTTACCATATGTCCCAACAACTGCATTCTTGAGCAAATATCCTAAACAAATGAAAGCATATTTTCACATTAAAATTGTAAATGAATGTTCATAGCAATTTTATTAATGATTGACACTTGAAACTACCCCAAAAGCCTTCTTTTTTTATTTATTGTGGTGACATTGATTAATAAAATTATATGTCTCAAGTGTAAAATCCATTAATATGTCTTACGTATATTGTGTTGTATGTTCAGCACCCAAAGTTAAATTTCCTTTTGTCATCATATATTTGAATCTCTTTACTCCTACTTACTTCCCCACTCTCCCTCCAGTAACCACTAAACTGTTGCCTGTGTCTATGAGTTTGAGTTTGTTTGTCTTATTCATTTGTTGCTTTCATTTTTATATTTCACATGTGAATGAAATTATATGGTTCTCAACTTCTGTCTTATTTCTCTTAGCATGATAATCTCAAGATCGATCCAAGTTGTAGCAAATGGCAGTATTTCATCTTTTCTTATGACTGAGTAATATTCCACTGTATATGCATGTACCATATCTTTATCCAGTCATCTGTCAAAGGACACTTTAGTTGTTTCTATGTCCTGGCCACTGTGAATGCACTACTATTAACACTGGGCTGCATATATCTTTATGGATAAATGTTTTCCATTTTGGGAGTATTTACTGAAAAGAAGGAATGCTGGGTCATATGAAAATTATATTCTTAATTTTTTTGAGGAACTTCCATACTGTTTTCCATAGTGCTGACACCAATTTACAATTGTACCAACTGTTCATGAGAATTTCCTTTTCTATGTATCCTTGCCAAGACTTGTTATTATTTGTCTTGTCGATCATAACCATTATAACAGGTGTGAGGTGGTATCTCATTGTGGTTTTTATTTGCAATTCCCTAATGGCTAGTGCATTTGAACTTCATTTCATATGTCTGTTGGCCATTTGTATGTCTTTTAGGAAGAAGTGTCTGTTCAGGTCCTCTGCCCATTTTTTAATCGAATTGTTCATTTTTTTTAATCATTGAGTTGTATAAGTTTGTATATTTTGGATATTAGCCCCTTGTCAGAAGCATCCTTTGCAAATATCTTGGCTCAGTCAGTTGGTTGCTTCTGTCTAATTGATGGCTTCTTTTGCTATGCAGAAGCTTTTTAGTTCAATATAGTCCCATCGATTTATTTTTGCTTTTACTTCCTTTAGCTTTGAGGTCAAATTCATAAAATCCTCTAAATCCAAAGTCCTTGTTTAGTACTCATTTTTTTTTCCTATGCAATTTATTATTTCAGGTCTTATATTTAGGTCTTTAATCTATTTAGAATTAATTTTGGTGTATGATGATAGATAGCAGTTTTGCATGTGGCTTTCCAATTTTTTCAGCACTATTTATTGAATAGATTTTCTTCCTCTTCCAACTGTGATGTTGATTAAGTTTTAGTAATAAGTGACCTAAGAAAATCTATCTTTTCTATTTATGCAGCCTCTACACAAATTTATGACTTATTCACAATCAGTATTTTTTGCACATGTTTTTGGCTCCTTTTTGAAAATTATATGCCTGTACATATGAAGGTTTATTTCTGAACTCTAAATTCTGTTTCATCGATCTGTCTGTTTTTCTGCCAATACCACGCTGTTTTCGTCCCAAATACACTTTATTGGTGAATGGTTAAACTAGCTGTGGTACACCCATATCATGAGATAATAATCAGCAATACAGAGAAAACTATTAACACATAAAACTTGCATGAAACTCAAAAAATTATGCTGAATTTAAAAAAAAAGCTAATTTAAAAAGGCTACATATTGCATGATTCAATTTATATAACATGTAAATATATATGGCATCATCATGAAGGTGAAAAACAAATTAGTGGTTATTAGAGGTTTGAAATGGGGGGACATAAATCTACAGCAGTAGCATTTTCAAGTCTTAGAATGAAGAGGCAGTAAATAATTTGATTTGGAGTATGATTTCATGAAGGCTTACTTGTGATAAAATTGAATATTGCTACACATACACACACACACACAAACAAATGTGAGCATGTATAACTGGTAAAATCTGGATATATCTATGGTTTGTACCAATGTCTATTTTTCTGGTTTTGACATTTCACCATATAGTTCTGCAAAATGTTAACATTCGATTAAGCTGAAACAGAAACATAGCTATCAATGAAATCCATACTTGTCTCAAATTAAAATGTTTTTAAAATTTTATTTTCTTAAATCCCTGAATTATTATTGAATCATTACGTTCCTAGGTGGCATTGGATGACTCTATTTGTTAGCCTCCTATAAATTAATTAGTAATAATTTAACTTTCACACCTTTATTTCAGGAGAGGTGACACATTTTAGTAAAATTTATTCAGAAAGCACTAACTGCAGAAACACAAAGTATTTTTTCCCACCTTACAAACATAGGTATATGATCAGAATTTAAAAATAATTTTAAACGTACTATTTGTCTATATTTTCTAGAAATTACTTCTGTCATACTTTTTAAATATCATGTTAAATTCAGTATCCATATATACATCACCATTTTCAGTGAACTTTACAAGTGACGAAAATTATTAATAGACAGTATTTCGTCCTACAGGTGGATCAATACAATGGGGATGGAAACTTCAATATTTTATTTATCTTCCCACAATAAACAAAGAAAGTTAGAAATATTATGTGGGCCACTTCTCCAACTGTGAAGTTGATTAAGTTTTAGAAATAAGTGACCTAAGAAAATCTATCTCCTCTCCTTATGCAACCTCTTCACAAATTTATGACTTACTCACAATTAGTATTTTTGCACGTTTTTATATTCCCCATTAAGTATGACTTTATTCCTAATTACCCTTAAAAAATATGTCCATATAAGTTTTTAAATTTGTTGATTATTTGTTTAACATGTGAGGGATAATAAGAATATCAGCCATAAGTTTATTTTATAATTTCAAAGACCCTTAAGAAATTTAAGAATCTCATTGTAGGCCCCAGGAAATGTTAGAAAAGTCTTATTGAGCATGTCATTTGGCTTACTAAAGTTCGTTGAAGTATAGATGCAGACCCTAAGTGTAATTAATTATAACTATCAGATTCTGGATAGAAAAGTTTTCTAATGACTTCTGTAAACTGAATTTACAAATTTCTTATTTTATTTTGCAATATGTACTGGTATTTCAAAGAAAAAATTGATAGATGCCTGTATCTTTAATTTCGAGTTCTTGCGGCAGGTTTTTTTTTTTGTCATTGTTTTTTAGTTTTTAGGTGGAAGAGGTAGATTTATAAACAAAAATGTTATCCAGAGCCCTTTTGAAATTCAGTGTTTAAAATTTTTGAGTATGTGCATAAGACTGTGAACCTACTTTTCCCGCAAGCTTTTTTTTTTTTTTTTTTTTACAATATTGACCCCATATCACTGACTTTACATCCAGTGCCCAAAATTTGTGTGAAGTGGGTTTAGAAGCAATCATAATCTGTTAAATCAGTATATATTATTTTGAATATGCATAAATACATCTTTGCAACTGATATCCACAATTATTGATGATAAAATCCAAAGAAAACAGTATGAAGACAAAAGTGTCTGTCTAATATGCCTGTTAAGCAGAATCTCCAGAAAGGAAAATAAATAACTTTTACAGAGAAAAACAATATATTTTTGTTTTCTATAGTGTTGTTCAGATTGCAAAAGAAGAAAATGCTGTTTGTACTGGTTCTATGTAATATAAGCATCACATTAAAAATTTAGAAAAAAATAGCAACATTAATAAACACTTTAAATGAATAGAGAAGCTTTAGGTAATTGATTATGAGTATGTTTTCTTCATTCATTTTGTAATTGCTTTATTAGAATGATCAGACATTACTTTTAAAAATATGGAAGTTTTCTAAGTATATACAAATGTAGAGAAAAAAGCATAATCATATGTTGAACCTATCAATTTCAACAATTATGCCGATTATGAAATACTATTCTATGTATATGCTTGTTATTACCTACTTACAAATTATTTAAAGATAATCACAAACATCATATGATATTTCAATAAAAGTTCCACTATATAACATGAACACATAAAGATATTTTAAAATAACAAATTCACTAATAATATTCAAAATCTGGTTTGTGTTCACGTTTCTCTGCTTATCTGAAATTTTTTTTGTTCAAATTTGAATACAAGTCTCACTTATTACATTTCATTATATGTTTCTTAACTTTCTTTTCATCTTTATGTCCATCATCCCCACCTCCATCACCTCTTTATACAAGTTTTTTAAAGTCATATGTTAAAGGTATTATATAATACCTTTATATGTCAGGGGTATTATATAACTAATATACCCCTACATATGTCAGGGGTATTATATAACTAATACCTGTGCCTAAAATGTACTAAATGTCTTTTTTTTTTTTTTTTAGGTAAGCTTTCTCACTCAAATCTTTTGTAGTCATACAGCTATTCCCCTAAGAACAATCTCAATAGATTTTTTTGTCCAGAAAGTACCTTTTCCATGCTAAGTACATATTAATGATAATATGAGATATTTAAAATAGCTGATCAAAGTTTCACACTATTTTTAGAGTTGACTTCATCTAAAATTATACTCATAGTTTTGAAAAGTATAAACAGTTAAGGATTTCTTATACATTCATTTACAATTTTTAAATATATTTCAAAGACAGTTCTCATTTTTAGAAGGCATGAGTCAATAAGAGGAACTACAGTTTACTTTCTTTTTATTCTAAAGACTAGATTTTCAATAGAAAGTTTATCATCATACTTTTTAACTTCTATACACTTAACACAAAACACTGAGTATAAATTTCAGTAATTTGTTTTTACAGGACCACACTAGGCTGCATAAGTATAAATCACGGTTCAGTTAAAGAGAATCTTGCACTGGTACATTAACATAATCCATTTGTAAATTTCAGGGTACTCTTCAGTATCTCTGTCTATAGAATATCACCTGACATTTCTGTAAACAGTTATAATACTATACAAACAAGTCAATGCTATCTAAAATTGGACCTAAGACTTTAATATATTATTCCTGTGTACAGAATCATAAAATGTTAGAGGCTAGAGAAGGAAGAGACTTCTAGGCCATCCTGTCTCTCTTTGTTCCAATATGAGATTGTTCAAGGCAACATATTCTTAAATATTCTAAGAGATTTTAAATGATTTGAGTAAAAGAATTTCTGCTACTCCCCATGGGATGCCATTCTGCAATCCCAACCAATAGTGCATGAGAGTTCACTTTTTTCCACATCTTCACCAATACTTGTTATTTGCTGATTTATTGATGACAGCCATTCTGACAGTTAGTTGTAAGGTGGTATCTCATTATGGTTTTGATTTGCATATATCTGATGATTAATGATCTTGAGAATCCTTTCATGTGTCTATTGGTCATCTGTATTTCTCTTTGGAGAAATACTAACTCAGTTCTGCCCATTTTTTAATTGGATTTTTTTTTTTTTTGAGTTATACGAGTTCTTTATATATTTTGGATATTAACCCCTTTTCAGATGTATAATTAAGCAAATATCTTCTCCCATTCAGTAGGTTGTCTTGTTTTGTTGATAGTTTCCTTCACTGTGCAAAACTTTAGTTTGACATAGTCCTATTTGTTTTTTTGTTTGTTTGTTTCCCTTGCCCAAGGAGACATATACAAAATATATATAAATATAAATATAAATATATATATATAAATATATAAGAGCATATATATATATATATATACATATACATATATATAAAGCATATATATATTACTAAGAGGTGTCAAAGTGTTTACTGCCTGTTTTTTTTTCTAGGAGTTTTATGGCTTCAAGCCTTACATTTAAGTCTTTAATTCATTTTGAGTTTATTTTTGTATACAATGTAAGAAAATGATCCAATTTCATTCTTTTGTATGTATCTGTCAAGTTTTTCCAACCTCATTTATTGAAGAGACTGTCTTTATCTCATGGTATGTTCTTGCCTCCTTTGTCATAGATTAATTGGCCATATGGATCTGAGTTTATTTCTGAGATATCTATTCTGTTTCATTGATCTATGTGCATGTTGTTCTTCCAGGACCATGATATTTTGATTACTATAGCCTTGTAGTATAGTTTGATATCAGGTAGTATAATACCTCCAACTTTGTTCTCTCTCAAGATTGCTTTGACTATATGGGGTCTTTTGTTTTTTCACATAAATTTAGAAATATTTGTTTTAGTTAGGTGAAATGCCATTGGTATTTTGATAGTGATTACAGTTAATTTATAGACTGCATTGGGTGTGGCCACCTTAATGGTGTTAATTATTTCTATCTATGAGCACAATATATGCTTTCATTTATTTGTATCTTCAATTTCTTTTTTCAAGGTCTTATAGTTTTCCAAGTACAGGTCTTTTGCCTCCTTGGTTAAGTTTATTCCTGGGCATTTTATTCTTTTTCATGTAATTGTAAATGTGATTGTTTTCTTAATTTTTCTGGTAGTTGGTGTATAAAAATGCAACAGATTTCTGAATATTAATTTTGTATCCTGCTACTTTACTGAATTCATTTATAAATTCTAGTAGATTTTTGGTGGAATTTTTAAGGTTCTCTATGTAATATGTCAATTACAACTAATGACAGTTTTACTTCTTTTCAAATATGAATTCCCCTTTTTTGTTCTTGTCTGATTGCAATGGCTAGGACTTCCAATACTATGTTGAATTGGAAAAAAGTACGAAGTAGATATTTTTGTGTTGTTCCTGATCTTAAAGAGAAAGCTTTCCTCTTTTCACCATTGAGTATGAGGTTAGCTGTGGGTTTGCAATCTAATTTCTTAAAATAGACGGTAGTTTATCCAACTTCAGCTGAAACTATTTTTTTCTAAAAAGAAATATTTTATTCTCCTTTATCATAACCAAAGTATATACTACAGGCTAATCAAGGGGAAAAAAAAAACTTATATATATATTATTTTTAATTGAGTACTGTGGATATATTCACATTTACTTTTATTAGAATTTAAGCTAATCAGTGCTTTTATGATTATCAGCCCATCTCAAACATTTAAATGCTCTGATCCTAAAAGGTTTCAATAAAGAAATAATTTCTCCCACTTTTAACAAAAAATTTTAATATTAATTTTTTTATTTTACACAGTTTCACATGGTAAAAACTCACAGATACATAAATAATGACAGATAGATACATAGATAATCATAAGAACATTTTATTGCAACGCATATTTTAAGAAAAAAATTTTCAGTATCTCTTTTCATAATATTAATGATATTTGTGTTTTAAAAACATATGTAAAATATTTAAATTATTTTGTCTTCTATCTAAATTAAAATGTATTTTTTTTTTCCCAGAAACTATGGAAATGAAAGCCTGAATGACCAGGTTTAAGTTCTAATTCTTCTGGTAAATAGCAGGGCAAACAGATTTTAGATGTTTGCTGATTTGTGATTTCATATTTAAAACAAGATGCTTAAGTTGAGTATCCACTAATTGTCTGTCTTTATAATTGTTGTTTTTCAAATATACACAGTTTGGTTGGTGCTCTTATTATCTGCGATTTTAATATTTAGAGGGATTTGGAATATTTTATTTTTTACTATTCTCCATGAAACATTTCTTTTTTATTTTGTAACAAAATTTATGTTAAGAATTGTTGACTTCCTGTAAACTGATTAATCTGTAACAACCTCTCAGTCGATCATTTGCATTTATATAACACACCACTTGTTCACACTTTTAAAGTGTTTTACAGATCAGAACAAATTAAGTAAACACTGAGATTAAATCAAAGTGTTTAATTTGGATTTAAATTGTAAAAGGGACTATGAGAATTTAATCTTGAGAAGAATCAAAGGAGGAGAATTGAGACTGGCAATGATTATACAAACACTAGTCTATTTAACAGCTAACCTATTTCTAAACACGAGGCAATTAAAATTAAAATAACAGAAAGAAAAAGAGGACAATTATAATCTGTCAAACATGCAAGTTTATTCTGAGGAACTAAAACCATGACAGTTGTTCAGTTATAGTGTGAATATTCCAGAAGGAAATATTGCCAAATAAAAATTCAAGGCAAGGCATGCAAAACACTAGAATCATATAACAAAATAAAATACTATCAATATTGGAATAAGGACTTCTGCTGTCAGTATTATATTAAATCTCTGCAAAGTACATACTCTGCTAAACACAGCAAAGCCTTTTGAAAATCTGTGACTAGTGTTAGGTTTTTTTTTTTCACATACGTAGATTTTTTTTTTTTTTTTTTGATACCAGGCTCAGGTTTTATAGCTCTGTAAGTTGAGCTGGAAGAAAAATTATTGAGAATGATAATAAAGTAGTATATATCTAATATCATAGAAATTAATAAAGTACTATGTATAGCCTAGAAAACCAGAATCAATTGATTTAAATAACGCAGTTATTAATTTTGAATTTCCTTTTGTATTCCTCTAATTGATAACTATGTTAGTATCCTTATCTTGGTTATCAAAGCATCAATTAAAATATACATTTAAATTTTGTCCTACTTAGAAATAGTATACAATGTGTAATCTTTTGCAAATAAGTAAATTAAAATTTCCTAATCACTACTGAGAAAAAATACCATTAGTCCAGTTCTTTTGGTCATTCAGTTCTGCACATCTGCCTATCTACAGCCACAAATTTAACACTTAACTTGTTTTACAAACAGTATCTTCTACTGTTCACTGGTCTGCCTCTGTCTCTGTGCTTTATAAATTAAACATATTCCTTCGTCATTGAATCTTGCTTAGCAACATGACTATAACTCTTAATAACTTTCTACAATTCTATTATAAGCATATAACAATATAATAGATACTTTTTTCTACCAAAGGTTATATTTTTATATTAGCTATCTTTAATTATAAATTGATAACCAGCTTTTCAAAGGTATTTATTTAGCACAAATTCCCAGAAAAAGAACTGTTATAAATTGTTTAAATACATTTTAAGAGTTGGCAATTATATAAAATATATTTTCAGAGAAAAGGTTAACATACATGTAAATGGAATCAATGAATATCTAGAATGCTATTAATTTTATTTTAATTTTTCTAAGAGCAGATGAGATAAATTATATTAAAAGATTTTATAATTTTTTTTGCTATAATAAACTCTCATTGACCATGGTGGATATTGATAACTATTTATTAATTCATCTATTTTCTTTTCATTTTAAATTAATATTCGTATTTAAAACATCTAACTTTTGTGTTTATTTTGTTTAGTCCAGGATAGAAAACTAGGCTATTAGTGCATCATTATATATATTAGGCACATTTTTTTCACATTATTAAAAATATAGTGCAAAGTATATTAGAAGCATTTTATCTTAAATAAAAAGAACACAATATGAAAATAGACTTTTGATTACACTGAAAGTTTTTTCTTAAGCTTCTGGAGCAATTGGTCTAATAAGATTTTTACCATTTTTTTTTTCAGGTATTTTAACTTGTATTTTCCAAGAAAATAATTTATTTCATAAAAAAAAAAATTGACTATTATAGAGGTACAAAATTGTCTAGTGCAGGTTAAAAATACTACAGATCAAAAAAAGTACAAATAAGATAGAACCATTGTCTACTTTTCCTTACATTCTATTTTTTTCTCAACATTTTTTTTTTGTAATTTCTCCCACTTTTTATCAAACTTTTTCTTTTTTTTGCTATTTTTTTATGTTTATTCTCCTCAAAATCAGAATTTGGATTTATTAAGTAATATATAGATTCTAAAATTGGTTTCTTTAATTTGTTTTTAATCTTAACTTATTAATTCTCTTTCTTAGGTTTCTGTTTGTTTGTTAGTGTCCTTTTTTCTGCTTTAGTATTTCACAGAATTTCTATTCACTTTAATTCTTTTAGTTTAACTTCAAGGTGTTTTAGGCTATAGATGTGGTTCTAATTGCAGGTTTGACTACAATCCCTTTGATTTGAGTTCACGGACATATTTTCATATATTAGTTTTCTACATGCACTATTATGAGTACCACTTTAACTTTTAAATAATAAAAAAGATTTTCTTCCTTCAAAATTTCCGTTGGTTTATTTACATTTTTGATCTTTTAAAAACATACTGCTTGCTTTATTTCATTAAAATAATGAATGTAAGTAGAACAATTTTTATTTTTTGGACACAAGCTTTTTTGTGACCTAGTTTAAATGAATTTTCTGTAAATTAGGCAGAGTATTTGATATACTTTAAGTCAAAATATTAAATATATTAAATATATTTAAGTATAAAATTATTTTGTTTATTTATTAACTATTCAAGTTTTTAAAACAAGATGTCCATTAAAATCTGTAATCTAATTTGTTGTTATCAATTTCCTCTTATATTCAAAACATTTTCTTTATATATACATATGTTTTTATATGTACATAGAAATCCTTGACTCATATTGTTAGTCAACTAAAACTCTTGAATATAAAATCGCCTTCATATTGTTTAGGCATTTTTTCTCTGATATTAAAATTTTTTTAATTGATTTTTTAAAAACTTGTATACTGTACTTTAATTTGTCAAGCATTCTAAACTGTGTATTTTGTTAGTAGAAGGATAAGAGTGTTTAACATTCCTTGTGAAGAAACTCTGTGATTTATGTAGTTTGACTTATTTTATAACTAAAAATAACTCTCTATATTACATTAGGAAATAATAGCCTCCTTCTAGAGAGTACAAAATATTTTTTCATAACTGCCTGTATTTTTTTCACATTGAACTGGGATCGAAATGCATAGCTAGGACACATGCTGCTAGGATCAGAAACACTTCTCTCTGCAGAATTCTTTACTGGAAATGAAAAATATTGTTTATTTCTGGGGAAAAAAAAACTCAGAATATACTTTTCTACTAGAAACAATGTCTAAATGATTGTTTAGTTTGTAGGTTAGTAAGTGACCTTTCAAATAAAGAGGCAGATGTCTGAGACAGTACAAAGAAAGAATTTAATAGAGTTGGAAATTTAAGAGCAATGTGAGGACTAAGAAGAGAAGAGTAAGATGGTATTTCTTAATACAATGTTTCAATTTTAAAATCAAAAAAATCTTTATAAAAATCTGATTTAACTGGTTAAGGACAGAGGGGTGGTAATGTCAGTTATTTTGTTTTCTTTTTTCTTATTAAATTCATTGGGATGACATTGGTTAATAAAATTATATAGGTTTCAAGTGTATAATTTAATAATATGTCATATTTGTATCACTAACCAAAGTTAAATTTCCTTCTGTCACCATATATTTGGCCCCCTTTTCCCCTATTTACCTTCCCCTTCCCCCTTTCTTTTTGGTAACCACTAAACTGTTGTCCATGTCCATGTTTCTGTTTTATTTGTTTCTCTCAATTTTATATTCCACATGTAAGCAGTTATTTTGTTCTTAAACATTACTAGTTTAAAAAGAATGTTCCAACAGATGCTTAAATTTACTTTAGAATATATCAAATGTTCTTCAACTGATGAATAAACAAAATATGTCAAATCTATGCAATGGAATACCATTTGGCAATCTAAAAAAACAAAATATTGATGTGTGCTATGGCATAGATGAAAATCAAAAAACATTATACACAGTGAAAAAGCTACTTAAAAATATTAAATATTCTATTAGTCTATTTTGCAATAAGTCTAGAAAGTCACATTTATAGAGATAGTAATAAGTTCAGTGATTTTCTGGGACTAGGAGGGTATAATTGGAAATTGATTGAAAATGAATTTGGAGATATTTTAGGGATGATAAAAATGTTTTAAGACTGGATTATAATTATATTTGCATAATTCTATAAATTTTCTTTAAAATCTAAGTATATACTCACAATGGATAAATTGTTTGGTCAGTAAATCATAATATGGTAAAACCTTAACAATATTTTTAAATCCTATTTTTTCTCTGACTCATTGAACAAATGATATTGAATTGTTATTCTTTCTCTTTTTCAAAGGTTTAAATTTGATGTCATTTTTTTATTGATCAGCCTTTCTACATATAAGACTTTTACAAATTTTAGTGTTTTATATTTTTTTAAATGAGAGATGGGTTGTGAACACACACTATACATATTATTGAAATGTACACTTAAACCTATATAATTTTATTACCCAATGTCACCCCAAAAAGTTAAAAAAAAAATGAAAGATATGTAAAGAGAACCTAACCTTCCTTTTTTATCTACTTGGCCAACATCAGAGTTTTTTCTATCTTTTGTTATTTAATAGATTTGATGGGTTAGTCTAATATTCCTATGGCTTTCATACACTTAATATGCTAATAAGATTTCCAAAAAACTATAACTATTGTTTAACTCTTCTCAGACTCAGTGTACTTATACCCTTTCTTTTAGTCAGGCACATTTAAAAGAGTCATAGTTATTTTAAATTCATCATATTCAAAACTTTTACACTAAATGTGTTAATTGTTCTACTTTTTATTTAGTGGCATTTTTCAATAAAGCCTTAAGACAGAAACTCAGAAGTTATGTTTAACTCCAACTACTAACTTGTACTGATACCTATTTGATACCTAATGTCAACTAAACTAACAAATAAATAAAGAGCCTATTTGAAACTTCCAGTGATAGGCTTTTTAACCATCCAATTAATCGACTGTGCAAATATGAATATTTTGCCAATTTCATATAAAAATTTACATTAATAAATATTATGACAAAACAGGAAAATAGAGTAAAATAAAAAAGTACACAGAAATTACTGTTTTCCACCTACAATTGAGGACTGATAATAATTAATACCTAAACTTGTTAGAAGTATACAAGATGTACAATGATGTATTATGTGTTGAAATAAATAGGTCAGTTTTTCTCTCTCTCTCCTTCTCTTTCCCTATTCTCTTTTTCTCCCCATACCTGTCTATCAGAATTGAGAGAACATTTTCTTCTATGAATCATCACATGTAGGTGTTTAATAGCTTCAAATGACTATTGCTTTCTGAATAAATTTTAAAATCTTTACCAGATCCCATGAGAAACTACAATATCTGACCTCCATGTTATTTATTTTATTATCCCTACTGACATCTTCACTGTAGTAATTGTGAATTACTTCCATCTCTGAAGATTACAGATGTCAAATGGCTGTTTTATAAACTGTATGCTTTTCACTAATCTGGAGGCTAAATTTTTACTTGTTCTTCCAGATTAACTTTGGGTATTCTTTGATGAGTGTGCCCTAACTCTTTTTTCTTTCCTATTAATTCTAGAAATTGATGCTCTCATGTCATCTTTATTTCACTGTTTATATTATGATGTATTACATTTGGACAATTATTTCTTTTTTCTTGCTGGAATGTGCATTCCTTGAGAGCAAGGAAATCTATTTTATTTATCTCTGTAGCCTCAAAATCAAGCACAGAACAAAGTACACCATAGGATTTAAAATATATTTGATAGTTGAAAAAATGCATGTATATTATAAAAATACACTAATTAACATGTAAACATATCATTGTAACTTTCTTTTTTAAGAAGAAAAATGCTCTTTCTGTTAGATAGCCCCACCATCTGATTCCCCAGTACCACACCCATGGTACTATGCTGGTATATGAACACCCTTAAACAAATGTTCTAGGGCCATTACCTTGGTGGCTCCACCTCGTTGTCCCTCCTGAATGCTCTATAAAAGTGTAGAGTGGAATTGAGAAGAGTTGCTCACCTGGAGCCTCTCTCATGGTGTGATCATTCATGATCAAGGCAAGGGTACTTCTACATGGACCGATGACAGCTTAAAAGACTGTGTGCTTTTGACCAAGTCTTTGTTCCTAACTTTTGTAAAAAAATTATGTGCAGATTACTCCCATAAGTGGAATTATAAATCATCAAAAAGCATAATAAAATATGTTCAACTTTAGATAAAATTAAAACTACAAGTTAAATATATGATATGATGGCATTATTTGCTTTAAAAATGGTAAGGACTTTAAGTAATAATCATTTTCTAGTATAACCTCTAAATATTGCATAGCCTATTTGTCAGTACTGAGTGGTGTTTTATACCATGCTATGCCTGATTATTCAGGGGACCATATTATATTCAGTACTTAGGGTTCCATATCATTTCCCACATCAAATAAATACTGATAAGTTTTTAATTTAGTAAAAATTGTTATAAACAAACATAGTTACAAATTCATGTAAATGTATTTGAATGCTTTATTTTTTTTAATTTATTTATTTTTTTTACTAAATTTAATGGGGTGACATTGGTTAATAAAATTATATAGGTCTCAAGAGTACAATTTGATAATACATCATCTGTATATTGCACTGTGTGTTCATCAACCAAAGTCAAATCTTTCATCACCATATATTTAAACCTTTTTACCCTTGTCTACCTCCCCTTCTACCCACTTCCCTCTGGTAACCACTAAACTGTTGTCTGTGTCTCTGAGTTTTCATTTGTCGTATTGCTTTCAATTTTATCTCTCGCATATGAGTGAAATTATGGTTCTCAACTTTTTTCTCTGACATTTCACTTAGTATGATAATCTGAAGATCTATCCAAAGTTTAGTACATGGCGGTATTTCATCTTATGGCTGAGGTTTTTTTCTTTAATATACATGAAGAGAATTTATCTGTTATTCAGTTTTGTAATTCATAGGTATATTAGTTGAAACATCTGGAATTGACATTTTTATAGGTCAAAATGGTAAAATGTTGGCAAGTATGTAAGTTTTGATCTGACAGAACACAGTATATTTTATTCTCTTTAATATTAATTATCCAATAATACCCAAATATAAATATTTTACTCCACAAGCTAGCAACCCGTTATTAATTAATAAATTAATATAATGAATGATTTTCAGATCTAAAACTCATAGTATGATCTATAATTCATCTAAAACCATCCCCTTCTAAGAATTTCTCAAAGCATATATCAATATAAGCAATTTTGCTATGGTTTTATTAAAACTCAACTAATTCTACCCTAAAATATTTGAAGGGAAGTGGGTTTCATTGTTATATTACAACTTATCTCTTCAAAATTAAAACATGAAAACATTTTCGAATAGTATATGTACCCTTGTCCAATCAATAAAATAAACCTGTTTAATGCTAATCATAAAATTTGCAATCTATTCTTTAACAAGAATTTTTATGTCTTATTAAGTTCATATTTTATTTATCATATTTAGACATTTTAAAATTGTTTTTTGTTTATAATTTATGTTACCAAGTTTTTTTTGTATCATTAATAAAGTTATGAGAGATGCTGTATTCCATAAGTCCTCACATTTTTCAGACATTACTAAGTAGAATCAGAGTTTCTTGGGTCCACTTTATCTTTCTTCACACTTCTAAGCACTTCTACTATCATGTTATAAGAATTAATTCTAATGTTTTTAAAACTAAGTTACTATCTTTAATCAATAAATTTTACTGATATAGAGATTATCTCTGTTTCTCTTGCTCTGTTTACTCCTGTAGACTTTCTTATGTAATAGATAACTGGTTGAATTCATTATGTGTTTGTCACTTTTAATAGTAGTATAAAAATCATATACTTGGTCTAAAGGGATGAATATCAACTCTTCGATTAGTATCCTCCCTCTATTATTATATACATTTTGCTTATCTTTACAATACATATAAATATGTGGTTACTCTGGTTGAAGATGAAGTTTTCTTTTCTCTTTTATTAAACATTTGATTGTCAGTTCAGGTTGCAAGATGGAATTAAAATAGCTGTACTGCATATATTTTTTTTGTTATAAATTCTATTAATTTGTTTGAACACTTTCATAAAATTTTAAAAATAAAAGTCAGCTTAAGAAACTAGTTTTTATCCTATACATATGGACAGAAAATGAAGTTAAATATTTTTAATGCACATATGTTCTTAGTAGCAATATTTAAGACTGCAAGTGTTTTCAGTTTGCAAATATTGAAAATGTGATTTCTTGTTATGCAGTTTTTTATTTCATAAAGTCTCTAGGTTAGCTTATTCTCAATTGAGCATAACTCTTTTTACATTTATTAAATCTTAAAAATTTGTAATTTATTATTTTTAAAAATGCAAAGGAATACAAGATAGGAACATATTTGGCAAAATAAGCCAAAGAGAATCTACAAAATCAAAACCACATAAATATCTCTGTAAAGAATATAGGCAAATATTCTAAGAACTAAGGAACAGAACATTTAACTACCTAGAAACTTTCGAGTTTTTACTTTTCAACTGTAAATGACTGTTTACAATGATTTAGATTACTGGATAACTTCCTATAACTTTCCTTTTTTTTTTTTTTTTTTAACCTGGGAGGAAATAGTTTTCTCTGCACTCAAACAAATCCATGTCTAAGTAAGCTAAAATAAGCCAAACGCAAAAGAGATATTTTAAAAAGTAGTGTCATGAACTATTCATTTGAAGAGGCATCCAACCGAGAACACAGTGTTATTTTTTTTTTTAATTTGAAGTTTCAGATATGCACGGTCTTTCAAAAGAGAAAGTATAGGATTTTCCTTGTCTTAAAATTTCAGTAGCTTTTGGTCTTCTAAAAGTCTCAGATATTTTAGAAATAATGTTTTTCACCACTTTAGATTATCGTAATACAAAGCAAGTTGTTGTTGTTTTTTTCTTTTATCAGTGTGATAAATACTATTCATCACTAGGGATTAGCAGACTATATCTTATTTATAAAAACAAAATTACATGAAGACATAGTTCTTAAATTTTCCCCGGAACAGGCAAATATTTTGCAGCTTAACGATATTTCTTTGCCTTTGTGGAAATGTTGGTAATATAATTAATTTTCAACAAACTTTATTGTTCATCTATACATTTGGGGGGCAAATCTTAACTAGAATAGCATTTAGGTTTTACTAATATATACTGTTTCGGAATCAAATTCTTCCAGTTACTATACAGTATTTATCTTCTTTCAATGACAGTTTGAAATAAAAATTTAGGTTGAAATATCAAATTATTTTGATATTTAGCCTTATTTCTGGTGAGTACCTCTCTGTCTGCTACCAGTGAGGCTTGAAAATAATTTTTTAATTAAATTTATTGAGTCGACATTGGTTAATGAAGTTATATAGGTTTCGAGTGTATAGTTCTATAATACAGTATCTATATATTGCATTGTATGTTCACCACTCACTGTTAAATTTCTTATATTTCTTACATTCAGAATATTGATTAAGGATTATGTTTAAATTCTTTTAATAAATTTATGTAAAGTCACAAGTTTAAAGGAATGTGAGACTATATATGATACCATTTTACAAATTCAGATTATAATATGTAAGTTCACATTTGTAACAAACCTTCCAAAAAACAACTTGTCAAGAACAAGAATATTTAGAGAAGCATATTGCTTGTGAGAATCTAATATGAATGAAAAAGTGATTGTCATTATTCCACTGATTAGATATTTTGTGTAATTTTACCATATTTTGTTTTTTTTCTCAAGGTCAAGAATTCTAAACTAATTACCTACCTGACCCATAGAAGTAAAAGAAAAATGGTATTTCTGTAAAAGACTGCATCTTATAACTCTGGAAATACATTGCCTAGGTTTTATTGGTTTCTTCAGTAGCATTACATTGATTGTTATTATTCTAAGCCTATCTATAGTTTGTAATTTTCTTACTTTTACATACCAAAACCTAGATTCTGAAATATGACTGCTTGAATTTAAAAATGAAATAATGATGATAACATCATATCTTCTTTACTGACCTCTAAATATCACTATGGGTATTGGTTATAGTCACTAATAGCTGAAATCTAAGTTGAGAAGATTACTTATGAGAAGTATTAAGCTATAGATGATTTAAGCTAAAAAATGAATTGCCATTTTGTGTATTAGAAAATTTTTTTCTTAAAAATAGTGCACATTACATTTTAGTTGCAGAACCATCTAATCAAGAGAAAATTAAATGTTTTATTAATTGTTTTATTATTATTTATAAAGTAATGAATTTCATTGAAAATATTTGTACAATATATAAAACTATAAAATAAAGTTAAAATTTACAAATTAAGTTTCTATCATAGAAAACCTCTCAAAATTCTAATGTATAAAACTGGAATCTTACTCACTGTTTCATTTTTAAATTTATCATACTGTAACAATTATATATTCCTTAAAATCTTGATTCTAATAGTTCCATATTAAACCTTTTCAATGTCCATAATTTATGAAGACATCATTTTATTATTAGATTATTATCAATTAACTGATATTCAGTTTATTTTCAATTTACCTATTAGACAGTAAACCAAATAATATATTAAAAACAGAGGTCTTGAACATTTATATTTTTTAATCTTGTTCTTAGAATTTGAATGTTTTAAGAAACTCAATACATTTAGTAAATATTGGCATTATGTATTGCATTCCAAAGATTTCAAATTGCACAATTCAATTCAAAGTTGTTTTTTATTATATTTATCTGATTATATCTTTTTTATCTTAAGTAATCTCAACTTATTGTTTAATAATTCCATGAAGTAAAAACTTAACCTCAGAAAACCATTCGATTATCAAGATTTCTCTGCTACTTTGAAATGCAACTTTTACTAATGAATGAAAGATTGACACAAATTTGAAACTCCTCTTGGATCTTAGAAATTGGTACATTGATTAACCTGTTTTTTGGTATTATATAGTCTTTTTAGTTTTAGATTATTTTATTGAAAAAAATAGTGCTAATCAAGTACTAGTCTCAGTGTATTACTTAAAAATGGTGAATTTTGGTAATGTCATTTATAATTAAACATTTAAAAATTGTCTTAGTCGTATGATCATAATTGAATTAAACTTATTAGCTAATTGTATATTTTGTCATTGTATTAGCTAGTGTACTTCAATAATGCTGTCAACAAACAATCACAACAACCTCAGAGGCTTATCACAATAACAACAACAACAAAAAACACTCATTTGTTTTATTTTCACCATTTAAGTAATTTCACTTAACTTCCGTATACATTTTTGATTGGTTTATTTACTTTTTCTTTTTAATTCTCATAGGGCATTTTTAATTTTTTTTCTTCTCTTTTTTCCTTTAGTAATTGTTTTCCCATATTTAAAAAAATGATGTACCTATTATTGGAAAACATGCGAGGCATTTCTAGATTCTTCCTGAAATATTTTAAGTTCAAATGCAAAGAGGAAAAAGAGCTAGGGTAAGATTTTTTATATCTCACCTCTGCCAATTCAGGAATACAGCAAACTGGCAATATTAAAGACAAAGAAAGTAACAGAAGGTATTCTTCTTTTATTGAGAAGAGTATCATTCTTACTGCTCTCATTCTTTTTTTTAATGAGTTGTACATATTTAAAGGATACAACATCATGTTTTTATATACATTTACATTGTGAAATTATTACTATAATTAAGCTAACGTGTCCAAAGCCTTACATAGTTACCTCTTCGTGTGTAGGTGATGAGAAAGCTTAAGGTCTACTCTCTTAGTAAAGTTCATGTTCTGTATACAATATGTAATTAACTATAGTCATCATGTTGTACATTAACTCAGTAGAATTTATCTACATAACTGAAATGTTGTATCACTTTACCAACATGATATCATTTTTCCACCCTCCACTTCTAGTAACCATTCTAATCTCTGCCTCTATGAGTTCAATAGAAACTATAAATTTTTTAGATTCCATATATAAGTGAGATCATAGAGTATTTTTCTTTCTGTTTGGCTATTTCAATTAATATAATGCCCTCTATGTTCATCCATGTTATTGCAAATGGAAGATCATTTTAATACTGAAAATCATTCTATGTGTATGTGTATATATAGATTTAGATTGATATGTATATCACAATTTATTCATATGTCAGCAGACATTTAGGTTATTTCTATATCTTGGCTATTGTAAACAATACTGCAATGTACGTGATAGAGAAGTATATCTTTCAGATACTAATTTTATTGCCTTTGTATATAAGTCTAGTAGTGGGATTGCTCAGTCATATGATACTTCTAGTTTTAATTTTTTGTAAAGCCTTCGTACAATTTTCCATATTGTCCACACCACTTTACATTCCCACTAAAGATATACAAGGGTTTCTTTTTTTCACATTCTCATCAATATTTGTAATCTTTTGTCTTTTTGATAATAGCCATCCTAGAAGATGCAAGGTAATCTCTCGCTATAGATTTAATTTGTATTTCCCTGATGATTAATAATATTGAGTTCCTTTACATGTACCTATACAACATTTATATGTCTTCTTTGGGGGATAAAATGTCTATGTAGGTTTTCTTTTTCATGTGGTTGTTGTATTTATTTACTTATTTATCTAGCTAGCTAGCTAGCTAGTTACTGAGTTGTAGGAGTTCCTTATATATTTTGAATATCAAATCCTTATCAGATTTATGAGTTCCAATATTTTCTTCCAATCTTAATTTGCTTTTTCATTTTGTTGATTGTTTCCTTTGCTGTGCAGATTATTTAGTTTTAGATAGTCCCAGTTATTCTTCCTCTGTCTCAACTTTTGGTTCCATTTCTATAAAATCACTGCCAAATCCAATGTCAAGGAGTTTTTTCTTGTTTCTTCTAGGAGTTTTATGGTTTCAGGTTTTATTTTAAGTCAGTTTATATTGTTTATTTTTCTGCCTGTTGTAAGGTAAGAGCCAACATCATATTTTTTTGCATGTAAATATTTAGTTTTCCCAGGAATCGAAGAGGCTATCTTTCCCCTTCATGTATTCTTGGCACCTTTGTTGAAGAGTTGTTGACCATATATATATGCTTTATTTCCAGGTTCTATATTCTGCACCTTTGATCTATATGTCTGTTTTTATGCCAAAATATCCAGCATTGATGGCTATAGCTCTGTAATATAATTTGAAATCAGGAAGTATGATGCTTCAAACTTTATTCTTTTTACTCAGTATTGCTTTGGCTATTGAGTATCTGGTGGTTGCATACAAATATCAAAACAGTTTTTTTTTCTATTTCTGTAAAATATCCATTGCAATTTGATAAGGTTTGCATTGAATCTATATATAACTTTGAGTGATATTTATCAATATAAATTCTTCCAATTTATGAACACATGATATATTTCCATTATTTGTGTATTATTCAATAGCTTTCATTACTGTTTTGTAGTTTTCAAAGTAAAAAGCTTTTACTTTCTTGGTTAAATATATTCCTAAATATTTGACTTTTTATTATTTATTTTTTGGATAGTTCTTTGTTGATGATAATAAATGCTAATAATCTTTGTGTTTAGATATGTAATCTGGACCTTTACTGAATTTCTGAATGCTAACATTTTTTTTTTTTTAATGGATTCTGGAGTTTTCTACATACAGGATTACGTCATTTACAAATAGAGATAATTTTGTGTCGCCCTTTCAGTTTTAGATTATTATTTATTTATTTATTTATTTATTTATTTATTTATTTATTTTAATTTTAGTTTTTGGTCTAATTGACCTGGCTAAGACTGGGTTGGACTTCCAGTACTAAGTTTTAATTTTTCTCCATTGATTGTGATATCTGTGGACTCTTTATAAATAGGCTTTCTTGTGTTAATATAAGTTCCTTTATGTTGTTGAGAATTTTTATCAAGAATGGCTATTGAATTAGGTCAGATACTTTTTGTGCATCTATTTAGATGATCATGTAGTTTTATATTTTATTCTCTTATGTAGTGTATCACATTGATTAATTTGCATATTTTGAATCAACATATGTGCTGTTGAATTTAGTTACCAGAATTTAGTTGAAGATTTTTGTATCAGTATTTCCCACTGATATTGGCCTCTAGTTTTCTTTTTTGGGTGTGATTTCTTTGTCTCCTTTCAAATCAGGATGATGCTGTTCTCATAAAATAAATTTGGAAGGTTTCCCTTTTATTATATTTTTTGGAAGAGTTTAGAAAGATTGTTATTAATTATTTGACTGTGGTAGAATTTCACCCTCACAACCATATTTCCCTGTTTTTTTTTTTGAGAGAAGGTTTTGATTACTGAATCAATCTCCTTAATTGTTTTTTTTCTCTTTTTAAGCTTTCTTTGTCTGCTTTATTTAGTTATGGTAAGTTGTATCTTTCTAGGAATTTATCAATTTCTTCTAGATTATCTAATTTGTTGCCTTGTACATAAAGATCCATTATAATCCAGTTTATTTCTGAGTCATTCATTGCAATGTTTACTTTTTCATTTCATATTTCGTTTGAGTCTTTCTCTTTTTTTCTTAGTTTAGCTGAGGGCTTGTAGATTTTACTTATTTTATTTTTTAAAAGAAATAACTCAGCTTTGTTGATTTTTTCTATTCTCTAATTCTCTATTATATTTATTTCTGCTCTAATCTTTATCTCCTTTATTCTGATAACTTTGGGCTTATTTTATTTATCTCTAACTCCTTGAGGGATAAAATGGGTTGTTTATTTAGATCTTTGTTGTGTGTGTGTGTGTGTGTGTGTGTGTGTGTGTGTGTGTGTGTGTGTGTATTGTTCTAACATGCCCTCTAAGTATTACTTTTACTGTATCCCATAAGTTTTGGAATGCTATGTATTTTTTGTTTCAATTCTCTTGATATAATTTTAAATTCTCTTTTGATATTTTTCTTTGACCCAGTGATTATTCAAGAGAGTATTTTTTTTTTAGTTTCCACATATTTATTATTTTTTCCCATTTTCTCATTGTTATTAATTTGTAGAATTATTACTTTGTGGTCTATAAAAATACTTGGAATAATTTTGATCTTCTAAAATTAACTGAGATCTTAAATTTGTAGAGATTTGTTTTATGACCTAACTAATGATCCATCCTGAAAAGTATTCCTTGAGTATTTGGGGAAAAAATTGTACATTCTTTACTTATTGTGTGGAAAGTTCTAAATATATCTTTTAGGGTCTTTGGATATATACTGTTGAGCAAGACCATTTTTTCTTTATTGATTTTCTTGTTTTAAAGTTTAACCCATTATTGAAAGTAGAGTAATGAAGTCTTCTTTTATTATTGTATTGCTGTTAACATATCTCTTCAGAATTGTCAGTATTTGCTTTATATATTTAGATGCTCTGATGTTGGGTGCGTAAATATTTATAACTGTTATATCTTTTTATTGAATTGATTCTTTTATCATTATATAATAACCTTCATTTTTAAGACAGAGAGACTTAAAGTCTATCTTGTCTACATATAGTTACCTCAGCTTTCTTTGGGTTACCATTTGCATAGAAATTTTTTTTTGATTTTTTTCACTTTCAGTCTATGTGTATTATTAAATAAAAAGTGTCTCTTCTAGATAACATGTCAATGGATCTTTTTTTGAAGAGGATGAATGAGATTTAAACCATTTATATTGAAAGTTATTATCAATAGGTAAGAATATACTACTGCAAGTTTATAGTTTTCTCTCTGTTTGCTGTTGTTTATTTTTCTTCTGCCTCTCTTGCTGTTTTTCTTTGTTATTCGATGATTTTGGGTGATGATTTGCTTCTTATCTTTTGAATATCTGTGATAATTTTTTTCTTTCTAGCTATCATGAGACTTGCATAAAGTATCTTATAGTTAAAATCATCTATTTTAAGTTGATAACAACTTGACTTTAGTTGCATACAAAACCTCTAGACTTTTACTCTTTCTATCCACATATTTTGTTTTCCTGTAGTCAAAATTTACTTCTTTTTATATTGTATCCATTAATCAATTTTTTGATTATATTTATTCTTACTATTTTTTTTTAATTTTTAAATGAGGATTGAAATAATTTATATACCACCATTACAGTATTGTATTATTCTGTGTTGACTATATAATTACCTTAATCTTTGATGTTTGTTTTCGTGTACTTTCATGCTGCTGTTTATCTTGTTTTCATTTTGATTTTAATAACTCTCTTAAGCATTTTTGTAAAGAAGGTCTATTGGCAAACAACTCTCCCAGTTTTTGTTTGTCTGGGAAAGAATTTTTCTCTCCTTGATTTTTAAAGGATAATTTACCATGTATGCAATTGGGGGTTGACAGGTTTTTTTCCTTTCAGAACTTTGAATACCTCATCCTACGTTTTACAGAGTCTGCTGTGATAACTACGTACAATTGTGTAGTTGAGTCGCTTTTTTTTGCTGCTTTTAAAATTGTAATTGTACTTGACCTTTAATTGATTATTGATTATAATGTGTGCTGGTATAGTCTTATTTGGGTTGATCTTGTTCAAGGACTTTTAAAGTTTATTAAACTTAATGTTGATTTCCTTCCCCAGATTTGGGGAGTTTTTAGCCATTATTTCTTCAAATAAGTGTTCTCCTTTATCTTTTCCATGGGGACTCCCATAAAATGTTTATTGATTCTCTTAAAGGCATCCCATAAACCTTGTAGGTATTCTTTAATCTTTTTGTTTGTTTATTTGTTTTTTCTCCTCTGTATAGTTTCAAATGATCTGTCTTTGTATTTGTTTATTCTTTCTTCTGCTTTATTGAGTCTATTGTTGAAGTTTTCTGTTTTTTTTTTCATTTTAGACATCATATTTTGTAATTTAATTTTTTTTATGATTTCTGTCTCTGTTGAACTTCTCATTTGTTTATAAATTGTTTTCCTAAATTTTTATTTTTCAGGTGTCTATCTCTGTTCTCAAGTAATACCACTGAGCTTCTTTAAATCAATTTTTTAAAATTATTTGTCTGGAAATTCATAGATTTTTATTTTTCTGGAGTTGGTTACTTGAGCATTTATTTTTATTTTTTCCTTTAGAGTCATCATGTTTCCTTTTTAAATTTATTTTTGCCTTGTGTTGTCTTCATATTTAAAGAAGCAATCACCTCTTATAAATGTCACAAACTATACTACATCTAAAAAGACCAGCTTCCATACGTTGACATGAGGACAGCAGATGGGTGAGTTACGCTCTGCTTTCTGGTCAAATCCATGTCCAGGAAACTGTGGAAACATGGGTTCAAGGTGTGAGTGGTGCCACGGCTTTCGAGAATAAGGCATGGTTATTGTCTAGTGAGCCGTGGCTATAGTTATGGCAGGTGACTTAACTCATCAATATGCTTTGTGGCAGGCACTGGTCCCCAAGCATAAAAGTGCAAGGTGGGCTGGCAGGTACTAAAAGCAGTGCATAGTTGTGCATTGTTGGCAGGTGTTAGTACATGGACTCATGCACATGCCATCTAAACAGGGCTCTTGTAGTTCATAGATAATATTTCAGGGTGGGAGGGGTAGTGCTTGGTGGCTCCAACTCCAAGAGATGCATGAGCTATGGCTCTGTGAAAATATAGCAGCTAGGGTTCACATTAGTAGACTTTGGGAGTCCTCTGTGACAGTAGCTAGGGCTTCTGGGATCCTCTATGGCAAAGGCTGCCTTGCTCTTAGTTCTCACTCTTACTCTTTCCTCTGGGGAATCTTGAAACCAATGGAATTCCTCAAGTGCTACACCAGTATTGGCAATAGGATGATATAGGTGAATATTTTCTATCAATTTCTATGCAGCCAACCCTTATCTTTGCCCTCACTCATTGCTGCAGCTCCTTAACTGCATTCTGGGTTCTTCCAGAACCACAGTCATTGGTAAATAGTTGGTAGTTGTTTTTTTTTGTTTGTTTGTTTCAGAATAAGCTGGGATCTCCTTGTCAGTCATCTTGCTTATGTCACTCCTCTTACTACATTCACTCTTGCTTAAAATAAGCATCCAAGCTTTGTTTAAATAAGTAATAATTTTACCATAGAATCAGTTGGGAGGCAATCCTCACCATATATGATGAACAATTTTGGGGCTGCTTGTTAAGTGTGACCCCAAATGCTATTTACAAGTCATGAGTCAATTTTATCTTTCCTTTTATCACATATTAAATGAATTATGTATGAATCAACAATTTTCTATATTTTAGAACAATCTTAGATTTCTTTTTTTTTCATCTCTTATATTAATTGCCCCCTTTGAGGGAAATATTGGTATTTGACTGTCTTATAATGTGATTAAAAGTCTTTATTTAATTTCAGAAATTCAGATGGCATCAAGAAAATTAAGTAAAATACTATATACATTCTTTTTTAAATATATATACAAATTTATTTTTTAACTATAGTTGGCATACATTATTATATTTGTTTCAGATGTACAACATGGTAATTAGACATTTATATAGTTTATGAAGTGGTCACCCTGATAAATCTAGAATCCATTTGACACCATACATAGTTATTATAATATTGTTGACTATATTCCTTATGCTATACTTTAAATCACCATAACTATATTGTACCTTCCAATATGTATTTTTAATTTTTTCCCTTTTTACCCACTCCCCAACTCCCCTCCTATCTGGCAACCAAAAAATGTTCTCTGTATCATGGGTTTGTTTCTGTTTTGTTCTTTAGGTCTCATTTTAGCAATATTAAGTTAAAAGACTTAGTGCTTTGGTCATTCTTTTTTTATTTTTAATTTTTAAATATTTGGAAATATTTCTACTTTTCAGGCCTCATTTCCAGCATCTCGAACCTATTATTTCAAGGAAAATATTGATCCAGGCAGCATAAATTTAAGGGACTCTCTGTTAACCTTCTTGGACTAAGCATCAAGTCAACTTAACGATTCTTGAACAAAGTTGGCATATTTAACCAGAGTCCTGCTCTTTTAAAATAAAAGTGACTTTCTCCAAGATCACTCTTCCTTATAGTCATCACAACTAGGGTTTATAAGTCTCCTAGATTATACTTCCTCCAGCAGTAAAACAGACCATAGTTAAATAATTCACAGGATATAACATCAACTTATGCATGTCACAGGCATTTTAAAAAACTGGAGCAGCACATTATAACAGTTTTTTATCATAGTATCTTTATTTATATTCAAATCATTAGCATTGCTATCACAATCAGAAAAAAAATGATCAATTATATTTCTTACAAAAGATTTTTTTAATGATTTTTCTATTGTTTATAGCACTTTGAAGCTTGAAAATACAATTTCACCAGATATTGATTTTATTCTCTTCTATTTAACAAGCACTGGGATGCATCAGGATTTATAGAACTAACTTCGCATGCAATAAGATGACAAATTACAAAATTTTGTTATTCTAGTGTTTATTATCCAAAAGCAAAATATAAGTTGATTTTCTTATGCTTGTTTTCTAAATATTTTTTTGAGTTTATATTATATATCATTCATTGTTTTATTGACTATTGAAAATAGTGTGCAATAAACATGAGTGTATGTATCTTTTCAAATTAATATTTTGTATTTCTTTGGATAAATACTTAGAAGTAGAATTCTTGGATCATATGGTAGGTCAATTATTTATTTTTGAGAAATATCCATACTGTTTTCCATAGCACTAATACCAACTTACAATTCTACCAACTGTTCATGAGGGTTCTCTTTTCCATGTATCCTCTCCAACACTTGTTATTTGTTGATTTATTGATAATAGTCATTCTGAAAATTGTGAGGTGATATCTCACTGTGGTTTTAATTTTCATTTCCCTGATGATTAGTGACATTGAGCATCTTTCCATATATCTGTTGGTCATCTGTATGCCCTCTTTGGAGAAATATTTATTAAGGTCTTCTGCCCATTTTTTAATCAGATTACCTCCTCCCATTTAGTAGGTTACCTTTTGTTTTGTTGATTGTTTCCTTCACTGTGCCAAACATTTTAGTTTGATGTAGTCCCATTTTTTTCTTGTATTTCCCTTGACTAAGGAGGCATATCCAAAAAATCTATTACTAAGAGCGATGTCAAAGAGTTTAATGCCAGTGTTTTCTTCTAGGAATTTTATGGTTCCAAGTTTTACATTTTTTAATCCTTTAGTTTATGTGTGTATATGATGTAAGAAAGTGTCTAGTTTTATTTTGTTTGCATGTATCTGTTTTGTTTTCTCAAGACCACTTTTTAAAAATACTATTTTTACCCCCATGATATATATTTGCCTTATTTTTCATAGATTAATGGTTTATTTCTGGGTTCTCTACTCTGTTCCATTAATCTATATGTCTGTTTTTTTATGCCAGTACCATGCTGTTTTGATTACTATAGGCTTGTAGTATTGTTTGATTTCGGGTAATATGATACCTCCCACTTTGTTCTTCTTTCTCAAAATTGCTTTGGCTATTTGCAGTCTTTTGTGCACTTCCATATCAATTTTAGTATTATTTGTTCTAGTTATGTGAAAAATGCCATTGGTATTTTGATAGTGATTGCATTGAATCTATAGATTGCTTTCGGTACATTGGATATTTTAATGATGTTAATTCTTCCTATCCATTAAAATGATTTACCCTTCCATTTATTTTCATCTTCTTCAATTTTTTTTCTTCAGTGTTTTATAGTTTTCCAAGTATAAATATTTTACCTCTTTGGTTAAATTTATTTCTAAGTATTTTATTCTTTTGATGCAGTTATAAATAAAATTATTTTCTTAATTTCTCTTTTTGATAGTTCATTATTGGTTTACAAAAATGCAGCCTATCTCTATTACTAATTTTGTATTCTGCTACTTTACTGAATTCATTTATTAGTTAGAATAGTTTTTTGGTGGGAAATTTGGGGTTCTGAATATATAGTATCAGTATCATGTCATCTGTAAATAATGACAGTTTTATTGTTTTATTTTATTCTTCCTTCCCAATTAGATGTCATTTATTTATTTTTCTTTGCAAATACTTTCAGTTATTAGGTTGCTTTTCATTTTGTTTTCATTTATGGTTTTCTTTGCTGTACAGAAGCTTTTAGTTTGATGTAGTCTCACTTGTTTACTTTTGCTTTTGTTGTCAGATCCAAAGAATCATCACTAAGATCAATATCAAGGAGTTTTTGCCTATGTTTTTTCTAGGAATTTTATGGTTTCAGGTCTTACATTGAAATCTTTAATTCACTTGAGTTTTTTGTATGGTATAATAGGTTGGTCCAGTTTAATTATTTTGCATGTGGCCATGCATTTTCCCAGCACCATTTATTGAAGAGACTGCCCTTTCCCCATTGTATATTATTGGCTTCTTTTGTTGTAAATTAATTGATTAAATTATGGACTCTCTGTTCTGTTCCAATGACATGTTTCTGCTTTTATGCCGATACCATGCTGTGTCTTCTTTGGACCTTTCTGAGGAACATAATCATCTAGTGCATTTTCAGCCATATGCAGAATATTCATTTCTTCATTTTTTTAGTCTTTTTCTGACTGCCTATATTCTGCCATTTTAACTCTGTTCAGCTTAGGCCATTCTTTTCCCCATTCTTTATAAAATAATTCTAGTAGCCAGTTTATGTTATCTCTTGAAAGATGTCACTCTGATAAAGAAAATGTTTGTCCTTTATTATCCATCCCACCCTTTGATCAGCTATTCTCAGCATCCAATCCTATATGCGATTTGCCAATCCCAATTCCTACTGATACATATTGGTTATGTATTTCAGTTCCTTTTGGTAGAGTTCCGTTCCTTCCTTATAAGCACAGCACATTCTCTGCTAGGTTGTACTAACTCCTCACCCTAGTCATAAGACCATTTTTCAAGAAAATAGTTAGGTACAGATTAAGTAGGGCATTTTTTGTCTTGTCAAAATGCAAAGAAAAGTCTCTGCTTTTTCTTTCAGCACAGGAGTACTGACAGTTCTTACAAGGGATCAAAGGATTCTTCTATATGTCTAGAAGCTTTAGAAGAGAATAGAGAGCCAACATCTTTGCATATTTTCATCCAGGTGCCTTCATTGTAGTGTCAAGGTTTCAGCATTCTTATTCAACTTAACTCTTATGCTTTGTTTGGTTGTTTAATCATTTTTGAAGTTCAGCTATTATTGACTATTAATCCTTGGAGTGTGGTCCTTTGCTCTTCAACTACCCTTCCCACCACCACCAATAGAAGGGACAATAGTTACTTAATGTGCAAATAAACAAGTCTTATGGTTTTCACACGTAGCCTTAAATTTCCTGTTTATGACTCTAAGTTCTTTATTAATTTTTTCTATCCTACATTAAATGCACTTATTTTTATTTTTATACTGTTACTTTTTCAATTTCTCTAAATGCCTAATATATCACATTAGTTGGTGAATTACCTTGTATAACTATATCTCCTCAAGTCTTTACCATTTAAAGTATTAATAGTGAGACTTTCACTGAGGATTATAATCAATCTGTGCTCACTTGCCACATGTAAGTTGATCCTCATTTCCTGGTAAGCAGTGTGTTATCCTCCTCTACAACCACATTGTATCACCTGTTTCTTCTGGCCATTCCTCGTACCAACTATTTAAGATTGACTTTCAGGAAAACAGAAGCTGAGACAGAGTTTTGAGTGCAAACTATTTAGTAGGCACCAATATCTATGAAAGAAAGAGAAAAGACTCAGAATTTTATATAGGACTGCATCAATTGATAATATGAACCATTCGGTCTTTGCCAACCTGTGGGAAGCTCTGTACTGAGCAATGACCAATTTCATGGGGAGCTTTGTTGCAAGGAGTACCTATCAGAGCTATCACTAGCCTTTATGACCCTACATTATTCAACTAGAAAATCTATGCTATCTAGAAATGTCATGATCCCAGGGAAGGTGACTCTCTACAGTTGAGGTAGACCATAAATTATCTGATAGCTGGGGACTCACTGCTAACTGCACTCCCTGCAACTGGGTAGCAATGCCTTCTGTAAATGGGGCTCTAGGTAGCACATCTATGTGTGTATCATTGTCAGTAATTAAAGATTGTTTTTAGAGGATTTCAATACTAATCTCAAGTTTATTGCTTTTAAAAAGATCTTACAAGGCACGACAAAGATAACATTTTTAGAGCAAAAAAATACAAATCAAGAGGAACAAGAAAAAAAGATATGCATTGGGTGTTGTGGAGTAAAACATTTAATTTTAACAAACACACACACAAAAAATGTCTAGCCTTGCCCTCTGTTTCTGGGAGATAATTATTAAGCCTTTGAAATATCATGTCTAGTAGAACTGTATTTCTTTACCTGGGACACTTGGGTTATGCCAAATAGTCTAACTATGTGATTTATGGTGGGATAGGCAATATCAAATATTGCTTAGAATGGGGGCTGATCATGCCAGAAGACCGATATTGTGTAATGTCAGGGGGAGAGGATTTTGTGGCACACAGTATCAATCAATCTCTAGAAGGGCTGGATACTGAGCAGCCACATGAGCAATCACTCATGCCTGTTTAAAGAAGTCTCAATAAAAAGCTCTGGCCAACAAAGCTTTGGTGATTTTCCCTGGTTGGCAGTACTCTCTATTCATTATAGATACCAGGACAATAACACTGTCCTGACTTCATGGGGAGGGGACAAATGAAAGTTCTGTGTATGATATAATCCTGTACTCTACTCTGTATATATTTCTTCCCTTAGCTGATTTAATTTGTATCCTTCAGTTATAACAAACTATAACTTTGAATACTATAGATTCCAGTGTGTTCTAAGAGTCCTTATAGTGAAATATAAAACTTTAGCTTAATTTTGAGAAATCTTTGAACTTTCATGTCAGAAATAAGGGCAGTGTTCTGTATGGACTAATATTTCTAGCATTCTCAGGCAGAGGATAAAGAATACAGGCACAGGCTTTTGAGTCATTTCTCATCCAAAGCTGTACAGGAGTATTTTCTCTCTAACAGTAAAAGATGCACCTGAAATATCTCAACCCAAAGAAGCCCTTTGGAGTCTGAGTTTCCAAGTCTTTTGTGGATGACATAATACAGGCACATTCTGCTTTGCAACCAGCCATAGTAACCAAAATTCAGGAAACCAACAATAAAAACAGGTGGATATAGTCAACGACAATGTTTGTGCAATGCATTACTGACAAGTTGGTTTGGCCTAGGCCATTGTTGTAGGTATAAAGAATAAGATAATCAATCATTATCATAAATAAGAAATGGATGAGAGTTAATTATGTCTCTACCCAAGCTCCTTAGAGAATTAAAAGTCTGAGGAAAAAAATAAAAAAGAAGCCTGCTGTGTTAATATTTTTTTCTCATAGATTCCTAAATTAATGAGTCCAGAATAAGAAGAAATTTATTTACTCACCCACTCAATCATTTATTCTTTCATATATATGTATCTGTGTTATTTTACTAGGGCTGGTAAAACAAAATACAGGTGTACCTAATTTTATTGTGTTTGCTTTATTGTGCTTTGTAGAGACTATGTTTTTATAAATTGAAGGTTTGTTGCAACCTGCATCAAGCAAATCTATCACTGCCATTTTTCCCAAAGGCTCAGATGATGGTTAGCATTTTTAACAATAAGCTATTCTATAATTAACCTATGTACATTTTTTTCTAGACATAATGTTATTTTACACTAAATAGACTACAGTATAGTGTAGACATAAGTTTTATATGCATTAGGAAACAAAAAAATTATGTGACTTCATTTATTTCCACATTTATTTTATTGTGATGGTCTGGAACCAAACCCACAATACCTTTAAGTAAGCCTATACTACAAATTGAGTGGTTTAAACCACAAAACTTATCTTCTCACATTTAAGGAGGCTAGAAATCTGAGATGAAGGTTATGCTAAGGTTAGTTTCTAATGAGATTTTTCTCTTTGGATTGTTAATGATCATCTTTTTACTGTATTTCCATGTAGTTTTCCCTCTATGTATTTATCTTAATGTTATAAGAACATTAGTCATATTGTATCGGAGCCCCTCTTAGTGATCTTATTTCAGCTTATCTACCTCTTTAAAGTTTCTATTTCCAAATACAGTCACATTATGAAGTACTGGTGTTAAGGATTTCAACATAAAAATTTTAAGGGAAGATAATTCACACCGTAACAAACACATTTTAATTAATATTTTGAGATTCAAGCCATTTAGAAAAGTTTTTTTTTTATTTGTTATTGTTTAAACATATATTGGATTTAAGATAGGTGGCAATAGAGCATCAATGTTGCCATCACATAAAAATTAGTGCTACATAGAAATTATTCTTCAACCATGAACTTATAATTCAGCCAATACACTTCATTTGATTTTCATACCATCTGCAAAGAAAGGTTTTCCTGAATTAAAATTTAGGTTTTATTTTTACATCAATAATTTTATTTTAATTTTCCACTGTATGGATAGGAGTTCCTTTAAAAGTACATGAACAAATTTAAAATTTTAAATATTTTAAGTGGATTTATATGCAATGCTTTGTCCCAATGTTTTTTTCCTTTTTTTCTATACTGTTGACTAGTTAACTGATGTAGTCCAGTGCTTTTAACAATGCCTGCTAAATAGAAGGTGCACAAAAATATTTGTTGAGTGAACAACCAAGTGAAAAATTGAGAGATTACTTAATTTCTCTAGAGAAGTAGAGTAAAACACTATAAGAAGAATTTTAGTTAGATTTTTTAAATTTGCTTATGGGATATCTACTTTATCATTTACATATTTACTACGATATACAGATTATGGGGGTGGCTCCTTAGTGTAGTGGTTGGCACGTCTGCTTTGCATGCAGAAGATCCTGGGTTCACACCCCAGGTGGAGCCACTGACCGTGCCCCAGGTGGAGCCACTGCCCGTGCCCCAGGTGAGCCAGACCCCAGGTGCTCCAGGGCCCGTGTGCATGCCTCAAGTGTGTGGTGGGTGGATGTTCCTCCTTCAGAGATCCAGTTCTTGGAGGGAAATGGCAACATCCATGGGTCAGGTGGAGGGGGAAATTAAAGAGGGAAAAAATAAATAAATAAAAATAAATAAATAAAATATACAGATTATATACTTAATGAAAATTATGTTTTTCTCCCCAGGTCTAGAAAAAAAAAGAACAATACAACTAAAATTATATATTTTCCATATTTAATCAAAAAGCCCATTTCAAAATAATGTTTATGTATACAGTTTGATGAATATTAATATTTCTATCACTATTGTAAGCTGTGTTTCAAGGTCCAGCTGGATCCTGTAACCTCGTTATATTCTTTTATGATGTACTAGCATTCAATATGAACAATTGTTCAATTTTAGGTACTGAGCTTTACAAAACTTTACTATGACATTTTCCATTTCACCCCTGTTATTTAAATAAATGAATATTTATCTGAGATATTTCAAAATTAATTTTGAAGATTTTTTCCTTTATAAACCTCATTGGCTATTAGAATACTGGAGAGATTAGATTTTACTTTGATTGTATTGGGTTGCAAAGAATCATGATAAGTCTCTAGTTCAGTCTTAGGAACAATTTTAGCTCTATTTTATTTTTATTTAATTAAGTTTATTGAGGTAACATTGGTTAATACAATTATATAATTTTCAGGTGTACATTATCATTTGAGATCCGTATATCCTATTGTGTGTTTACCACCCCAAATCCAGTTTCCTTCAGCTACCATATATTTGAACCCCTTTACCCACTTCGCCCTCCTCCTATCCCCCTATATTTGACCTCATTCCTCCATCTACCTCCCCTCTCTTCCTCCACCTCACTAGTAACCACTAGTCTATACTCCATGTCCATGAGCCTCTGTTTGTTTGTCCTGTTCATTTGTTGTTTTTAGGTTTATATCTAACATATAAGTGATATCATGTGGTTTTCAACTTTTTCTGTCTGGCTTATTTCATTTAGCATGATTATATTGAGGGCCATCCGTGTTGTCGTAAATGGCAGTATGTCATCTCTTCTTATGGCTGAATAATATTCCATAGTATATATGTACCACAGTTTTAGCCAATCATAGGACACTTAAGTTGCTTCCATGTCCTGGCCACTATGAATAAAGCTGCTATGAACATCGGTGTGCAAATATCTTTTTCAATATGGATATTCAAGTCTTTGGGGTAAATACTCAGTAAAGAGATTGCTGGATCATATGGTAGATCAATTCTTAGTTTTTCAAGAAACCTCCATACTGCTTTCCATAGTGGCTGTAACAATTTGCAGTCCCACCAACAGAATATGAAAATTCCCTTTTCTCTGCATCCTCTCCAAAACTTGTTATTACTTGTCCTGTTGATTATAGCCATTCTAACAGATGTGAGATGGTATCTCATTGTGGTTTTGATTTGCATTTCCCTAATAGCTAGAGATGTTGAGTATCTTTTCATATATTTGTTGGCCATTTGTATGTCCTCTAGGGAGAAGTGTCTATTCAGGTCCTCTGCCCATTTTCTGATTGGATCATTCTTTTTTTTTTCTTTTTTTGTTATTGAGTTGTATGAGTTCTTTGAATATTTTGGGTATTAGGCCCTTATCGGATGTGTTGCTAGCAAATGTATTTTCCCATTCATATGGTTGTCTCCTTACCTTATTGACAATTTCTTTTGCTGAGCAGAAGCTTTTAGCTTGATGTAGTCCCATTTATTTATTTTTGCTTTTACTTCTCGTGCTGATGAGGTTTTGATGGGGACTGCATTAAATCTGTATAATGCTTTAGATAATGTGGCCATTTTAACTATGTTGACTCTTCCAATTCACGAACACGAAATATCTTTCCATTTCTTTGTATCTTCTTCGATTACTTTTAATAGGGTTTTGTAATTTTCATTATATAGGTCTTCACTTATTTTGTTAAATTTATTTGTAGGTATTTTATTCTTTTTGTTGCAACTGCAAAAGGAATTAATTTTTCCACTTTTTTTTTCCTGACACTTCTTTATTAGAGTATAGGAACGCTGTGGATTTTTGAACATTGATTTTGCATCCAGAGACTTTACTATATTTGCTTATTGTTTCTAGTAGTGTTCTTATGGAGTCTTTAGGATTTTCTGTATAAAGAATCATGCCATCCTCAAATAGTGACAGTTCGACTTCTTCATTTCCTATTTGGTTGCCTTTTATATCTTTCTCTTGTCTGATTGCACTCGCTAAGACCTCCAATATTACATTGAATAACAGTGGCAATAGTGGACAGCCTTGCATTGTTTCTGATCTCAGAAAGAAGGTTTTTAGTTTTTTACCATTAAGTATAATGTTGGCTGAGGGCTTGCCATATATGGCCTTTATTATGCTGAGGTACTTTTCTTCTATACCAATTTTGTTAAGTTTTTTTTATCATAAATGGATGCTGTATCTTATCGAAGACTTTATTGCATTTATTGATATGATCATATGATTTTTATTTTTTAATTTGTTCATTTGGTATATCACATTAATCAATTTGTGTATGTTGAACCATCCTTGTGCCCCTGAGATGAAGCTGACTTGATCGTGGTGTATAATCTTTTTAATATGTTGCTGTATTCGGTTCGCTAGTATCTTATTTAGGATTTTTGCATCTGTGTTCATAAGAGATGTTGGTCTGTAATTTTCTTTTTTTGTGTTATCTTTACCAGGTTTTGGTATCAGAGTAATACTGGCCTCATAAAATGAGTTAGGGAGTATTGCCTCCTCTTTGATATTTTGGAAGAGTTTGAGGAGAATAGGTATTAAATCTTCTTTGAATATTTGGTAATGGTAGAATTCACTGGTGAAGCCATCTGGTCCTAGACATTTACTTTTTGGTAGGTTTTTGATGATTGTTTCAATTTCCATACTGCTGATCAATCTGTTTAGATTTTCCAGTTCTTGATTCAGTCTAGGAAGATTGTATTTTTCTAAGTACTGGTTTATTTTTTCTAGGTTATTAAATTTGGTGTTATATACTTTTTCATAGTATTCTTGTATGATCCTATGTATTTCTCTGATATCAGTCATAATTTCCCCTCTTTCATCTCTGATTTTGTTTGTGTCTTTTCTCTTTTTTTTTTTAGTGAGTCTCGTCAAGGTTTTGTCACTTTTACTAAGAACCTTCTCAAAGAAACAGCACTTTGTTGCATTTATTTTTTCTATTGTTTTTTAATTTTATTTTGTTTTCCATTTTATTTATTTCTGCTTTAATTGTGATGATTCTTTCCTTCTGCTGACTTTAGGCCTCATTTGTTCTTCCTTTTCTAGTTTTTTAAGATAAAGGGTTAGGTTATTTGGGTTCGTTCTTGTTTTTGGAGATAGGCCTGTAATTATATGAACTTTCCTCTTATGACTGCTTTTACCATGTCTCAAAAGTTTTAATATGTTTTACTATCATTATCATTCATTTCTATGGATCTCTTGATCTCTCTTTTTATTTTTTCTCTGACCCAGTCATTCTTCAGCAACGTGTTCTTTAATCTTGATGTATTTGTGGTTCTTCCTGATTTCTTTTTGCAGTTGATCTCTAGTTTCAAAGCTTTATGATCAGAGAATATGATTGGTATGATTTCAACTCTCTTATATTTGTTGAGGCTTTCTCTGCGTCCCAGTATGTGGTCGATTCTTGACAATAGTCCATGTACACTAGAGAAGAATGTATAAGTAGCTTTTTGGAGGGGATAGAAGGCTCTGTAAATGTCAATTATGTCCCATTGGTCTAATGTGTTATTTTAAGGATGTTATTTTCTTTTATTGATTTTCTGTTTGGATGATCTGTCTATATTCAACAGCGGGGTTTTTAAGTCCCCTACTATGATAGTGTTTTGGTCTGTTTCTCCCTTTAGTTCTGTTAGTAATTGCTTTACATATTTCGGGGCTCCCTGATTGGGAGCATAGATATTAAGAAGTGTTATGTCTTCTTGGTGCATGATTCTCTTTATCACTATGAAGTATTCTTTCATATCTTTCTTTACCTTTTTTATTGTGAAGTCAATTTCATCCAATATTAGTACCATGACTCCCGCTTTTCTCAGAATGCCATTTACTTGAAATATCATTTTCCACCCTTTTACTTTAAGTCTATATTTGCCTTTGGATCTGAGGCGCGTCTCCTGGAGGAAGTGTATGATTGGGTTTTATTTTTTGATCCATTCTGCAACTCTGTGCCTTTTTATTGGTGAGTTCAGTCTATTTACATTTAGGGAGATTATTGAAATATGAGGTCTTCTTATAGCCATTTTATCTTTGCTTTCTGGTAGCTCAGTGTTTCCATTGCTTTCTTGTCCTTGAGTTCTTGTCCTTGGCTTTTGTGGGTTTTCTCTCTTGTCCTTCTTGTCTTATATACTTCAGTTCTGAATCTCTGGCATGTGGTTACCATTATGAATATGTAAAGATAGGTATATATATACAGTCATCCATTTTTTCTGCATGTGTCTGATCTCCATTCTCCCTTGTGAATTTAGATCTTTGAATCCTCTCTTCTTCAGTCATTGTTATCTCAATTTGTTCCTACGTATGCCGAACATTCATTACTATCTTGTTATAACAATTCTCTTCTTATTATTTAAGCTTAAAATGCCCTGTTCCTCATAAGGGTTGCACTCCTCTGCTTCTATTTGCCTAATAGTCACTTTACTCCTAATTATGTTTTTTTTTTTTTGTTTGGTCATTTTGTTTAAGGTGAACTGACCTCTTTCAGTATTTCCTGTAGTGCAGGCCTCATAGCAGAGAAGTCCCTCAATTTTTGTATGTCTTTAAAAGTTTTAATTTCTCCTTCATATCTAAAGGAGAACTTAGCTGGATACATTACTCTAGGCTGGTAATTCCTTACACTTAATAGTTTAAATATTTGATTCCATTCCTTTCTGGCTTGTAAGGTTTGTGCTGAGAAGTCTGAGGATAATCTAATGAGTTTATCTTTATAAGTTACTTTTTTTTCTCCCTGGCTACCCTAAAAATTTTGTCTTTGTCATTGATTTTAGATAATTTTAATACAATGTATCTTGGTGAAGGCTTTTTTTAGGTTGAGATAATTGGGTATTCCGTTGACTTCTTGAATTCCAAGCTCCAGCTCATTCCTTTGATTTGGGAAATCTTGTCAGCTATTTGTCTGAAAATGCTTTCTAGTCCTCGCTCCTTTTCCTTGCCTTTGATAATGCCCATTATTCTTGTGTTTTCTCTCCTGATGGTATCAGCTAGTTCTTGTATGACTCTTTCATTATTTTTTTATTCTTTGGTTTCTCTCTTCTTTCTTTTGATTTATTTCTACATTTCTGTCTTCAATATCACTGATGCTTTTCTCCATTTGGTCGACTCTATTTCCCAAGCTTGCTATTTCATTTTTCAACTTTCGTAGTGTTCTTTTTTTTTTTTATCTCCAGATTTATTCGTTTTTTTTTTTTTTTTTTGAGGATTTAAATCTCCTTGTTCTTCTCATCTAGTTGTTGATATGACTTGTTTCAGAACTCACTGAGTTTTTTCAGAAGTACCATCCTGAATGCTCTGTCATTTAAATTGCATATTTCTATGTTGGTAAATTTATTTTCTGGAGATTTTTCTCTTTATTTCTGAGATGCCTTGTCATCTTGGTTGTTCATGGTGTTTAATGGACTATTTCTCTGCCTGAGCATTAATGGAAATGTATTCTGCTGTTTTTCTAGAAAGAAGATTTATCATATAAAGGTCTCTCTTTAGCCTGTTGCAAAGAAGGTGCTTTTCTTTTGTTTTCCAGTAGGTGCATCTAAGTCTCTTGGATCCCTGCTTTATATAAATCTTTAAAAATGCCTTTTTATTTTCTGATAGATATTTAATCATGCTCACTACCCTCAGTTTCATTCCCTGTCAGTATTAGCAACAGTTTCAGTAGCTTTTGCTCAGATTCCCCTGGGGCTCTACATGTTCCCTCTTGGAGGGTGTACAGGGAGGGACTCTCTGGGTTGGGATTTGGGGGCTGTGGCTCAGCCTAGGTTTTGCAACCACGGTTGGTAAAAATCAACTGTCATTTCTCTGCCTGGCGCTTCTCTTCTTTCTGCTCTGATGATTGGGCCCTGCAGCCAGTCAGTCATGGGGAGCTCACAACTTTCCCAGGCAGGGCTGTTCAGGGAACTTGCCACACGAACTCACCTCTTATCCCCTCTCCCTCCTCCTGCAGGGAGCTCTGGCAGCTGCGCAAGGCAGCTTCTTTATTTCTCCCAGTCCATCACCGACACCTGGGATTCTGACCTGTAGTAGCTCTTATGTGCAGATCCCACGCTCAGACGTGCTAGTGTGCAGTTTGGGTGTTTTTTGTTGAGTTTTTGGTGTTCAACTTATTGTTGTTTCAAGGGGAGAGATCTGGGGCCATCTCTCACTCCACTATGTTTCCTCTCAGGAGCCAGCTCTATTTTTTAATATCGTCATTTAAACTTCTATTCTAATTCTGTTCTAATTTTTGTGATTTTCTATTTTTTTTTTTATGTATTCTTTCGGTAATGAATCAGCAAACAAATTTATATGCAAACAAAATCTTTAAAATGTTAGTCATATATTATTTTTATATTCTGTACTTAATATATCAGAAAGGTCGATCTCATATATCTGATATGTACTTTTATCATGACTCTATATAATTCAACATTTAAATTTGAGATTTACTTAGAACATTGGAGTGGGAGTTCATTAAAGAAACTGGAACCTGTTTATTATAGCTATATTAGCTTTTAAAAATTACTTCACACCTATTGAAGTCTAAATTTATTTGACAATTGTCTTTAACCATTTTCACTTTGCATATCTTCTGCCTTAAAACCAAAGCAAGAAAAAGAAAAGTGCTAAAGTTGATTAGTACCTACTTCTATTTGTGTGTGTATGTGTATGAATAGAAATGTGGAGTGTATATATATATAGTATCATATAAAAGTATATGATATAAATTATATATATATAATATTTATATAAATATTTATATAGTATTATATATATAAATATTTATATTTATAGTATCATATAAAAGTATATGATATATTATATATATAAATATTATATAAATATATATGTATAAATATAATACTATATATTTTATATTATATAAATATAATACTATATAAATATAATATAAATGTAATTGCTGTAATATGTTTATATAATACTATGTTATATAAAATATATAATACTATATATATTTATATATATATATATATGTATATATATAAATGTTATAATATGATACTATATATGCTGTATATATACCCTATGTTTATATAATAAAATATTATATAAAATATATTCTTATATGTTTATGTATATATGTATGTTATATATGTATAAATATTATATAAATATAATACTATATATATTTATATAATACTATATATTATATATAAATATTATATAAATATAATACTACATATTATATTTATATAAAATATTATTTATATAAAATTATATATATAATATTCATATATAATATTTATATATATAATTTATATATATTTATATTTTATATTTATGTTTATGTTTATAATTATATATAAATATATTTTAATAATTATAATTATGTTTATAATTATATATAAATATATTTATATTTATATATAATTTACATATATTAATATTTATATATATAATATTTTCTAGAAAGTAAGTACTTTCTGTATTACTTTCTGTATTATACCAATATGGGCCTATAATAATTTTTTATAGTACCTGATATACTTTTCTGTTTTTCATTAATTTAATTGGGATCAGAATGTCACTTATTAGGCAACTTATTGACAATAGTCAGATAATTCTGACTAACATTATAAATTATAAATTTTCTTGATATTATGAAATGAAATAATAAAATAAAGAGATCCTTTACATCCTTTTCTGAGCTGTGATTTGATTGTTAAGCTCCTTTATAAATAAATGAATTAATACATAAGAAATGAAAAGAATATTAATTTTAGAGCTAACTTAAAGTGAATGTTACTAAAATAAATAACTTAATGTATAATACCTTGAGCTCTTTTCAATTTTTAACACAAAAGTAGGAAAATGTAATAGAAGTCTAATTTATAGAGTAAAATCTTCTTAGAAAAGCAGAACAATATGCAATGAGAAATGGAAACACATTTTAGCAGTGAGATTTTTTGTACATAAGGTGAAATGATATTTTCTACTCAATGGTTTGGTTTAGAATTATAGCTTGTAGAAGGTTACTGAAGATCAGAAAATAGAAGTTCAAACTGAGAATTGTGACTTTTATTATGAGTGTAGAGAAATAAGAAAAGGTGTTACACCATATGTATACTTTCTGCACATGTTATTCAGTTTAAAGGAATAGTTGGAAAATAAGTTGTAACCATCAGCTATAATTAAATAATAAAAGAAATTAGTGTTTCATAAAACTAAACACTTATTTACATGGATCAGAAAGTTATATGCAATAAATCTGATCTAGGCTGTGCTTAGTTACACTTGGCAACAAAACACAGGTTGGCTCCATAGTTAATCCACGTACTATCATCTTAAGACCAGTTAGCCAGTGCGTTCTTTTCATGATGATTGTAGAAGTACAAGAGTGCAAGTGGAAATAGGTGATACAGCATAAGGCTTATGCTCAAAATTAGCACGTTATAACTTTCACCTGCATTCAAATGGCCAAAGTCAGATTGAGATGGTTAGTATCAACTTGATTGGTCTAAGAATACCCAGATAGGTGGTAGAACACCATTTCTGAGTGTGCCTATGAGGGTGATTCTGGAATAAATTGGCACTTGAATCCATAGAATGAGTAAAGAAGATTGCCTTCACCAATGTAGGTGGGCATTATAAAATACTTATAATTTTTTTTCCTATGAGGGCAATATTGGGATAAAACCTCTCCATTTGGTTGAGTCTCATCTAGTTGGAGTCAAAAATTATCTTTGGATGAAGTAAGTGATGGACCATAATAATGGCAAACATTTTCTTTTTTAAATTATTTTTAAAAATTTATTTATTTTTATCATGGTGATGATTAACAAAATCTGATGTTAGAGCTGCACATTTTAACAGTAAGGCATATATATATTTACATTGTGTGTTCACCTCCTATATTTAGGTTTCATTCTGTCACCACATATTTGACTCTTTTTATCCCATCTACCTCTCCCCTCCCCCTTCCCCTCTATTCTTTGGTAACCACTAGTCTATTGTCCATGTCCATAAGTCTCTGTTTATTTGTACTGTTTGTTCATTGCTTTTAGGTTTATACCTAACATATAACTGATATCATGTGGTTTCCAACTTTTTTTATCCGGCTTATTTCACTTAGCATGATTATCTTCAGGTCCATCCAGCTTGTCACAAATGGCAGTATTTCATCTCTTCTTATGGTTAATATTCCATTGTATATATGTACCATAGTTCTTTAGCCAATCATCTATCATAGGCCATTTCGATTGCTTCCATGTCCTGGCCACTGTGAATAATGCTGCTATGAACATCAGTATGCAAGTATCTTTTCGAATTTGGATTTTCAAGTATTTGGGGTAAATACCCAGTAGAGGAATTGCTGGATCTATGGTATTCTTAGTTTTCTGAGGAACCTCCATACTGTTTTCCATAGTAGCTGTACCAATTTGCAATCCCACCAGCAGTGTATGAGGGTTCCTTTATTTCCGCTTCCTCTACAAAACTTGTTATTTCTTGTCTTGTTGATAACAGCTATTCTAACAAGTGTGAGATGATATCTCATTGTGGTTTTGATTTGCATTTTCCTAATAAGTAGCAATGTTAAGCATCTTTTCATGTTTGTTGACCATACATGGGAGAAGTGTCTGTTCAGGTCCTCCGCCCATTTTTTATTGAATTGTTTTGTTGTTGTTTGTTGTGTCCAGAATAACCAGACCCAACTTGAGTGCTCTTAACCAGGAGACAGTTTATTAGCCGGCGGCTGTCCTTGCAAAGGAGCAGCCCCAAAATGCCAAGATACAAGGTTTTTAAGCCCCAAATCCCATTCCTCATTCTGTCTTAAACACAAAGGTCCATCTTTCTCCTATTCACTACCTGTCAACCCACTGGTCAGGTGTGCAAGCGGGAAGTACAGAAGCAGAAAGCTTGTGTTAGAATGTTATGTTCCTATGGGTGATTGCCTATGTTCCCCAATAGCCAGTGTTCCCATGGGCGATGGCCAAACAGTAATTTTCAGCTTATATACAATTGATTATTTTTCATGCCACGCAAGCAAGCAGGGTTACACAGGCTAAAATTGGCAGTTAGCGTATGAGCTCATTGTTACAAGTTTCATGATTAACAGAATGTGGTTAGGGGTTCCAGAAACTAGGCCTAAGTTATAGACTTCCTTTGTCCAGTTTCAGGTTTTAATTATTCTTTAACCCTTTCACATTTCAGCAGGCCATTACATTGTTGTTGTTGTTGAGTTGTATGAGTTTTTTGTATATTTTTGTATATTTTGGATATTAGTCCCTTATCAAAGACATTGTTTGCAAATATATATTCCCATTCTGACGATTGTCTTTTTACCTTGTTGACGATGTCTTTTTGCTGTGTAGAAGCTTATTAGTAACATTTTCTTTTAAGAGCCGTGATTGACTGTCCATAGGTAGTGTTCACTCCATTCTATTAAAGGAACACAGTACACTTCCATGTAACACAAAAAGATAGCACAAAATATCTTTGTTATTGATGTTAATTATTTCTAATCAGTATCACATCATATTTGAAACAAATATGCATATTGCATTATAGAGAAACATAAATGGTTTCATATACCTAAAACCAGCCTCTTACTCTTTGAAGCATAAATTTAAGGAGTAAGCATAGTAAATTATGGTCATTACAATGGTGGCAAAAATGGCTCTGCAGTGTGATTACTCTATTGGTGCGTATCACAGAAATGAATGAGTTTTTCTGTCACCATAGAATTCTTAATACGCACATAAATTATGATCTTATTGAGTAGAGGTTTGGCAAGCTCTTGGCACACCATTGCTGGTTTGAAGATAGAAGTGAGCACACGAAAAAGAATGTAGGTAGCTTTAAGGAAGTGAGAAAGAAGACCCAGGTCAATAGCCAGCAAGAAACTTTGACTCACTCTTTAGTGTAAGACACTAAAATCTAGAAACAAGAATGATCTTGAAAGCAGATTCTTCCCCATAGCATTCAGAGAGGAAAGTAGTCCAGTTGGCAAATCTTTATTTCAGTCCTATGAGACACTGGTGAGAGAATTCAACTATACCATGTTCAAACTCCTGACCTACAGTAACTGTAAAAATTTGTATTTAAAGCTGATAAATTTATGGTAATTTTTTATATGGTATAGATGGTCACAGAGATGAGGAGCATGGTATAGGGAATGCAGTTAGCATTAATGTATTGGCTAGGTAGAGAGTCAGAGGAGAGAAAAAACAATTAAAGGGATAATTTTATAAATTATATAAATGTCTAACCAATGTACTATATACTTTAAATTAATAAAATAAAATTTTAAAAAATAGAAAACTAATATGGTATAAAGGACAGAGTGAGAAATTTATCATGCACTTAATTTTGGTTCATAAATAAGCATTTTGTATTGCTATGTACTTAGCGAAAGTCGAACAGAAAAACATATAAGAAACCAGAGAAGAGAAAAACAGGCTGTGTTCAAAGGCTTTCTAGTTAGGCTGACAGCTTATTTTTCAAACAAAGCAATCATAATTATAAAGTAATGAAATGATAGCTTAAAACTAATGAACTGCCAAAATAAAGTTCAATACCCAGTAAAAATATTTTTCGGTAATAGATTTAAAATATAGTTATTTTTAGTAAAATTAAAACTAGATAGAATAAAATAATTTAGTTTAATCACAAACTGAATTAAGAAAGTTTTAAATGATGTAGGACAATTAACGGAAAAATTTATTCCAGAGAGAAAGGCTAATATGTTATAAGAAATTAAAAGCAAAAGAAGTGGTAAATATCTTGTTAAATAAAAACATCATTAATTTTGTAAACTAGGAGTTGGCAAACTTATCTTAAAGTTCCAGATAGTAAATGTTTTAAGCTTTTCCGATCATAAGATCTTTGGCATAATTACTTAACTTTGCTGTTGTAGCTCAAAAACAGCCATAAAAAATACATAAATGAATTTACGTGCTTATGTTCTAGTTTACAACAGGCAATGATCTTTAGTTTGCCGACTCTGGTATAAAACATAATAAAGACTTTTGGGATTAAAAATACACTGTGTAATTAAAATAAGTGATATTAACATATAAGTTGGGAGAAGATAACAAAAATTAGTTTTAAGATCCTCATGTTAACCAGTGGGGAGTTAAAACTCTTGAGCAATAAATGTATATACTGTATATAAAATAGACATAAAATAGACCCATAATCATGAAACTAACAATGGAGACAAGTTAATGATAAGTAATATATGATAAATTCCAACGATGAAATAAAGGGTATGAAATAAACACAGCACAGGAAAATAGAAAGCATCAAATAATATGGTTTATTTAATCTAAATTTGTCAATTTTGTTAAATGTAAAAGAAAGAAAAGACAAATATGGTAGTGAAAAAAATAAAGTTACATGCTTATTATAAAATATTTATCTACAAATCAAGGATATAGAATGTTTGAAAGTCAAATACTTTAAATAAAAAGACCAGACAAATATTAAAAAAATCAGTAAAACTATATAACCTAGACAACATAGATTTTAACTGTCCAAAACATCCTTAGTATAAAGAGGGTCACTTTATAATGGTAGATCCAAATCCACTGTAATGCTTCATATTTTTGAAATTTAATTTTTAATTTTTATTTTTGCCATTTTATTTATTTTTATTTTTTAAATTAATTAATTGATTTTTTTAGATAACATTGATTAATGAAATCCAGTAAGTTTCGGGTGTACAGTTTAACAGTAAGGCATATATATTGCATTGTGTGTCTCCTCCCCTAATTAGATTTCTTTCTGTCACCACATATTTGACCCATTTTATCCCATCTACCTACTTCTTTCCCTCGTCCTCCCCTAACCTGTGGTAACCACTAGTCTATTTTCCATATCTATGAATCTCTGCTTGTTTATCCTGTTCATTTGTTTCATGTTTTCCGAATTTTAAAGAAATTGTCAGATGTGTTTCAAAGTGTCTTAATTTTTATTTTCATGATTACTATATCTCTTCTGTTTCAGTAAATTTCTTCTATTTATGTTTAAGCTGTATTATTAAATAATTGTGAACATTTACTGAAACAGAAGAGATAAATATAGTAATTATGAAAATAAAAATTAAGACATTTTGAAACACATCTGATAATTTCTTTAAAATTCTGAAAATATGAAGCATTACAATGGATTGGAATGAGTAGATACTTTTACTCAGTGGAAGCTGCAGTTAAACTGATAAAATCTCTTTAAGAAGCAATTTGATAATGTCTATTATAATTGAAAATAATCAACCTTTATGTCCTATACACTCAATACTCTAGTGAATTTCGCAATCGTGTTGACAGGGAGATAGTGTAAACAATAGTTTTAAAATAGTTTTAATTTAATTTAAAAATCTAGTATATAAAACAGAATTTTATTTTCTCTAATTGCCTATATTTTTAATAGTAATTGGTATAAAGTTGAAAGGAAAAATATTACCATAGATGAAAATATCTAAGAATTTATAGAACTTAAAACAATGAAGAGTAGTTGATTGCTAATAAATGTTTATCATACCTGCATTTTCTTCACTATTATAAATAAAACAATCTTATTTTGATGCATGCTAAAATTTTAAAATAAAATTTATGCAAACTCTTTAAAATCATTTGATTTTTTAATAATATTTGTTCATGATAAACATTTTTAGTTTTGATCATTTAGCTTTAGGTAATTAGAAATATTTAAGTAGTTGGAAATATTAGCATTTAAGTAATTACATAAATGCAAATAAATATAGTCAATCCTCATTATTTACATTTATATTTATGAATTCACTTCACAATCACTAAAATTTATTCATAACCTCAAAATTAATACTTATTGTCATCGTGAATATGAGCAGAGCAGTGAGAAATCTGTTACCTAGTTACAATTCCTAAATGGAGTCAAACAAGGTGATCCTCTGTCTTCTTGTTTCAGCTCTCATGATACAAATGATAGTGGTTTTTACAGTCTATCAGTACCATATTTTACATTTTTCAACTTTTGTTGGTGGTTTCACAGTTTAAAATGGCCCCAAGCATAGTGCTAAAATGTTATCTATTATTCCTAAACTCAAGAAGTCTGCGATATCCCTTACAAAGAAAATATGTGTGTTAGATAAGCTTCTATTAGTCATGAGTTACAGTGGACAGGTTATGAGTTCAATGTTAACAAATAATATATTTTAAATGAATGTCTTTAAACAGAAAAAAAAAGGTTATCTATTGATCAGTTGATGAAAACATGACCGGAGGTCCTCAGAAATCTAACTCTGCATTTCCACTATGAGCAGTGGTTCCATATTCATTAATTAAATGTTCACAGTGACTTTATAGAACATAACTACTACAAATAAAAACAATCTACCATACTTCTTTGTTTACAGTCATTTGGCAATAATTTCAATATATGTCAGCACATTATTTATATCAGATCATTTAAAGTTAATAGCACAAGTATTTAGAAACATTTTTACTTAAAAGTACACTGTAGTTATATAATAGATAGTAGCTCTATAAATATATTTTATTCCTATTTATATTAAGAATTACAAGGGCTTTGGTAATAAGCATGAAAAATAAGTTCAGTAAAAATATATGGGAAAATATTTAAAGTAAAAATGTAGGAGATCACTTTAGGAGAATTTGACAAAAGATAGGATTTTCAATATGTATTTGAGAAACCCAAGGGAGCCCACTTAGTTCCTTTGTGATGGGAAGATGTCTTCAGCATGAGATATCATAAAAATGAAGCCTGCTACCCTGGGTAGAATGAGGAAATAATAGAAGTTGTTAAATATGAGTTAAAGAAAAATTTGTGCAGAATTATAAGGAAAAGTGATATTCAGAAAAAGTGTGAGAAAAATAAACCTCCATAGAAATATAAATGGTAATATTCACATTTAATAAATAAGATAGTCATGATAAAGAGGGCTCTGGTTGAAAGTTAAAGTAGTTTGGAGAGAGTAGCAAAAGATCTGTAGTGTTTCCACTTTGGGATGAAATCCATAAGAATGGCATTTGATTATTCTTCGTAGAATAGTAAAGACTAATTAAATTAAAGAGGAAATGTATATTTAGTATCACTTGGTCATGAAGCAATATATGAAAGTATTTTAGATTGAAAATAGAAAGAAATTAGTATAGACATTTATAACATGTTTATAAGCTTTCTGTCTAGAATTCATGTCTCAAAACATTTTCTGTTATCACAGATAAACATTTTTTAATAACTCAGACAAGTGACGAGGAAGCTTACATCTATGTTAGGCCTTTGGATGAGAAAATATCATGCCTGAGAGAAATGGAAAGTCTTCTCTACTACTTGCTCTTTGGTGATTTAGGAGCTCCAAGAAATCAACATAAAAAAAGTGCTACAAGATCATTTACATCATTATTTATACATTATATCTCTGATAGAGCAATGTAAAACCATTAAAATTATAATCTTAAAGAAAGCAAACATGAGAAAACCAACCATTATGAGGGAAGTTAAAGAATACATTAAAAACAAAACAAAACAAAAATTATTTTCCAAGGAACTTCAAGGATACATAAAATAAAATATATTTTATACATATAAACATATAATGCTTATTATTATTATATATATACATATATACATATATCAATAAGAACAAACTAAAACCAGAAGTAGATATTGAAGTATAAGAAATATGAATAAGCAAACAAATTGTTCAATAATTGGATAATTTTAAATAACAATTTTCTATAGAAATTAACTTTAAAATGACTAAGATGATATAAAAATAAAATTAAAAGAAGTAATTTCACAATATTACTTAAAATAATGGTAACTCAGAATAAAAGCTAGAATATTCTAAATATTCTTTGGGAAAAAAATAAAAATACTGATTAAATGTCAAGTAAGAATGTTAAAATTTTATAGATACCTAACAAAATATTCAAAATATAATCTATATAGTCTAACAATGGAGGAAAATATGAGAGTAAGAAAAGACTTACTAGCTCTGATAATAGAAAGTGAAATTTCATGAAGCAAAAATAATATTTTTAATATGAAACATTAAATAAAATGCTAAATAATAGTTTTATATATTAATAATTTTCAAATATAAAAGATTACACTTACCCATAATGAGACAGAAATTTTCAGAGTAGATGAAAAAATAAATTTGTCCTATATTTTATATACATACTACTGAAACAATGACACCATAAAGTGGAAAGTAAAGAGATGGAACAAGGTAAATCAAAAGAAAAATAATATAATATTAGAAAGAAATACCTTTAAGGCAAAATTTGTTATGTGTTAAAAAAATAATTTCAAAGGTGAAAGAAACAATTTACTAAAAAAATATAAAAATTATTGTAAAACATGGACCTAACAAGTATCTGTACTTGTATATATAAAAATATGTATACTCTATAAATATGTATGCATATTATGGCAGATGAACATCTAGAGTGGCCCCACCTTTCATAGTTTTTATATGCTATTGATCCCTTCTCTTTGAGTGTATGACTTGTTTGTAATCCATAGAATAGGGAAAAAGTGATGAGTTGCACATTATTACATGTACATGATTGCATATGACTGTAGCACCTGTCTTTTTAGAGTCTCTCTCTCCATTGCTAGCTCCGAGGAAGCAAGTAGCCATAGTGGGTGACCCAATGGGGCAAGGAATCATAAGTAGCTTCTAGGAGATGAGGAAAAGGTGCTGGGAGTTGTCTCCATTCAACAGTAACTCTAGTCTTCTGGCCTATACGCAAAAGGAACTGAAGTCTGCCAACAACACAAATGAGGAAGAGAGTTTTTTCTCAGTCAGTCTTTCAGATGAGAACTGAGCCCTCACCATCACCTCGAATGCAGATTTGTGAGGACTAAAAAAGAAGACCCAGCTAAGTGAAGCCTGGCTCTGAACCACAGACTTTGAAATAATAACATATGTTATCTTAAGCCACTAAGTGTGTGGTAATATTGTTACACAGCAATATAGGGGTCTTAGTTCTAAAAAAGAAGAATGTTTCCACCAGGGGATGCAACAAAGCTTCAACTGAATTGCATGTTGAGAAGCCCATCTACCCATTTTTTGCTCCTTCTATTTTTGGATCAACAGCCAAAGAAAAGAGTTATGTACTGGCTGAGGTGAGTAATCTTGACTAATAATGGGGAATTGAATTAATAAAGAACACATGTGAAATGTAGAAGATTCTGCAGGATGCCTCTTACTTAGGAAGAGTCTTTGAAGTCAATAGAAAAGTATAACAATCTAATTCAGGCTGGAATGCGAATGGCCCAGACACTTCAGAAATTATGGTTTTATCACCATATCAAAGAAACTAAGATCAATTTAGGTATTTGCTGGTGGCAAAGAAATATGAAATGAGTAATGGAAGAATGTAGTTATACATAGCAGCTAAAACCACATGAACGTTACAAGATTATAATAGTTATATTTCTTTCTTATTTCATTGAATATTAAAGTGTATATAATTTATATATGATACAGACAAAAAATAAAATAAATTAGGAGAAAATATTAGAATACATTTGAGAAAAGCAAAAATGTATGGTTGTAACACAAAATACAAATTACCAAATTCAGTTATAAAAAGTAGGAAAACTAGATTTATCAAAGTGATCAATTTATAAGTTATATAAATGTATGATCACTTCATTGTACACCTGAACCTAATATAATATTATATGCCAACTATAATTATAAAACAAAAAAATAATAAAAAGTAGGAAATCTCATTAGACTTGTAACAGCAAAATATATCTATAATTTAAATATATGTCATCTCCAAAAAAAAAACAATCCTTCCACATAAAAATTAAAATAGCACTAGCCAGTTAGACACAAATTTAAAAAATAAATAACATCTCTCCTTTAAAAGGCTTTCAAAATTTAACAGTCAGACCCATCTTTTTTATTTTAAAACTAAAATATCCTTGAAATCAAAAAAGATTGAAGGAATGCTGGAAAAGAACTGCATAATCCACTACATTTGTGAGCATAAACAGAAAATAAAATATTAACAAATCTATTCTAACCATATATTTAAAAAAAAACACAAAGATGATAGCGTTATATCATCATCAAATATATATTCCAGGAATGCAAGAATGGATGTTAGTTTCCAACACAATTAAATTAAAAGAGAAAAGTTGTATGATAATATAATAGTTTCAGAAAAAGTATTTGACAACTTTTAACATGCTTCTTCATAAAATATTAAGAGAAATGATTATACAAGGAAAGTAACTAAATATGATAAACAATATTATCGAACATTCGAAAACTTTTTAATCACAATATGCCTCTAGTACAAAACATGTATTCCTGCTATTCTGCTTCTTTCAATATTAATTTTGGCATTTAAATCAACATTAAGATGACAAATACAAGTGAAAGAGTAACATAAAACAAGAAAAATGAAAGATAGGAAATTAATAATCAAGGTGTTATATTTCTTATGGAGATACACACACACACACACACACACACACACACACACACACACACCACTCAAAGTAGAAAAATATTTTTTGAAAAGAATATCAACCTAAGTATAATAGTTATTATTGAGGTTGTGAATGGAATCTTTAATATAAAATAAATGTTTAATGATGCCTATAATATATTAATTTATAAAACTAATAAGGTTAATATTAACATTTGTTCAAAATAGGAGCTAGGTATATAGGTGGCATATTTTCCCAAATTAAAAAATTCTGAATGTACGTTAGTATATAGAGAGACAGATAAACTGAATCAGAGGAAGAGAAAACTGAGTTCAACACTTGTTCAAGATTTGACTAATAAAGGACATGCTTCACTCAGTTTTCAAATTGTGGACATTACACATTCTATACAAAATTTTGACTTGGTAAAATATAAATTGTGGTTTAAATGTAAGTTAGTTAAAATAAACTTTCTTTCTCTCTCTCTCACTCTCGCTCTCTCTCTCTCTCACTCTCTCGCTCTCTTCATATTTAACCTGGAAATCATTGCCTTTGTTTTTTCCAAATGTATTGCTTAGAAAGATTAATAGTCAGGTTTCCAACATTGGTCTTTCTTTATTTTATAGTTATTTTGTAATAAGCCTAGGGTACTATTCTCGTTTGAGATATATATATATATATATATATCTATATATATATACATTTTTTTTTTTTAGTAAACATACAGACCACCCTCAAAGTGGTAGTAAAATATATTTTCTCATTTAGTAGCTGTTCTTTTATTTTGTTGAAAGTCTCCTTTGCTGTGCAGCCTTTTAGTTTGATGTGATCCACGTGTTTATTTTTGCTTTTGTTTCCTTTGCTCAAGGAAATGGACGTATCCAAAAAGATATTATTACTTAGACTGATGTCAAATAGTGAACTTCCTTTGCTTTCTTCTAGGAGTTTTATGGTTTCAGGTCTTACATTTAAGTCTTTAACCCATTTTGAGAGTATTTTTATATGGTATAATAGAGTGGTCTAGTTTCATTTTTTTGCATGTATCTGTCCAGTTTTCCCAAAACTACTTGTTAAAGAGACTTTCATTGCTCCAGTGTATGTTTGTACCTCTTTTGTCATAGATTAGTTGACCATAAAAGTGCGAATCTATTTATGGGCTCTCTACTCTATTCTATTGATCTATGTATCTGTTTTTGTGCCAGTACCATACTGTTTTAAGTATTATATCTTTGTGAAATGGAAACACTACTTTGAAAAGAGGTATGCACTTCTTTGTTAATTACAGGATTATTTACAATAACCAATATATGGAAGCAACCTAGGTATTTATTAATAGATGAATGGACAAAAAATATGTGATATATATACAATGGAATATAATGAAACAATAAAAAAGAATGAACTTTTGCCATTTGCAACAACATGGATGGATGTATTCTAGAGGGTATTCTGCTAAGTGAAAAATAAGTCAGGCAATAAAAGACAAATATCATATGGTTTCACTTATATGTGTAATCTAAAAACAAAACAACAAAACAAAAACAGACTCATAGAAACAGACTAAAGGGATGGTTACCGGAAGGGAGGGGTGGGGGATGGATGAAAAAAGGAAGGGGAATATAGTCAATAATATTGTGATAAGTTTACATAGTGACAGATGGTTACTAGAATTAGTTTGGTGATCACATTCTAAGGTATAAAAATGTAAAATCACTATATTGTACACCTGAAACTAATATAACCAATCTAAGATTTTATTCCAGTGTGGGTTCCAGGCCTGGCTGTGATCCAAGCCTGGCTGTGATCGAGGCTCGTGGCTAGGACTAGGACTCTGGATTTAGAATGTTACATTAATGTAGTACGGTATCTACACCTAACTCATGTAAGCATGATTCAGCTTATTGTATCACGCATATGTGGCAGAATGCCACTATTGTACTCTGACATGTGTGGAGCCCATGTGATCCTCTAGTGCAGAAGCAGAAGCACATTCCCACAATAGACTGCACTTCCTGCAACAGAAGTGTGCTCCCCACAATAAAGTTGATGCCTGCTGTTTCATTCTCATGTCGGCCTCTTCTGCATTCTTCTAACTGGGTGTCTCACCACTGAAACTTTTCCTTCTCGATCAGCTCAATGCTGACAGCCAGTTATACATAAATTAGAAAAAGGTAGAAAAAATAAAGTTCATAGATTTTTATTTAATGTATCAATTAAACTGAAGAAGGAGCTTATAAATCCCTTTTCAGTATTATTGCACAGAGTGACAAAAAAATTACAAATAATTGCTTCTCAGATGGTTTTGGTCATTATTATTTCCCTCAGACTGAAAAAAAATAGATTAGTTTAGTTCATACTAAAAAAAAAATAAAGCAAATGACAAATGTGGAAACTGAACAGATATTTGTTTCTGTTTTCTATATATTTTCAAGTCCATGTACCCATGTCTTAAAATCAATATTGATATGAATCATCATTTTTTGGAAACCAGAACAGGACATTAAATCTGATTCTCTCATGACCTTTTTAAATATAACAGAAAAATTGGGTTCATTTTTATCAACTTGCTTAATTAGAGGAGATATGATTTTCAAATTTCTTTTATAAGAGCCATTTCTGACTTCAATACCTTGTGTACTCTTTAGTAATTTGTCTTTTAATTTTCTTATTAGCGACATTTTTTTGAAATTTTTATTGATATATAAATTGTCATGTAAATTGTGTAGGCTTAAGATTAACACGTTGTTTGATACCTTTACATTTGCAATATGATTATTATCATAGCATTAGCTAAGACCTCTATCATGTCACATAATTATTATTTCTTTTTTGTGGTGAAAACAATTAAGGTCCGGTATCTTGTCAGTTCTGAAGTCTATAATACAATATTGTTGTCTATGATCACCATGAAGTACATTAGATCTCCATTAGATCTTTAAAATTAGATGTACTTACAATATGTTTTGTAAACAACTTGCTTCTTTACCAGGTTTTAATATCTTTATATTTCCATTTCATGTTTACTCTACGGTTTTTCACCTTATGGTGATTTTAGTCTTTAAAATTATAAGCTAACATTTTAAAATATGTTTCAGAAGTCATATCTTAGAGTAAATGTTCCTACCTTAAACTTTAATACATAATATTTTGTAAGTAAACCTCGATGCTTAAAGAAACCATATTTTTTCATGAAATATCAGTTTTTAAAAAGTATAGCAGATATATCGAATCTTGGATACTGTATTTATCCATTACTAAGGTGTGGTCAATAAAAATTTACCTGTGAAAATTCTTTCCTCCACTTTAAATAAAACTCCATAAGTTTATCAGTAATGTTTTTGAACCATGGTGATAGAAAAATGCACGTAAATCTTTAGAATAATATCATCAAATACATAAATATTCTGCATTTCAGTCTCAATGTCTCCAAACTTTTTCCATATTTTATATTTACACTGATTTTAATTAGCATAAAATAGAATTTTGCACTCACTATTTCTGTTCACATTTAATATGCAAATTGTAGTTATGATATTTTTATACCTTATTATTAAAATAAATTTTCATGACAAGTTTTACATGTACTATTGGCTGTAAATGGCTTTTAAATATACAAAAATTTACCTAGTGTTAGATAATGATAAAAATTATAGTATTTTAACTGTGTTATTAGCATGTGAATATCTTTTCTTATTAAATTTATTGGGATGACATTGGTTAATAAAATTATATAGGTTTCAAGTGTACGATTCAGTAATATGTTATATGAATATTACATTATATGTTCACCACCCAAAGTTAAATTTTTTTCTGTCACCATATATTTGATCCCTTTACCCTTATTATGTGAATATATTCTGTTCCGAAATGGTATGATGATGTCGCAGATTTTTTATTTTAGATATTTATACTTGTTAAGTACTTTAGAGTGAACTTAATTTTGATGTCATCTTGTTTACATTGCTTATAGCATTAAAAATATTTTTCACCCCTAGAAAATAACTCATAATTTACTGACAATATACTGTGCTACAAGAGGCCAAAAGATAAATGAGGAATCCTTTGACATTATTGATAAGGATGTTTCTTCATCAAGAGGAAATACGTTTACTACTTTTGGAAAGAATTTATAAAGCAAAGATTATTATGTAGTATTTTAGTAACATAAAATACTATAATGTACATCTCAAAGCTCTCTTGAGAAAATCTGTTTTTCTTAATAGCCTAATATTTCTATTTTCTGGGTGTCTACACTAATATATGGATTTCATTATGTATTTTGTATCATTCATCTTTATCTTTCCAGTGCATAGCAACATCCATTGGGTATAGTATGCTCTCAAAAATGTACATGTAATTTAGATTCTGTTGTAAAATAATAAAAAGGACAATATTCTTTTAAATATTTATATCACACGAAGTGATAATGGTGAGAATTTACATTAGCTGCTTTCTTCAAGAAGAGGATATTAGAATTGATTTATATATACATCTACAGTAGTAGAACGGGTTTATTAACTCAAAGCTTTTTTTAAATCACTTAAGTTTTAAATTTAGGTTTCTTGTGATGAAAACAAATCTATGTTTTCAAATTTTAACACCAATAAAGGAATGCTATAGAGAGATAAATGAATACTACTCTATCCCTCCCCATTACATACCTGGTACTCATTCAATCATTCTCAGGCAAAAAATGTTCAAGCTTATTACAGGAAAATGGAAGAATGTTCACTACTTTAAGGCTGTTTTGCATCACAAAATCCTGCATGTGGAACTGTCTGGAGGATTTTTTTTTTTTAATGGATAAATGATAAGTAATATCATGTTTCAGGTGAACAAGATAATGACTCACTATTTGTTTATATTGTGAAATGATCACCATAATAACTCTAGTTAACATTCCAAAGCATAAGTAGTTAGTTACATGTTATTTTGTTTTTGTTTTTGTTTTGTATGTGTGATGTTCACCTAACCCTGGCCTCAGGGAAATAGCAATTTGTCTTATCTATGAACTGGTTTATTATACATACATACCTACATACACACATATATATATGTGTGTATGTAGGTATGTATATATATATGTAGGGGTGTGTGTGTGTGTGTGTGTGTGTATATATATATATATATATATATATATATATATATAGGTATGTATATGTATATACACATACACACACATATATATATATTTCACATATAAGTGTAATTATACTTCATTGTATTTGCTTTCTCTGTCTGATTTATTTTGTTTAACATAATGCCTTCAAGGGCCATACATATTGTCACAATAGCAAGATCTCTAATCATCTCTTTGTGATTTTGATTTACACATCTTTGATAAGTAGTGATGTTAAGCACCTTTTCATGTACCTACTGGCCATCCACATGTCTTCTTTTAAAAAATATTCAGGTCCTCTGCTCATTTTCTAAAAGTTTTTATTTTTCTATTGAGTTGTATAAGTTCTTTATATATTTTTATATTAACCAAATATTAGATACATGATTTGAATTTTTTTTCCCCACTGACTAGGTTCACTTTTCATTTTGTTGATGGTTTCCTTTACTGCGCAGACGCATTTTCCTTTGCTGTAGTGTCACTTGTTTATTTCTGGTTTTGTTGCCTTTTTCATTTGATGTCACATTCAAAAAGTTATAGTCAAGAACAATGTGAAGGAAATAATTATCTATGTTTTCTTGTAGGAGTTTTATGGTTTACCTTACATTCAAATTTCTAACCTATTTTATTTTTTGTGTATGACTTAAGTTAGTGGTTCAGATTTACTTATTTATTTCTTGCATATAGCTGTCCAGTTTTTCAACATCATTTTTCAAAGAGACTGTTCTTTCTTCTTTGCATATTCCTGGCTCATTTGTCCTATATTAATTAACCATATATGCATGAGTTTATTTCTGGGTTCTATCTTCCACTGATCTGTGTGTCTGTTTTTATGCCAATACTATACTGTTGTGTTTACTAATCATGTTGTAATAAGTTTGAAATCAGAAAGAGCGATACTTCCATATTTGATCTTTTTTCTCAAGATTGCTTTACCTATTTGGGGTCTTATGTACTTCCATACAAATTTTAGGATTCTTTGTTTTATTTCTGTGAAAAATATCATTGGAGTTTGATAGAGACTACATTAAGTATGTAGATTGCATTAGGGAGTATGCACATTTTAACAATAGTAATTATTCTAATCCATGAGCATGGATTATCTTTTCCTTTATTTGTGTCCTCTTAAATTTCTTTCACTAGTGTATTATAGTTTTCACTGTACATGTCTTTTACCTCCTTGATTAATTTATTCCTAAGTATTTTATTATTTTCATTGTGATTATAAATGAAATTTATTTTCATTTCTCTTTCTAATAGTTTGTATAGAAACATAACAAATATTTTAGTATTGCTTTTGTATCCTGAAACTTTACTAAATTCATTGATTAGTTCTAAGAGTTTTTTCATGGAGTCTTTAGGGTTTTCTAGATGTAATATCATGTCATCTACAAATAATGACAGTTTTACCTCTTTCTTTCCAATTAAGAAGCTTTTTATTTATTTTTCTTGCCTGACTTTTCTGGCCATCACTTCCAGTACTATGTCAAATAAAAGAGGTCAGAGTGAGCATGTTTGTCTTGCTTCTTTCAGCTTTACTCCATTGAGTGTGATATTAGTGTAGGGTTGTCATATAAGACCTTTAGTATGTTGAGGTACATTCCCTCTATACTTATTTTGTTTAAAGTCTTTAAATGGATGTTTATTTTTTCAAATGTTTTTTTCTGTATCTATTGAGATAATAATATATATTTTTAAAATATTTTATTTAATGCGACATCACAGTAATAATTTATGGCTGTTAAACTATCCTCGCACTGCTGGAAAAAATACCACTTGATTGAATTATGATCCTTTCCATGTGTTTTGAATTCAGTTTTCTAAAATTTATTGAAGATTTTTACATCTATGTTCATCACAGTTATTGATCTGGAATCACATTGTATCATGTCATCCTTGTTTGCTTTTAGTATTAGGGTAATACTGGGTTCATGAAATGAATTTGGAAGTGTTCCATTTTTATTTGCCTCAAGGTATTTTACTTTTTATTTCTCTTTGACTTCATTTTGACCCATTAGTTATTCGATAACATCTCATTTAATGTTCACATATTTTTTAATTTTTTAAAATTTTCTTCTTGTAATTGATTTGTATTTTTTATACCATTGTTATTAGAGAAGATGCTTGATATGATTTGAATCTTCTCAATTTCATTAAGACTTGTTTTGTAACCTCATATATAATCTTTTTTCTGGCAAATGTTCCAAATGCATTTGAAAAGAATATGTAATCTGTTGCTTTTGGATGATGTTCTGTATATATATGTTAAGTCCATCTGATCTAATGTGTCATTTAAAATGCATGTTTTCTTATTGTTTTCTGCCTGGATAATCTTATCTATAAATTAAAGTGAGGTATTAAAGCCCCCTACTATGATTTTCCTGCTCTCTATTTCTCCCTTTAGAACCGTTTATATGTTTAGCTGTTCCTATGTTGGAACATAAATATTTACAAATATTATATCTTCTTGTTGGACTCACCCCTTTATCACTATAATATTTTTTGTTGTCTTTTATTAAAATATTTGTTCTAATATATTTTTTTTGTTTGTTATAAGTTTCAGGCCCTCAGACCAAATCTCTTGGTCAAGCAAATAAGTGTCTTTCATAGAAAAACTAGGGATATATTTTAGTCTACTGTCTGTGCAGTGACCTAGAGTTACCAGTAACGTGTCAAAAACTTTCCCTTCAATTGTTAAAGTTTTACGGCATCCAGGAACACAAGATCTCATGGTCACTGAAGTCAGGTGATCAAAGGACATCCCCTCAGTATCAGCCTCAAAAAACATGACACCAGACACATGTAAAAAGCCTCTCTGGGAGCTCCTGGCAGCTGGAGAGCTTCAGAGGAAGAGTGTAAAGATAGCACTGGCCCTCTCAGATCTCTTAGTCTCTTTAAAGAATTGTCATCAGCCTTTTGAAGTTTGTTTTCATTAGAAGTCTGTCGCTCATTCCACAGATATGAAGATAAGGTAATATACTTCTTTTACAGAAAGTCTTAACTCTTTGGACTGTTGCCTCTTGCTGTGCCCTGGGGATGTAGTCATTTAAGAACTTTTCTTTTCTATTGGTTACAGTCCTGAGGTACATAGAGCCTCACCCTGATGGCCACTAGAACTAGGCAATCTAGGGTGTCCCTTGGGTGGCAATCACAAAAATTGGAGTGCATTAAGAGGGTATAACTTTTGGGAGATATTAGCAAGCTGAAATATGGCAGAAAAAGAGCACAAAATTAGCGTCCCAACTAAAGCAAGACAGAAGGAAACCACAAAGGTGGTACCTGACAGTTTCTCTCCTCAGTACCCCAGAAGGCCCCTAGATATGTGTTAAATTTAGATCAACATTTTAAGATAAAAACAAGCCTCTTTCACAAAGTTTAGGTGCCTGTCAATCTGTTGCTTCTCCACTGGCCCCAGGGGCAAATGAGTCTGAGCCCATGAGCCCTTTTAGATCCATTTCTTAGTTTGACCTAGAGTTGCTGATAAGATGGACACAAACTCCACTGGTTCTCGGACCTAGGTTTTGGGGGGTTTGTCTCTCAAGTACAGGTCTTAAAATTTGGGGTGTCATATGTGGGATCTAAACTCTTTGTTCCTCAGAGAGAAGCTCCAGATTTTGAGTTCCCTCTCAATTGGGTCACTGCACTAGGGGTGGGGTTTATGACGAATCTTTGTTTTAGTTTCTCCTACCTACTTTGATGTGGGTTTTTTTTTTTCTTACTTGCTTGATGTGTAGGAGTCTCTCAGCTAGTTTTTAAGTATTTCCTCAGAGGAAATAGATTCATATATAGCTGTAGACTCAGTGAGTTCATGGGAGGAGGTGACTTGAAGCTCTTTCTGTATCATCATCATGAACCAGAAACGTGGGACTTTCATTTTCAAAGGTTGAGCAGTTTCAGTAAATTGAAGGCTGCTAAAGTATGGAAACACAATTGCCTGTTTCTCATAAGGGCCTGTGAAACCCAAGATAATGTTATACCTACAGTGTTACTATGGGCTGAATGTTTGGGTCATCCCAAAGTTTATATGTTGAAGAGTAATCCTCATGTCATATTTAATGATGGGACATTTGGGAGATACTTAGGTTATGAGGGTGGAACTCTTATGATAGAATTAGTGACGTTATAAGAAAATACATCAGAGACTTGCTTCCTCTCTCTTTATCATGTGAAGTCATGAGAAGAAGATAGCTAACTATAAACAAGGAAGAGAGTTCTCATCAGAGCCTGATTATGCCAGTATACAATTTTAAACTTTCTAAGCTCCAGAACTACAAAATTTCTATTTTTTAAGCCTTCCAAACTGTGGCAATTTTTTATAGCAGCCAGAACTGATTAAGACAAGTATATATTATTATTGACTCGTTAATAGAAAAATTCAGTTTCTATTGTATGCTATATCTACTCTAAATACTAGAGACAAAAACATTCTAAAGAAAAAATAAGAACAACCAACCAACCCAGTAATTAATCATCCAAACAACAAAAAATTCCCGCAGAATCAAACCATAATCCCTTTCCTTATGAAACTTGCAATTTATTGGTAGAAATAAGCATTGGATAAATAATCACACATATGTAAATTTCCAATGCAATATGTCTCTAAAAGTGAAACAAATATCAATAGTAGAACATGATGGAAGAAAATGTGATATACAGAGTGACCCAGAGGATGCCAAAGGAGGGTTCCATGTAGTGCAAAATAAACTTGGGAGGAATACAGAATCAGAGAAATGAGAAGACCCTAAAATGTTTTACTCAAGTGGAAGTAGTATCTGATTGGCATTTTCACAGGTTGTCCTGATGACTTCTTGTCAAAGTAGCAATATAATTCACACTCTCCTGAGCAAGGGCAAGTAAAATATAAAAAAATAATTTAAATCGTTAAATATGGCAGTGGTATACAATAATGTAAATAAGTATACTGAATATTAAACAATGGAAACACACATTTCAAGAGGTCTCACAAAGTCATTATCTGAAAGTCAAGGGTTTGGAGCCAGGAGTATGAAATATATGGTTGAAATTTTTATATTTTAGTCTAAGAGTAAATTTTATTGAGATACTATTTATATACAGTAAAATGCACAAGTCTTAAGCATAGATCAAATAAATTTTTTAAAGTTTTAATATATAATAAACTATTTTAATCAAGAATTATAGAATATTTCTATCATTCTTTTCCAGTAAATACCTTGGAGAAATCACTGCTACTCTGACTTCTCATCAACATAAACAAGAGTTGCCTGTTTTTAAACTTTGTATAAATAAAATCCAGAATGATCTCTTTCTTTCATGACTGGCTTCTTTTTCTTACTGGAACGGTTTTGAGATTAAATAATTTTGCTGCATGCATGGATAATTAGATGTTATTTATTGCTGTATTCTATTGTGTAAATATTACAAAGTATGTCCATTTCTTCTTAGTGGACACTTGAATTGTTTCCAATGGGGGCTATTTTATATAAATAGTTACTGAAAATAATTGAACAAGTCACTTTTATACACATATACATTTCCTTTATTAAAAAAAATCCATTATAGGTAAAGTACATGGTTACCTATATCAAACATTTTAAAATAGTTTTCTAATTTAATTATACAATTTTACAATTATATCAATAATAAATGAAACTCCAGTCACTTCATATTAGCCATTTTGGTACATATGTACTTATATTTCATTGTTTTAATTTGAGTTGAGAATTATGTAGAACAACTTTTCCTATACTTAACAGTTTAGATATATTTTCTTTTGAAGTACCTGTTGAAATAATCCATGAATTTTTAATTGTTTTAGTCTGTCTTTTTTATAGAATTGTAAGAGTTGTAATATTGTTACTATGAGTTGTTTTTCTCCGTTTATGATTTGACTATCACTTAATGTTTTTAGATTAACATGTTTTAATTGTTTCATGTTCTTAATTTTCATGTAATCCAATTTTATCTTTTTTTGTAATCTCTTTGTTAGTTATGAAAAAAAAATCTTAACATCATGAAGATATTCAATCTATTTTTTGAAATGTTTAGATATATAACCTACCTCATATTGTTTGTTTAGTATGCTGTGAGATATTTTAAATGATTTGTTCCTTTTCTACATGGTTATCTAGTTATTCCAGCACCATATATTGAAAAAATATTCTGTACCTCAAAGTTTGCTGAGATTTTTTTTATTTGTTTATATCACAACATCATTAGATTTTATCAATTGTTTATTCTCTTAACATGATGAATTGCATTAATAAATTTAACTTTAGTCTTGTATTCTTTGCATACACTTCTCATAAAATATTATGTATTTTATAAAATTTAATTCAATTTCCTAAAATATTGAAAACATGTTTATGAGAGATACTGACTATAATAATAATTTAGTTTAATATTCTTATAAAGATTTGTTATTAGGGTTAGGCTTGTGTCATTAATACAAATGATGAGATGTGTTCTGTTCTTTTATCTGAAAAACGTGCAAAATATATTTATACTTATTCCATGCATGTTTTGTAGATTTCATCATTGAAGTCATTTGGGCCTGAAAATTCATTTGAGAGAATGTTATTAAATTTTTAATAGATAGGTTATTAAATTTTTAATAGACTATTTAGATCACCTGTTTCTTCTTGTATCTGTTTCAGTAATTTGCATTTTTCAAAGAATATTTCAATTATTTCAATATTATCTAATTAATTTGTATTAACTTTCATAATCTCTTATCATATGATTTTCTACATACTATCTGGTGATGTTTATTATATTTCTTATATTGGTAATTTTTTTTTACTTTTTTATGGATCAATTTTGCTTGGTATTTATCAACCTTTTTTGTTTTTAATAAAAGGTGAATATATATTTTTTAACTTTTCGTGGTATATAAAATGGAGAGAGACATAGAAAAATATGTGTAATTTTTCATATGTAGATTTAAAAGAATTAATTTCCATTTAAGCATTAATTTACTTATTTTTAATTTAGTTTATATTTAGTTATAAATAAAATTTTGCTATTTTATTTATAATCATTCGGTTCAATTTTTTTTTTTTTTGATAGGTTATCCTATCAAAATAGAAATGTCTTTTAGGACAAACTATTTTGAAATGTATAATATAATTTCTAAATATTTTGGTGTTTTTTATTTTCTTGTTTTATTTATTTCTAGTTTTATTTTATTATAGTAAATAGAGTATTCTGTATGATTTTAATCTTTTGAAATTTGTTGGTATTGGTTCTATGGCACTACATATGATTTATTTGGGTGTATTTTCCATCTGCATTTAAAATAATATTATTATTCAGTTTCACTGTTCTGAAAGAGACAATTAGGAAATTGTCTCTTTCTGTTAATATCGCAGTTGTAGCATAGAGTACACATAAGAGGAGCAACAGAAGATCACAATGAGTCCTAATCATGCTACTTGGCCTGAGAAGGATTGATTAATTTTAGAAATAGAACACTTCATATATATTTTCAAAATAATTTTTCAATATGTAGTTTTCTTAGGATACTGTTATTTTCAAATGTCCTCATTCTCATAGAGGTGGATTTTACATTCATAACTGTTAATGTTATTCTAACAATTAAGACATATTCAGTCTTGTTTTTCTTATATAGGTTGTTTTCTCATATTTTTCAGTCTCATTTAGGCCCTTTTCACTATTTTAGTTATAGCTTATTATCATAATCATCTGATGATAACCTCCATATGGCTTCTGCAATTTGAGGAGTTATATAGGCATGTAAAGATTTAAATAGAGCAATTTACTCTGTGCTATCTAATTGCAATGTCATTATGATGCACAATATCTTTTATATTCAAAGCAAGAAACTAATAAAAGTTGTTTTTCTCAAAGGAACAGAATCAAAAAATATGTTTAGTATTTTCTTCAGAAAATAAAAGAGAACTTAGATGTAATAAAATTATTATTTTTTTTGTTTTAACATACTAATAGAGGATTTAAAATATTGTGTTGGAGCCTATTATCAAATGTTCAAATGTCTTTGTGAGTTTAGCATAATTGATATTTGATTATATATTGTTTCATAATTATATTTTTCTTTATTCATTTAAATATTTGTCATTGTAATCCTCATGTGATGGTACAAATGCACTTACTTACTAATATATGTATTAAGTACTTATTAAATGCGAAGATTCATAATAAGGGCATAATTTATCAGTAATTTTATTATCTTATAACCAGGAAAGATATATTCAAATACAATGGTGATTGCTCTGGTAGATGAGTGACTAAAAAAATTATCAGTGATTTTTTTTCAACTTTTTATTAGTTACCTAATACAATGTTACAAAATATCCCCAATCTTAGCATTCTAAAACAACTAATATTTATTGTTTCTCAGTTTGTTTACATGAAGAGTTCAACAGCAATTTAGATTAATGATTCTGACTCGGGTTCTCTCATAGATTATAATTAAGAAATCAACCAGGATTTCAGTTATCTGAAAGATGTCTTACCAACACAACTGTTGGATGCTTGTCTCAGTTCTTTATTTGTTATTAGCAAAAGGCTTCAGTTTCTCACCAAGTGGACTCTTCGTAGAGATGTTAGAGTTTCCTTTTAACAAGGCAGATAGTTTCTTCCAGAGTGAGTGTTCTGAGAGAGATAAATGTCTTTCAGAATTTAGCCTTAGAAGTCACATATCATAATTTCTGCTGTAGTCTATTTTTCACAGAAACCAACTCTAAAATAAAGGGAAGAGGGGACAACACAAGAGCATACAAAACAGGAAATAAAATCAGTAAGGACTATCTTGATAGCTGTCTTTATAGACATATTCAATTTTACATGCAAATATAACTTTCCATAACCTTGTCACAAAGAATTTCATGACTTTCTAAAGTTAAATGATAAAATACAAATTATTTTGCAAAATATAGAAGGCCAAGGGTCAAGGACCATTCTGGCACCTTTTAATAGGTCTATCTTCTGCTCCAGCAATGACTACTCAAGTTTCTATTTCATCACCTCTCCAGTTTCTAGCACACGATAGTAACAATAATGACGATAATGAAAATGTGATGATTATGAATTTTTATACAACCTAATTATGGCATTTTGTCTTAAACATTGATGTAATCACTTTATCTACATTAAATAACTTAGTCCTCAAAATATCTTTATGAAATTTATACTATTATTAAAGTTGAAGAAACAAACATGTAATGGTTAGGTTTACATAACTAGTAAGTAGTGGAAACAAATTAAGAAGGTTAAATTTATATTAAATTTATATTCAGTCACTTTCAATTTTACTAAACTAGTTATAATGATACCATGCCAACTATCCTCTGTCCTTTTCATAAGACAATCTTTATGTCTAGAATAATCATCTGAGTTTCTTAAACTCAGAAATTTCTAACAATTTGGAAATGTTCTAATCACTTATCGAAAAAAGTTCAACTTAAACATTTTTTCTATGATTCCAAATGCTGACTGATGTTCTCTTTCTATTATGGTCCTCGACATTTAATGCATATTCAATTATTTTTCTGGATTTTGTTTTACTTGAAAGCTTTGGTACAAGACTATTAGTTCATTTGTTTATAAAGGATGAAACATAGTACATAATAAATATTTGTTGAAGGATTCACATTGTTATTGGAGGGCATGACATTGAGTTGGTCTTATAAGATTGGTAGCACGTAAAAGGATTGAAATATAAAACAGTAACACATGTATGTCCACAGGAAGGTATTTGGAATGATTGTTCTACTAATGATACCTATTGTGTTTTGAATGCTTACAAGTAAAAGGCATGGTTACAAGCAATTTTTAAATATATCACTTTCAAATTTCCCTGCCATCCTATAGAATCTATAATGTTATTGTTCTTATTTTACAAATGACAAAAATGAGACATATATTATTTAGAAAATGATCTAAAACTTGAACTGTAATTGAGAATCTACACTCTTAGACCAATGATTTGACAAGTTTTGTTATGATTTTGGCCGAGATTTCATTGAGTAGATCATGAAAGGCTATGGAAGACATTTTAACACAGGAATAAATGTTCTAGTAATATATTAGGAAATTTATTATTTTTGATCTGATGAATGAACTGGTTACAGAGAATCTTAAGGCAAACAGTTGCAGTTTATAAGTCATAAACCTTTCATATTGTTATTAACATATTATAGGAAAGAGCATTTTAAATTCTGTTTTCCTCATTGGACTTACACTGCACTTTTCTATGAACCATGAAGCACACAGTAAAAATAATGGACTGAATTACAAAAAAAAAAAAAAATCCTACTTTAGTCTAAATAAGTTAAGTAAATTGTGATGCAGATCTTGGTTGAAATTGTACAGCAATTTTAATAGCAAAGCCTACATAATGCAAACCCAGTTTTCTCAATTCTTTTAGTATCATGTCAATTTAGATATTTCTCTTCAGACCAAAAAATAAGTGTCAGTGCATATTAAATAGACTTTCAAGTGTTTCATTTTGGTTTTGTTTTTAGCACTGAGTCTGTATGTTTCATATGGGGTTTCTAAATTTTAAAATTCTTTAAAAATCATTTTTTATCTTTATACTTTCCAGAGTAGAAAGAAAAATTTTGTATTTTATTTCCTTAAGTGTAAAAAATTCAGATCCATCATGCTAAAATAGTGCAATGTCAGGTAAGAGATATCTTAATAATTTTCTAACATATATTCTAGCAATCTATTTATTATAATAATGAATCTTCTGCAGGAAAACTCAAATTCCAAGTACATACAAGATTACATAAATTTCTCTTCTCTCAAGATGCAGAAAATGAAAGTTATTAGTGACATTTGAACTCTTATGTGGTCTCTCATTTCTATGTTATGTAGTAATACTAAAAAATCTTATGCCATAAAAGTAAGTTTGTTACAAGATTCATGGACTTTGCTAGTGATTTTTTCACCTTTCAGACTCTTTCAAATATGGTTCATATCAATTGTGACACAGAATCATTATGAGATAACCTTGGTTCATGGGAAGTGAATGGGTGGTCTCTGTTAAGTGTTCCTACGTAGCTGACTGTACAATAAGTATCACTATGGCTTGTTTCAATGCTGAAGTCGAAGATCAAATTTGAATAGAGATGAAATTTTATTGTATAATTTTGAGGAAAAAAATCAGATTTCTCTAGCTGAAAATAATATCCTCTCATCAGAGTTGTCACATTAATTTACCTACCCAGCTTTTATGGTATTATCATTTATTTCAGCTATTCACAAACATATTTTTACATTAAAAAAAAAAAATCTTGAGAACAGTATCTTTGTCTTATTTACCTTTGCATTGCACTGATAAAATACCATAATAGATCAAAAATGCACTTATAATGTGACCAAACTTTGTTAAATACATGTGAATTAATTTTATTAAAATGTTGCTATTATTGTCATACGAAAGATAATTTCAGAGAGTATATTTGGACTATTGCTTAAAACAAAGTTATTTTACATGTTGAATTAGTCAGAGTTTAATAAGGGAAACAGAATCATAGGATATATATATTTACTAAGGGATTTATTGCAAGGAATTCATATATGGTAATGTCCGAGTAGTTAAAGTAAGTTTAAAATCTGCAGGCCAGGGCATCAGATACAGGCTGGGACTCTCAGACATAAGCTGGTGCTAATATCCACAGATGGAATTTGTTCTTTTAAGGGAAGCCTCAATTCTGTTTTAAAGGTCTTTCAAATAATTGAAACAGGCCTATATGGATTATCTAGAATAATCTTTTATTTTTGGACTATGAACTTTAATCACATTGACCAAATAACTTCACAGCAAAACCTAAATTAGTCTTTGGATAACTGGAAATTATAGCTTAGCCAAGCCGATGTATAACACTGACCACAACAAAGGTTGATAAAAGTGAGGGTGCTGTTCATATCAAATAGTACTCATTGATTAGGAAATGTAAACCAGTTATTTGACTGACGTAAGCAGTCAGGATGCCAGATCATGTATAGAATAATCAAATAAATCTTCTACCCAAAATATTATTCAGAGTTAGCCAAAATCTACATTACTGTTTTATTTCTCCAGAATTCAAAGTCTGTCCAAGACTTCTGACACCAATTTTAACTTGAAAGATTCATAGGTCACCCTTGCTTTGGAGCACCATATTGTTGAAGTCTATTTTTCTCATAAGGCCATATATCGGCAACCCTTTTCCCACTTGATTTTTCTACCCATGATGACATCCTTCTGTAAGCTCCTATATGTGTCCTGAGACTACTTGGACTTGTAAACAGAAAAAAGTATACCAGATGTTCCAGAGTGTCTCCAAGTTTTGTTTTGAAACTTTCAGTTACCAACTTTCAACTGAACAATATTGAATATTTCTGCTTGCCAGTAAGCACATATTCTTTGAATTAACTTATTTGTTTCAGAAACTGCAAATCATCTTCCTCAACTATGGACTTATTACTGCCCTTAAACATTTTGATTTATTCAGACTTGACTACTTTTAAATAGGATCAAGTGACTACAAATCTTATATATATATATTTTTTTTTTATAAAACTAGGGATTGACTAGACCATTTTCATAGCAGAAAACAAGTTCATGTGAAAGTTGAGCAAGAGCAATATTCCTCTCTCTCTCATTAATTAAAAAGATAGGCTTTTCACAATAATCAGCAGAGTGTGTCAGCAAGTAGGCACTGCAATGATCATTAATTTTGTACTATTCCAACTGAATTTGAAATCTGGTCACTGAATCTCAGCCATAAGATGAAAAATATTCAGTACTGGAAAACCATATAAGGCTGATGCACTTAGCAAATGATGAGCCTGTGAGTAATTATTTTCTATGCTGTTTTTTGTGGTAACTCAAAGATGTAACAACTCTTTGGACTTTATTAAGTCTTTGAAAAAGACTTTAAAAATTTCACATACCACAAAGGATTATCATCTCAGATCGAAGTTCACAGCATGGGAAAACCTTTCTAAATTGTCTTGGTATGGTGTTTCTCTAACTTCACATAATTGACATTTTCCTATTTGACCCTTGTAGAAAATTATGTTTTCTGCCTTTAGACATCAATGTAACTGGAAGTAATGTGCATTGTCAATTATGGAACTGTGTTGTTGGTGATCAGTGTTTGTAAACAGAGAACATTAAAAATGCAATCTTTGCAAAACAAAATGCCACTTTATTTCTGGATGAAGAAAAATAGCACAGAAATATAGGGAATAACAAGCAGCACTGTTTATAGAATATAACATGTATTTTCATCTTAAAGGAGGTAGCAATTACTTATATGGAACAAAACTATTCAATACATAATGGAGATCACAATAAGAAAGGAAAAATATGTTCATATTAAGATAATACATTGTTAGATACCACTAGGTAATTATAGGACAAGAAAAAAAGTATATGTCCTAGTTTTTAAAGACAAATAAACAAAAATTTTCTGCTTTCTGTATCCACAGTGCTAATTTTAAGATCCTTTGCATAACGATAATCAAAAGGATTTCAGTGCTCAGAGTCCACAATTTTATAACCCTCTATTAACAACAAGTAATTAGAGGCGAGGGACAGAAAAAGTTAAAAAGTAGAAAATAAACTGTATTTGGTACTGCTACTGTTGTAAAAAAAAACATGGACTATGTTCATCATAATTATACTTTTTACGATAAAATAGCAAATGGCAGCTTTCATAAAAGTATCAATCTTATTTTTCATTTCAGTGTGAATGTGTGTAATCTACTGCTGTTTTCCACTGTATAATTGTTGTTATATTGTTATCCAGGACTTGCATTTTCATCTTATTAATGATGCTTTTCAATAAATAGAAATCTAACGTATTATTTCTCTTTTACTGTTGTTCATACTTTTTGTATCCTGTCAAAGGAAACTATGCCCACCCTGAATTTATAAATATTTTCTACTAGGTATTTTAGAGTTTTAACACTTACATGTAGATATTTTATCAAGTTTTAGTTAATTGCTGTGCATAGCCTCTGTTAATGGTCAAGATGTATTTTTGCCTATCAAGAATTCTAGTTGTTACAGCACCATTTGTTAAAAAGATTTTTCTTCTCTTTCTGAATTACTTTAGCAACTTTGTTAAAATCAATTGATCACATATGACTGGGTCTATTCTTAGACTATTTTTTTCATTGATCTATACATCTACCCTTATTTTAAAGTAAGTGTTGAAATCAGGTAGTGGAATCTTACATCTTTTTCATCTTTATCAATATCATTTTGGCTATTATAGGTTACTTACATTTCCATAAATATTTTTAATCAGTTATCAATTTCTATAACTGCTTGGTGGACCTTGATTGGGACTCTATTGAATAAATATGTCAACTGTAAAATATTAATATCTTATTCATATTGGGTCTTCTTTCCTTGAAAATTATATATATTTAGGTCCCTTGTAATTTCTGAATTTTGTAGTTTTTCAGTTTTTTAACATATTTTGTTTAATTAGTCCTTAAATATTAAATTTTATTTCTTAGATCTTCATGTCCCAGACATCTATTGCTTATGGACAGAACTTTAATTAATTTAGTAAAGTGATCTTGTATCCTGTGATCATGCTAGTCTAATATGTTAGTTTATGGAGGACTTCTTGGATTTTCTCTACACACATAATCACATGACCTGTATATTAAAACAAGTTTACTTCTTTATTTCCAATCTGTATATACCATATTTCTAATTTTTGTCTTATTGCACTGGCAAAGAATCCCACAACATATTGTATAGAAATGAAGAGAGTGAAAATTCATGGCTTAATCACTATTTTATAGGAACATTTAAGTGACTTTCCCTTAAGTATGATATAAAGAATAGGCATGTCCCAAATCCCACTTATTGGAAATGAGATTTTTTCTTAATTGTATTGTTTTCAACATCATATCTAAGAACTTTTCTCACTAATTTGAGTTCCAAAAGTTCTACTTTTTAAACATGTCTATGACATATTTTGCACTAATTTTATGTATGAAGTGAGAGGTTTAATATGTTTTTGTATGTGGATATACAATTATTAAATGTATTTCTTTAACATCTACCATTTTCCACAAATTTTCTTGGTACTTTTGTACAAAATCAGTTAATTATGTTATGAGGATACATTTCTGGACTCTCAATTCTATTCCATATATCAATATGTATATCTTTTAAACCCGTACCACACAGTGTTGATTAATGTAGATTTATACTATAAAGTAAGTTTTGTAATTAGGGAATATAAGCCTTCTAATTTTGACTGAAAACTAGCCTGCTGCAATTTTGATAGAGATTTTATTGACCATATAGGTCAATTTAGGGAAAATTGCCATCATAATATTGAGTTTTCTAATCTACAAACATGGAATATCTTTCCATTTATTTAAATTTTTAAGTTATTTTACTAATATTTTACAGTTTCCAGTATACTAGTCCTGTGCTTCCTTTGTTGAATTTAGTCCTAAGTATTTTATTTTATTTTTTTCACTGTATGGCTGGAATTGATTTTTCAGTTCATTTTCAGATTTTTATTGCAAATAATTAACAATATAAAATTTACATATCGATCTTATATATAGTAACATTACTAAATTTATTTAGTAGTCCTAGTAGAGACTACCTTAGGATTTGCTTCTTCACAATCAAGTTGTCTAAAAAGGATGACATTTTTGCTTCTTTCTTTCCAATAAGGATACCTTTTAATACCTTACTTTTTTTTTTAACCTTCTTTCTTCACTCCCCACTCATCTCACTGATATCATTGGCTACAATTTTCTATACAGTGGTGAATAGAAGTGACAAAATCAGACATCTGAGGGGACACATATTCAGTCTTTACACTTGAATATGTCATTACCTTTAAATATTCATAGATATACATTGTAAGGTTGAGAAAGATCTTTCAAATTTCTAGCTTACTGAAAGTTTTAGGTCCACAGCAAAATTGAGAAGAAAGTGCAGAGATTTTTCATTACCTCACCACCACCACCACCACCACCACCAATACCGTACATACATATCCTTCCCTAATATCAACATTCTTCACCAGAGTGGTACATTTGTTACAATTGATGAACCTACACTGACACAGCTTTACCATTTAGAGTTCACTATATGAATCACTCTTGGTGTTGACATTCTACGGGCTTGGGCAAATGTATACTGGCATGCATCCATCATTATAATGTCATATAGAGTAGTTTCACTGATGTAAAAATCATTGGGCTTCATCTATTTATCTCTCCTTCTCTAATCTCTGGCAACCACTTATATTTTTACTATTTCCATAGTTTTGCTTTTTCTAGATTGTCATATAGTTAGAATTATACAGTATATATAGCCTATTCAGGTTGGCTTCTTTTAGTTAGTAATATTCACTTAAATTTCTTAAATTTCTTTTAATGGCTTAATAGATTTTTTTTTTTTTTAGTATTTAATAATTGCATCGTTTAGATATACCAACATTTATTTATCTTATTACAGACTGAAAGACATCTTGGTAGCTTCTAAGTTTTAGCAATAATGAATAAAGCTGCTATAGATATCTGTGTGCAGATTTTTGTATGGACATAATGTTTTCAACTTTTGGAGTGAATACTAAGGAGCAAAATTGCTGGTTTGCATGGTATGAGTATAATTTTCTAAGAAACTACCAAAATTGTCTCCCAAAGTAGCTGTATACTATTTCACATTTCTACTAGTGTCACTGTTGAGGTGATGTGAAATCTGGCATCACCCCAGCAGTGTAGGAGAGGAGGAGGAGGTAGATAGTAGACGGTGGCGTTGTTGTTGTTTCTTGGTTCTTCCCTGCTGATGCAGTAAAGAATTACAGATCGATGAGATTTAGAAAAAGTAAGATTCATTGAAAGTACATTTAAGAAAGAGATGGGTCTTGCTAGGGAAAGCTGCTGAAATGTGAAGGTCTGTTTATATTTGGACCTTGATGGGAGGGCCTAGATGATCTGTATGTGAGGTCACCTTGACTGACAGTTGGCTGCTATATAACTTTTTGCCTACTGCGCATGTACTTATCAAGAATTCAGTCTGTAATAATTAGATTCATTAACTTCTAGGCATAGTTATGATATTCTAATGATGATATAATGAAGCTGAAGTTATGGGCAGTACTTTGTATGCATGTATTTGTAGCCGGTTTAGCCAGCAGATTTTATGGCCTTTGTGCTCTAGGATTTGAGATAATATATAACCCTGAAAGGGAAGTAGTTCTGGGAGGTCCTTCAAGGAAAGTTTCTGTGGTTACAGAGCTGGGCCTTAACTCCTGTCACTCATGCCTAACTAACTACCTAACATTAACAATGAATGTTTCTGTCACTCTACATCATTGTCAACATTTAATGGTAGTGTGATGTATTTTGTTCATTCTAATTCTAACAGACTTTTGGGAGTTAGTGGGAGGAAGTTTTTTGTCTTTTATTAAGATTATGTTTTACATTAATTAATTTTTGGATGTATACCAACCTTGCATTTCTATGACAGGTCATAATTGGTCATGCTGTATAGTAAACTTTACAGGTTGCTAAATTTGGTTTGATACTACTTTGTTAAGGATTTTTGCATCTATAATCATAAGGAATATCAGTCTGCATTTTTTGTTGTTATTGCTATTTTCTTTTTTTTTTTCTTATTATGTTTCTTTGTCTTTGGTCTTAGATTAATACTGTCTCCTAATAGATGTTGAGAAAGTGGTTCATTCTCCTCATTTTTTTTTTCTTGTACTGTTATTTTTTTCTACTTTAAATGTCTGATACACAGGCATACCTTATTTTACTGAACTTTGCTCTATTGCATTACACAAGTGTGTTTTTACAAATAAACGTCAAGACCCTTCAACAGCAAAAAAGATTATGACACACTTTATTACAATACTCACTTTATAATGGTGGTCTGGAACCACCAAACCCACAATATCTCTGAAGTGTGAACCCATCTGGGCCTAGACTTGTCTTTGTGGGAAATTTTCTAATTAACAGTACTTTTTTTTTTTCAATTTGTTGTAGGTTTATTTATATATGTATTTCTAATCAAGTCAGTTTTAGTCATTTGTGCCATTTGTAGCATATAGTTATTTTTCCTTCCTTTTTATTTATTTATTTATTTATTTTTATCTTGACTGTCATAAGAATTTTCTGCCTAGGAGAAATGCATGTGAATATTTTTCCTACCATTATCTTAAATAATCACAAATATGGAAAATTGAGGACAAACTAGTTATTTCCTACACAACATAGTCTATATTAAAGTATCTTGAAAAAGATAATTCTTCACAGATATTCATACTTGAAAGATTTGTCGAATTTGACTTTTATTTTAAAAACATAAAATATTATATTTGATACATACGAGCAAACAAACTCAGATTGTAATAGGATCAAGCGATTTCCCTAACTTTCACAACCTATGCATTAACTTTCTAAAATGGTCTTTCAAGTACCATGTAAAAATCATTTTGTCATCATATTTGATGATTATGCCCAGATAACATATGTTCAAAATTTAGAGCTCCATAAAATCTTCACAAAAAGTTGTTGCTTTACAAATAAATATTTTTCCTGTAAAAACATTTACATGCACAAATATTTATATGTTTTGTCACAAATGTTTAGGAGATTAAGGAAATTATAATATACCTTTTTTGACAGAATAAATGTCTTATTCTAAAATAAAAACAATTGGGTTTTATTTAGGATCTATATAATAATAATTAATGATTCAGTAGCTATGAAATAGTTTCCTTATGTTACACTGAAGTCTTACTAAAATATATTACTTGGAAGGCTGTAGCATGAGGGGATTACTTGTGTAGCTTATAAAGATGAAGACACTTATAATGTAGTACCTCTATAAAATAAATTGTATTGAAAAAATTCAAGAAATCATAATTTTCCACTTTAGAATAAAAAATATATTGAAGATTCAGAAATTCTCTTTATAATAAAATTTTGGCAAAGCTTTGACTCCTTCCATACTAGGAATTGGGTCAGGGTGAAAATCAGGAATGGGGTACAGAGTCTACAGAACCCTACTGTTTGATTGATATCGTATATTGAATGGGCGTGAGTTTTAGTCCAATGTATATAGAGACTCATCCAGGAGTACAGCAGGGTTCTGAAAGACTGGTATAGACTCCTGTTGAGTTTATAATCTGTAAATGTTAAGTATTCAGGGCATGCTACTTGGCTGCTCTTAACCAAAGTCAGACAAGAGTTTAGTTCACTGTATATCATTTAACTTCAATAAACATTTATTCAGTCCATTACATTGACAGTATTATGCTAATGGAAAGATACAGAATTATTAAGTAATAATCCATTTATGACCTGGAATAGTTTATTATTTCTTAAAATGTGGTATCATTTATTAAGGACTAGACTGTAATCAGTGTTCTCTTTTGTTGCTTTATTTACCTACATGCCATGTCAAGTTCTTATAAATGAGGAAATAGAAAAAGTGTAAGTGTTCTCTGATATATATATATAACACAAAAAAGCATTTAAATGCGAAAAAGCAAGATATTTGTATGTTCTATATTTTCATGCTTTAAAAACTAAGTAGCAAGTATTGCATATTTTAAATGACTTTCTCCTACTCTTTGAGGACTTTATTTTCATTGTATTAAGTATAAGAATGCATTTGTTTCTCAGATATAAATTAAATGTCCTCATTTTATCTAAAAATTTAATTGCTATATAAAAATACAAATTTCTAATGAATATAGATTATCTGGTGGCTTAAGTCTGTTATAAGAAATATTCATGTGAGACAAATCATATTTAGATTATTTATTGATGTTCCTAGAATTCAAGTTAAATTTTTTTCATATAAGAGTTATACATTTAATGGCCTTTGGTAAGTATAACCCATTCCCTCTAAGATCTAAAAGGTGGAGTCCTCTGGCTAGGGTTATTTCTACCAAAGAAACTTCTTTGATGGGCTTTCTTTAAATCTGAATTTATATTTTATTTATACTCTTTTTATGATCATTTTTTATTAAAATGAATAAACATTTTCTTCTTTATATATGTTTAAATTTGTAAGTTCTAATAACAAATATTGCCTTGGCCTGCTATTTATGTATGCATATGTCTATATTTTTATCAAACTTCTGTTACTTAGTTATTCTTGTATGAACATATAGCAAGCAGGCAATCTACCCTATATTAAAAACTATACCTATCTTTTGAAACACCAATTTCCTACAATCATAGAGTAACAGAGAAGAAACTTACCCTTTTTCTATAAGTATATAGAAACTTGGACAACATATATGAAATAGCTTAAATACTTTACAGACTGAACAACAGACAACTCAAAATAATGATTCTGAGTAAAGCAAAACAAAAGAGATGAGTCCTGTGATTGTCCTGGTTTACTGCCTGGGAAGAGATTTCAGGCTGCAGGGAAATAGAACCCATAGAGATTCCAGTGGTCTGACTGAACTTAGGAGACAGGAACCATGGATTGAAGAGCCCAAATCAGCCAGAATTTGTAAAACAAATACCAAATATGAAGGATGAAGCTCAAAGGTGCTGCACAGAGCTAAACAAAACTGCAGAGAAAACCACTTAAGTTTGGGGCTGATGATTGATTTGTATTTGTCTGAGAAAATTCTTTTATAGAAAATTTATAGTTTCACATTTTAAATTTAGGTCTGTAACTTATTTTGAGTTGATTTTTGTGAAGGGTGTAAAGTCTATGTTTAGGTTCATTTTTTTTTTTTTTAATGTGGATGTCCAGTTGTTCCAGGATCTTTGTGGAAATATATCTTTTCTCCATTGTATTGCCTTGATCCCTTGTCAAAGATCAGTTGACTATACATGTGGACCGATTACTAGGATCCGTGTTCTATTTCATCGATCTTTTGTTTATTCTTTCACCAATGCCATACTGTTTATTACTGTAGCTTTATAGTAAATATTATAGTTAGTGTCAGTCATCCAACTCTATTCTTCTTCAATAGAGTGTTGGCTATTCTGGGTCTTTTGCTTTTTTGTATAAACTTTAGAACACTTTGTCAACATCCACAAATAATTTGCTAGGATTTTTATTGGAACTATATTGAATCAAGTTGGGAAAAACTTTCATCTTGACAATACTGAGTCTTTCTATTCATGGACATAAAATAGCTCTCCATTTATTAAGTTATTTGATTTAATTTACCAGTTTTATGGTTTTCCTCATATAGATCTGATACATTTTTATTGTTTTTATGCCTACATATTTTTGAAAGTTCTAATGTAAATGGCATTGTGATTTTAATTTTACATTTCACTTATTCATTGATAATATATAGAAGAAAATAGACTTTTGCGTATTAACTTCGTATCCTAAAACTTTGCTATAATTGTTTATCAGGTTTAGGATGGATTGATTGATTTTTGTCAATGCTTTCAAATTTTCTACATAGGAAGTTGTGTCATCTGTGAAAAAAGACATATGTATATTTCAATCTGTATACATTTTATTTTTTTCTTGACTTATTAAATCATAAGAAATTCCAATACAATGTTGAAAAGAAGTGGTGACAAAGGCAGTCCTTGCATTAATTCTCATCTCAGTGGAAAACCTTCAAGTTTCACATCACTAAGTGTGATGTTAGCTGTAGGTGTTTTGTAGATATTTTTTATCAAGTTGAAGTTTCTATACGTTAATGAAAATTCTTATCATGACTGAGTAATAAATCTTGTCAAATGCTTTTTCTGTATCTAGTGATATGATCATGTGATTTTTATTTTTTAGCCTTTCGATGGATTACATTAATAACAAAAATTTTTATTCAGCCTTGCATACCTAGAATAACATCCACTTGTTTGTGGTGCATAAATCTTTTTGTACATTGCTGGATTTAATTTGCTAATTTTTTAGAGGAATATTACATCTATGTTCATGAGAGATACTGGTGTGGACTTCCCTTTTTTATAATGTCTTTTTCTTATTTTTGTATTAGAATGCTGGCCTCATACAATGAATTAGGAAGTATCTCTCTGCCTCTATCTTCAGAAAAAGATTGTGGAGAGTTGTAATTTCTGCCTTAAATGTTTGGTAAAATTTACCAATGAACACATCAGAATCTGATGCTTTCTATTTTAAAAGGTTATGAATTACTGATTCAATTTCTTTGCTAGATATAGGCATATTTAGATAGTCTATTTCTTCTTGTGTTAATTTTGGCAAATTGTGTTTTCTAAGGAATTGATGCATTTTATTTAGGTTGTTAAATTTGGGGGAATAAAGTTGATCATGGTATTCTTTTATTATCCTTAATGTCTGTAGGGTTCATAGTGATGCCCTCTTTCTCTTTTCTGATTTTTCTAATATTTTTGATATTTGTATACTCTTTTATTATACTATCCTGGACAGAGGATAATCTATTTTATTAATATTTTCAAAAGAACCAGAATTTTTTAGGTTAAATTTTTGTTTGACATTCTGTTTTCAGTTTCGTTGACTTCTCTAATTATTATTTCTGTTCTGCTTACTTTGCATTTAATTTGCTTTTTATTTTTATCCAGTTTTCCAAGGTAAAAAATTTAGATTACTCTTTTTAGATATTTTTGTTTTCTAATGTATGCATTCAATCTATAATTTTCCCTCTAAGCACTGCTTTTGCTGCATCTTATAAATTTGATAAGATGTGTTTTCATTGAAATATAGTACAGAATATTTTAAAATTTCTGTTGAGATTTCTTCTTTCATTCATGTTATTTGTGTGTTATTTAAATAACATGTTTTCCATGAATATGGAGATTTATCAGTTATATTTATGTTATTGATGCCTAATTTAATTTCATTTTGATCTGATAGACACACTGTCAGATTTATATTTTTTTAAATTTGACGTATATTTTGTGGCCCAGAATGTGGTCTATTTTGGTCAATGTTCCCTGTGATTAGGCAAAAAAAAACAAAAACAAAAACAAACAACCATGTATGCTGCTAGTGTTTGATGAAATGGTCTATAGATATCAATTACATTAAGTTGATTGTTGGTGGTGTTGATTTCATCTAATCTGATTTTCTGCCTGCTAGATCTGTCCATTTCTGACAGAAGGTTTCTGTTCACTCTTTAACATGAATTCTTGGTGAATGATACTTCATAATTTTAATACAGTCCAATGTATCAGTTTTTTCTTTGTGTTTAGTAATTTTTATGAAGGCATGTTCATGAAGATATTTTTCAGTCTTAAATTCCAGATGATTTTTTCTTACTATCTTCATTTAAATTCCATGTATATCTTGTAGCACAGTTCAATATGAATAAGCTAGCTGACACAGAACCATTTGTTAAAATATAGCATGCTTTGATTAAACTACAGTGATATCTTACAAATCAGATAACTCTATATTTGACTTCTTTTATTACTAAGAGCTTTATTGAAATATAATTTATAGAAAAACAACATTTTTATCCTTTTATCATCTTCCCACAAAGAAATACTCTACCCAATAACATATTTCATTCCCCTTTTTCCACAGCCCTATATTTCTAACCTCCTCCCAGTCCCTAATTAGGGTATACTTTCTATTTTGATAGATTTGCCCCTTCTGGGCCTTTCATAGTAACAGAATTATACAATATAATTTTTATGTTTTTTTACACTTAGCACAATATTTTCCTGGTTTGTCCATCTTGAAGCATGCATCAATTCTTCATATTTTATGGAAAATAATATTTTATTGTACACATGTACTATATTTATTTATTTCTCGGTTGATGGACATTGTTGTTTTTAATTTTAAACTTTTATGAATAATTCTGCTATCTGAGCCTGGGTTTTCTTAGTAAAAAAATATTATTTCAATCTTTTTACTTGTGATAGTTCTCTTAAGATTTTATATTTACTCTTGAGACAAATTTGGTAACTTGTGTGTTTCTTAAAAAAATGTCCATTTCATCTCATTTTTTGCATACATTTTATAGTATTTATTTATAATCATTTTTTATTTTAAAACTTTCTATAAATACAGTAGTAATATCTCCTCTTTCACTTGAAATTTTATTACTCTGAATCATCTCTTTTTTTTAATTTGTGAGTCTTGCTAAAATTTGACAATTTTGTTAATCTTTTCAAGAAACTAATGTTGTGTTTTGTTAATTTCTTTCTATTGTTTTTCTTTTTATTATTTTATTTATCTTTGCTCTAGTCTATTTTCTTTTTTCTGCTTACTTTGGGTTTGTTCTTCTTTTATGCTATGTTTTTAAATTGAAAAGTTAATGTTTTTAGTTTTATATTTATTTCATATAGGTATTTATGGCTTTTCATTTCTCTATAGACATTTTATTGGATACTATCAGTTTCAATATATTTTATTTTGTTTTTTATTCATATCAAAGTCCTTTTGTTGTAATTTTTTCTTTGATCAATTAGTTAGGAGTGTGTTATTTAATTTTTACATATTTGTGGATTTTAAATTAGCTTCTGTTATTAAGTTCTAATTTCTTTGTGCTTGGGAGATCATATATCGTATGATTTCAGTTCCATATAAATTTATGGAGACGTTTTATGTCCTAGCATTTGGTCTTTCCTGGAGAATATTCTAGGTGCAATTAAGAAGAAAATGGATTCTGCTGTAATGAAGTGGAGTATTTTGTAGCTATCTGCTAGGTCCATGTGGTTTACAGTGTTAGTCAATTGATCTGCTTTCTTACTGATCTTCCTCCCAGTTGAACTATCCATTATTGAAAGTGGAATATTCAAATCTTCAAGTATTATTTTCCAATTGTCTGTTTCCACCTTAAATTCTGTCAGATGTTGCTTCATGTATTTGGGAGCTCTGTTGTTAGATGTATATTAACTTATGATTATTATGCTTTCCTGATATATTGACTCATTTTGTTATAAAATATCCTCCTTTTTTTCCAATTAATATTTTTGCTTAAAGTCTTTTAGTCTAATATTGCTACCCTTTCTCCCTTTGGGGTACCATCTGCATTTCTTCCATCTGTTTACTTTCAGACTACTCATGTCTTTATGTCTAATGTGTGACTCATCTTCAGCATATAATTACATTTTTATTATTTTTATTTTTTTATTTAGTCTGACAAGCTTTGTTTTTTTATGAGTGTTCAGCTCATTTACACTTAATACAGTTATCTATAAATTAAGATCTACATTTGTCATTTTATTATTTGATTTTTTTTATATTCTGTGTTTGTATTTCTCTATTTCTTCATTACTGCCTATTTTTGTATTAAATAGGTATCACTAATACACAACATTTGTTACCTTATTGCTGCTTTTACTCTTTTTAAAATTCAGATGTAATTAACATATAACATTACATCGTTTTCAGGTGGAATTCACAATATTTGATATTATATATATTATGAAATAATAATCACAGTAACTCTAGTTCACATATGTCACCAAACATAGATACAAAAATAAATATTTTTCTTGTAATCAAGACTTTTAAGATATACCCTTTAGCAATTTTCAAACATATAATCCAGTATTATTAAATATGATCATGATGTTGTACATTACATCCCTATGACTTATTTATTTTATAACTGGAAGTTTGTATCTTTTGATTCCCTTCATCCATTTCATCTATCCTCAACACCCACCTTTGCAACCACTAATTTTTTCTGTTTCTATTAACTTGGTTTTAGTTGTTTTTGTTTTTGTTTTTTTTAATTTCACATATAAGTGAGATCATCAGGTATTTGGCTTTCTCTGACTTATTTCACTTAGCATAATGTTCTCAAGGTCCATCCATGTTGTCAAAAGTGGACACAATTCATTCTTTTACATGGCTGAGTAACATTCTAGTGTGTGTGTGTGTGTGTGTGTGTGTGTGTACATACTGTAATTTCTGTATATGTATTCATTTATTCATAGACACAAGTTATTTTCATATATTGGCTATGTAAATAATGCTGCATTGCACAAGGAGGGTGGATATATCTTTTTGAATTAGTGTTTTTCTTTTCTTTGGATAAATGCCCAGAAGTGGAATAGCTAGATTATCTGGTAGTTCTATTTTTAATATACTGAGAAATTCTATATTGTATTCCATAGTGACTGCACAAATTTACCATCCCACCAATAGTGCAAAAGGGATCTCTCTTTTTCATATCCTTGCCAATATTTATTATTTTTTGTCTTTTTGGTAATAGCCATTCTAACAGCCTGAGATTATATCTCATTGTGGTTTTTATTTTTATTTTTATTTTAGCTTTGTTGAGCACCTTTTAATGTACCTGTTTACTTTGGAAAAATGTCTATTTAGATTATCTACCTATGTTTTAATCCCATGGTTTAATCCCAGATTGTTTGTGGGTTTATTGTTTGTTTACTTCTTTGTTTTACTATTGAGTTATTTATAAATTTTGAATATTAACCCCTTATCAGGTATATGATTTGAAAATATTTTCTCCAATTTAGAGGGTTGCCTTTTTACTTTGTCGATGACCTCCTTTACTGCGCAGCTTTTAACGTGGTCTCACTAGTTTACTTTTGCTGCTTTCGTTTTTGATGTCACATCCAAGAAATTATGTCCAGTACTGATATCAAAAAGCTTACTCCTATGTTTTCTTCTAAGAATTTTATGGTTTCAGGTCTTACATTGAAATCTTTAATTTATTTTGAGTTATTTTTTGTGTGTGATATACGATGTAGTCTAGTTGCATTCTTTTGCATGTGTCTTCCAATCATATTAACATTATTTATTTCAGATTCTATACTTTTCCGATTACATACTCTTGGCTGCTTTGTTGTAAATTAATAGTCCATATATGTGTGGCTTTATTTCTGAGCTTTCTATTCTCTTTCATTGATATATGTGGCTGATTTTATGCCAATACTATACTTTTATTATTACCATAGCTTTGTAATATAGTTTGAAATCTGAGCTCAAAGACTGCACTGTGATGCCTTCAGCTTTCTTTCTCTTTTTCAAGGTTGCTTTAGCTCTTGGAGGTCTTTTATATTTCTATACAAACTTCTGAATTGTTTGTTCTACATCTGTGAAAAAAATGCCATTGGGATTTTGATATGGATTGTATCAAATCTGTAGATTGCTCGGGGAAATATAATTATTTAATAATATTAGTTCTTCCAATAAATGAGCATGAAATGTCTTTTTTATTTGTGCTATCTTCAATTTCTTGCATCAATAGTTTTTAGTATATAGGACTTTTGCATTCTTGGTGAAATTTTTCCTAAGTACTTTATTCTTTTTAAAGCAATTATAAATATTTTTTTTCTTAATTTCTCTTTATGATAGTTTATTAGTATATAGAAACACAAGAGATTTTCACATGTTGATTTGTATCCTGCTAATATTTTGTTAAGAATTTCTGCATCTATGATCATCAGGGATATTAACCTATAATTTTCTTGTGATGTCTTTGTCTGGAGTGGTATCAGGGTAATGCTGGGCTTGAAAAATGGTTTTGGAAGTGTTTCTTTCTCTCCTATTTTTGAAAGAGTTTGAGAAGGATTAGTATTTGAATGTTTTGTGGAATTCTTTAGTGAATTCATCTGGTTGAGGACTTTTGTTTATTGGGAGGTTTTTGATTACTGACTCAATCTCCTTAATAGTAACTGGTCTATTCAGATTTTCTATTTCTTTATGATTCAGTCTTGGAAGGTTGTATATGTTTAGGAATTAATTCCTTCTAGTTGTACAATTTATTGATTTATAAATGTTTATGGTAGTTTTTAATGGTACTTTTTATTTTTGTGATATCAATTGAAACATCTTTTCTTTTTTAGCTTTATTAACTTGAGTCTTGTCTTTCCCCTGCACCATGAGACATTTGTAAATTTTTTTTCAAAGTATCAGTTTTTGGTTTCATTGATCTTTTCTATTATATTTAATTTTTTTTTCACTCTGATCTTTATTTCCTTCATTTTCTAGTATTATGGTTTGTTCCTCTATTTCTAGTTCTTGAGGTGTTAGGTTGTTTATTTGAGAGTTTTCTAGTGTCTTGAGGTAGGCATTTACCACTATGAACTTTGTTATAATGGAATGCAAAAAAAGCAGTTCTAAGTTTTAGTATTTTCATTTCTATTTTCACAGGTCTCAAGATATTTTTTGATTTCTCTTTTGATTTCTTCATTCTCCCTTTGGTTGCTCAGCATATGTTGTCTAATTTCTACATATTTATAAATTTTCCAGTTTTCTTCTTGTAATTGATTTTGGTTTCATAACATTGTAGTCAGCAAAGATGCTTGATAAATAATAATAAAAAAAAATCTCCTTAGATTTATTAAGAGTTGTTTTGTGGCTTAACATACGATGTATTCTGGAGAATGTTTCATGTACACTTGAGAAGAATGTATACTCTGATGCTATTGGATATAGACTTTTATATGAACTATAAAGTAATTATAGTCTAACTTGTTGTTTAAGGCCTATGTTTCCTTATTAATTTTCTGTCTGGATGACATCCATTGATAAAAGTGAGTATTAAGATTCCAACTATTATTGTAATGTTGCTTATTTCCTCAATTTGGCCTGTTAATATTTGCTCTACAGATTTTGATGTTCTTATGTTAGGTACATAAATATTTACAAATGTTATATCCTTTCGTTTGATTAACCCCTCTATCATTATGTAATGACCTTCTTTGTCTCTTACTAAGATTTTTGTTTTAAAGTCTATTTTGTCTGTTATAAGTATAGTTACCTCTCCCTCTCCCCCCACCCCCACCCCAGCTTTCTTTTAGTTTTATTTGCATGGAACATTTCTTTTCCAACCATTTACTTTTAGTCTGCCTGTGCCTTTAAATCTAAAGTGAGTCTCCTGTAGGCAGCATGTAGATGAGTATTCTTTTTTTGTTCTGTTTTATTTTATTTCTTAATCAATTCAGATACTCTAGTCTTTTGATTGGAGAATTTAGTCTGTTTACATTTAAAGTGAGTATTAATAGACATGCTTATTGTCAATTTGTTAATTGTTTATTAGCTGTTTTGTAAATCCTCTGTTCCTTTCTTCCTCTAATTCTCTTCCCTTGTGGTGTGATGACTTTCATTGTATGCTTAGATTCCTTATCTTTTGGGTATTTATTATGGGTTTTACCTTGTGTTAACTTGAGGCTTACATATAATACAGTATATTTAGAAAAAGTCTATTTTAAGTCTATAATAATTTGTTCGAAGTTATTTTAAAGCTCCAAATTTTTAATCTCCTTTCTCGTGTTTTATGTTTTTGATGTCACATTTTACATCTTTTTATCTTGTGCATCCCTTAACGATTATTGCAATTACAGTTACTTATACTATATTTGTCTTGTCGCCTGAATACTTTTTGTGTAGCTCTAGGTTCATCCTACTAGAGATTCTCTGCTTCCTGTATCTGGATATTTTTTTTTCTTCCCCAGGTTAGAAAACTTTTCAGCCATTATTTCTTCAAGTAAGTTTACTGTTCCTTTTTTTCTCTCCTTCTTCTGGGACCTCTATAAAGTAATGTTAGTCTGTTCAATGTTTTCCCCTAAGTTCTTTAACCTGATACTTTTTTTTTTTTCTTTTTGCTTCTCTGACCATGTGTGTTCCACTGGCTTATCTTTAGTTCACTGTTCCTATTTTTCTGCTTCTTCTAGTCTGCTGTTGAAACTCTGTAGTCTATTTTTCAATTAAGTTATTGTATTTTTTAGCTCTATGACATCTATTTAGTACTTTCTTATACTTTCTGTCTCTTTGTCCAAGTTCTAACTTTGTTCAACTATTCTTCTCCCCGGTTTGGTAAGCATCGTTATGATGTTTTTAACTCATTATCAGGTAAACTATTTATCTGTTTCATTAAGGTTTTTGTTTTTTTATGAAGTTTTATCTTGTTCTTTCATTCGGAATATATTTATTTTTATCCTCATTTTGGTTAACTCTGTGTTTGTATCTATGTATTAGATAAAAGCCACATGCTAGTTTTGAAGTAGTGGCCTCCTATAAGTGACAAACATTATTCTAACTTGCCCTAGCTGCTGGTTGCCTCTCAAACCTTTGTTATTGTCAAAGAGGTCTATTTTATTTTTAATAGCACCCAGTTGTTGAGGGTATGTCTATTCTTGTCAGTATCCCAAATGGGTGGTTCTTAGTCAGAACTTAGATTTAGGCCGATTGGAAGCCAGATATTCTAGCAGAAGCTTTTAAAGAATGGAAACATATACAGTCCTGTGGGACTGCTAGCATAAGCCTTGCTAGCCTCCAGTCCAAGTGATCTGGAGTGTCCCCCAGGCAACAGTCACAAAAAACAGGACGCCAAATGAATGTATATGGTCCTTTCTAGGAGATACTGGTGAGTTTTATTTAGTGTAGTAGAGAGAGAGAGAGAGCGCACAAAGATAGCATCCCCTGGACTATGTTCTCTGAGAGTATCTTCATGAGCCTCTAGATGTGTGTTAGACCTGAAGCCTATGCTTTTGGCCAAAGCTCCAGAATAAAAAAAAATAAGGATCTCTCTCAGAAAACCTGGGAGTGTGTTTCAGTCTTCTGTCTCTGCAGTGCCTGAGAGTGGCAGCCTGCCAATAACTATCTCTTGACTGTAATATACTGTAATAGTCCTTTGAGAACCAGGAATTCAAGTGGTATTTCCTGATCTGTAGGTTAAAAAAAAAAAAAGAAAAAAAAAGGTGGAGTACCAAACCTGTGTAAAAGCTCTACTTTGGTACACTGGAGTGTGACAGAAGGAGAGCGTAATGCTAGCATCTACTGAGTGGGGAAAAATATATATATATATCCTCTAGCTTTGGCAAGGCAGAGGGAGAGTGCAAACATGATGTCTGTGGTTTGAGAGTAAAGCTGGCACTCAAAGAGAAAAAACAAAACTCCATATGCCAGTCCCAGGAGAGAAGAAAAATGGTGTCCTCCAACATCTCTGCCTCCAGAATGTATCCTAACAGGCCCAAGACTCTTCAGCAGATGCTTTAAGATTAGTAAATGAATCATTTTCACATAAACTCTGGGTGCTTTTCAAAAAGTTCCTTTTGAGCTGAGTCCTGAGGTGAGTGCATCTGTATGCAAGCCCTTTAACAGGCATTTCTCCTTCTGCTGCAGTCTTTCTTGTCCTGTAGCTGTAAGCCCCATTGCTTTTCAAAGGGGCTTGTCTCTCAAGTGTAGGTCTTAAAAGTTGGGGTGCCTGATGTCAGTTACAAGTCATTCTCACAGAGAAGATCTGGGTTTGTGAGTTGCTTACCCTTTGTGAGTCACCATGCCATGAATAGGTTTTATGTTAAGACTGTTTCAGCCTTTCCTACCTACCCTGATGTAGCTTTTTTTTTTTTTTTTTCATTTTGAGATGTGAAGAAACTGCTCAGCTAGTTTTCAGGTTTTCTTCAGAGGAAATTGTTCTGTTTGTATCTGTAGAATAGATGTGTTTGTGGGAGAAGATGAGTTCAAGATCTTAAATCACTATCTTGGACTTCCTCTGAATGTATTAATTTACCCTTCACTTTTTGTGTATGTGTATGTACACATGTTTTTATTCTTCTTAAGAAAATATTTAAGAGTTGGATTTCTGGGTCACATGGTAAGTATACAGTAAACTCAATAAAAAACGATCCAACTATTTTCCAAAGTAGCCATATCATTTTGCATTTCTACCAGCAATGAAGGAAAGTTCCAGTTGCTCTAAGTTCTTAGTATCACTTAGTACCATCAGTTTTTCAAATTTTAGCCACTCTAGTGTGTGTATTTGTATAGAGGTATCTCATTGTGTTTTTAATTTGCATTTCCCTAATGTCTAATGATGTTGACTCTCATTTTATTTCCTTATTTTCTGTTTATACATCTTCTTTGGTGAAATGTCTGTTCAAATAATTTGCTCATTAAAAGAATAAGGTGTTATTATTGAGTTTTAAGAATTCCTTGTACATTCTAGATAAAAGGATTTTACTGGATAAATGTATTTAGCAAATATGTTTTATCTCAGTCTGTGGCTTGTCTTTTCGTTTTCTCAAGGACATTTTTTTTTCATTTTTCAATTAGATTTGACATTCAATATTATTTTATATTAGTTTCAGGTATACTACACAGTGGTTATACATTTATATAATTTATAAAATGATTCCCCTCAATTAGTCTAATAACCACCTGGCACTATACATAGTTATTATAATATTATTGACTATATTGAAATATTTAAGAACCTCCAAAATTTTTTCAATAGTGACCATCCCAATTTTAAATCCTATGAACAGTACATGAGGGTTTTCTTTTCTCCACATTTGCCAATACTTATTGTTTTTTAATTTATTGATAATAGACATTGTGACAGATATGAGGTGATAACTCATTGTGGTTTTAATTTTTGTTTCTCTGGCGATTAGCGATATTGAGCATATTGTCTTTCAGTAGGTATAGGATTCCTATTTGACAGTCTCTCAGCACTTTGACTATGTTATTCTACTGACTCTGGCATCTATAATATTTGAAAAATAAGCAATGTTCATCTTATTGATGATCCCCTGCATATTAATTTTCCTTTCCTGCTTTTGAGATGAAGTCATTATCTGTTTTTCAATAATCTATGATGTATCTAGGTGTGGATCACTTTGCATTTACTGACTATGTAAATTAATGATATTTCTTATCAAATATCAGAAGTTTTAGAAATTATTTCTTCAAATACTCTGCACATTTTTTAAAAATAAATTTATTTATTTAAATTAGTTTTGAGTATACAGTACATTTGGTTAGACATCTATAATGTTCATAAAACGATCCCCCAATTGCTCCCTCCCTCTCCTGGCCCTCCACTTAGCCATCATATTAATGTTAACTACATTCCCTCTTCCATGCTCCCATGCCCAACAATCAACTACTAATTTGTGTTTAATCCTTCACTCTATTCTCTCAGCCTCCCAACCCTTTTCCCCTCTGTCACCAAATAGTCCACTATATTTGTGAGTCTGTTTTTGATCAGTTTGTTCTTTTTGTTCCTTAGATGCCACATATAAGTGAAATCATGTGGTATCTATCTTTCTCTGTCTGACTTATTTCACTCAGCATAATAACCTCTAGGTCCATCCATGTCATTGCAAATGGTAGGATTTTGTTTTTTTAAATTGCTGAGTAATATTCCATTGTATATATGAACCATAATTTCTTTATCCAATCATCTGTTGATGGGCATTTAGGTTGCTTCCATATCTTGGCTATTGTAAATTGTGCCGCCATGAATATTGGAATGCATAGATCTTTATCAATTATTGTTTTGGTTTTCTTTGGATAAATACCCAGAAGTGCAATCACTGGGTCAAAAGATATATATATTTCTAATTTTTTGAGGAACCTCCATACTGTTTTCCATAGTGGCTGTACCAATTTGCAATCCCACCAACAATGTATGAGGGTTCCCTTTTCTCCACATCCTCACCAACACTTGCTGTTTATTGATTTACTGATGATAGCCATTCTGACAGATGTGAGGTGATATCTCATTGTGGTTTTAATTTGCATTTCTCTGATGATTAGTGACCTTGAACATCTTTTCATGTGTCTGTTAGCCACTTGTATTTCCTCTTTGGAGAAGTATCGGTTCAAGTCTTCTGCTCATTTTTTTAATTTGACTGTTTGTTTTTTGTTGTTGTTGAGTTGTATAAGTGCTTTATACATTTTGGACATCAACCCCTTATCAGATGTATCATTAGCAAATATCTTCTCCCCAACTGTCGGCTGTCTTTTTGTTTTGTTGATGGTTTCCTTTGCTGTACAAAACTTTTTAATTAGATATAGTCCCATATGTTTTTTTCTTTTGTTTCCCTTGCCCCAGGAGATATATCTGAAAAGAAATTCCTGTTAGTAATATCAGAGAGTCTTCTGCCTATGTTTTCTTCTAAAAGTTTTATGGTTTCAGATCTTACATTTAAATCTTTAATTCATTTTGAGTCAATTCTTGTATACAGTGTAAGATGGTCTAGCTTCCTTTTTCTGCATATATCTGTTCAAATTTTCCAACACCATTTATTTAAGAGACTGTCTTTACCCCATTGTTTATTCTTACCTCCTTTGTCATATAAGTAAGCGTATAGGTGTGGATTTATTTCTGGGCTCTCTATTCTGTTCCATTGATCAATATATCTCTTTTTATGCCAGTACCAAGCTGTTTTGATTACTGTAGACTTGTAGTATAGTTTGATATCAAATAGTGTGATACCTCCAACTTTGTTCTTTCTCAAGATTGCCCTGACTATTCGGGGTTTTTTATGGCTCCATATAAATTTTAGGATTGTTTGTTCTAACTCTCTGAAAAATTCTGTTGGTATTTTGATAGAGATTGCATTGAATCTATAGATTGCTTTGAGTAGTTATAGCCATTTTAACAATGTTGATTCTTCCTACCCATGAACAAGGTATATGCTTCAATTTATTTGTATCTTCTTCATTTTCTTTTTTTAATGACATAATTTTCTGAAAACAGATCTTCTACCTTCTTGATTAATTTGATTCTCAGATATTTTATAGTTTTTGATGCAATTGTAAATGGGATTATTTTCTTAATTTCTTTTTCTGAAAGTTCATCATTGTCATATAAAAATGCCACTGACTTCTGAATATTTATTTTGTAACCTGCTACTTTATTGAATTCATTGATTAGTTCTAACAGTTTTTGGGTGGAATCTTTAGGGTTCTCTATATGTAGTATCATGTCATCAGCACATAATGAGAGTTTTACTTCTTTTCCAATTTGGATGCCTTTTATTTCTCTTTCTTGTCTTATTGCTATAGCTAAAACTTCCAATACAATGTTGAAGAGGAGTAGTGAAACTGGGCATCCTTATCTTGTTTCCGATCTTAAGGAAAATGATTTTAGCCTTTCGACATTGAGTATGATGTTAGCTGTAGGTTTGTCATATATGGCCTTTATTATGTTGTGGTATGTTCTCTCTATTCCCACCTTGCTGAGAGTTTTATCATTAACGAATGCTGGATTTTGTTGAACGCTTTTTCTGCATCTATTGATAAGATCATATGGTTTTTATCTTTTGATTTGTTAATATGATGTCACATTAATTGATTTGCAGATATTGAACCAAACTTGCATCCCAGGAATAAATTCAACTTGATCATGTTGTATGATATTTTTAACGTACTGCTGAATTCAGTTTGCTAGTATTTTGTTGAGGATTTTTGCATTAATGTTCATAAAAGATATCGGCCTATAGTTTTCTTTTTTTGTAATTCTTCACCTGGTTTTGGAATCAAAGTGGCCTCATAAAAGGAGTTACGAAGCCTTCCCTCTTCTTGAATTTTTTGGAATAATTTGACAAGGATAGGTGATAATTCTTTGTATATTTGGTAAAATTCACTTATGAAGACATCTGGTCCAGGACTTTTTGGTTTTGGGGAGGTTTTTGATCACTGATTCTATTTCATTGGTAGTAATTGGTTGATTCAGATTTTCTGTTTCTCTTTGACTCAGTCTTGGGAGATTGTATGTTTCTAGAAACACGTCCATTTCTTCCATATTGTCCAATTTGTTGGAGTATAATTGTTTGTAATTTTTTCTTTTGATCCATTGTCTTTCTGTGGAGTCTATAGTTATTTCTCTTCTTTCATTTCCGATTTTATTTATTTGAGTCCTCTCTCTTTTTTCTTTGATAAGTCTGGCTAAGGGTCTGTCAATTTTGTTTATCCTTTCAAAGAACAAGCTCTTGGTTTAATTAATCTTTTGTATTGTTTTTCTCTATTTAGGCTCTATTTCATTTATTTGCGCTCTGATCTTTATTGTTTCCTTCCTTCTATTCACTTTGGGCTTTATTTGCTTTTCTTTTTCTAGTTCTTTTAATCGTAATGTTAGATTGTTTATTTGAGCTTTTTCTTGTTTCTTGAGGTAGGCCTGTATTGCTACGAATTTTCCTCTTAGGACTGCTTTTGCTGTGTCCCATAGATTTTGAGTCATTGTGTTTTCATTTTCATTTGTCTCTAGGTATCTTTTGATTTTTTTCCCTGATCTCGCTCATACCCCATTCGTTGTTAGGTAGCATGTTATTTAGCTTCCATGTGTTTGTGTATTTTCCAGGTTTTTTTTTTTTGTAGTTGATTTCTAATTTCATACCATTTTGATCAGAGAAGATGGTTGATATGATTTCAATCTTCTTATATTTATTGAGACTTGATTTGTGTCCTAATGTCATCTATCCTTGAAAATGTTCCATGTGCACTTGAGAAGAATGTATATTTTGCTGCTTTGGAGTAAAATGTTCTGAGAATATCTATTAAATCCATCTGTTCTAGTGCATCTTTTAGGCCCCTTGTTTCCTTGTTGATTCTTTGCCTGGAAGATCTGTCCATTGGTGTTAATGGGGTGTTAAAGTCTCTTACTATGAGTATATTACTATTGATCTCTCCTTTTATGTAGGTCAATAATCGCTTTATGTATGTAGGTGCTCCTATGTTGAGTGCATATATGTATATTAGGGTTATGTCCTCTTGATTTATTGATCTCTTAATTATTATGTAATGTCCTTATTTATCTCTTATTATAGCCTTTGTTTTAAAGTCTATTTTATTTGAAATAAGTATTGCTACCCCGGCTTTTTTTTTCATTTCCGTTTGTGCGAAATATCTTTTTCCATCCTTTTACTTTCAGTCTGTGAGTGTTGTTTGATCTGAAGTGGGTCTATTATAGACAGCACATGCATGGTCTTGTTTTCTTATCCATTAGGTTACCCTATGTCTTTTGATTGGAGCATTTAATCTGTTTAAAGTGATTACTGATAGTTACATTGTTACTGTAATTTTATTATTCATATTTGCTATTTCTATTTTCTTTTTTACCTCTTATCTTTTTACAGAAGACCCTTTAACAGTTCTTGTAATGCTGGCTTGTTGGTGATGAATTCCTTAAGCTTTTTCTGTCTGGGAAACTCTTTATCTCACCTTCTATTTTAATTGTAAGTCTTATTGGGTAGAGTATGCATGGTTGTAGATTCTTGTTTTTCATAACTTTGGATATTTCTTGCCATTCTCTTCTGGCCTATAAAGTTTCCATTAAAAAGTCAGCGGACATTCTTATGGGAGTACCCTTGTAAGTAACCAGCTTCCTTTCTCTTGCTGCTTTTAAGATTCTCTCTTTGTTTTTGATCTTTGGAATTTTAATTATAATGCATCTTGGTGCAGGTCTGTTTGAATTCCTCTTATTTGGGACTCTTTGTGCTTCCTGATTTTATATGTCTAATTCCTTTGCCAGGTTAGGGAAGTTTTCTGTCATTATTTCTTCAAATAGAATCTCAATCACTTGTTCTGTCTCTTCCTCTTCAGGTACTCCTATGATTCAGATATTTTTATGCTTCGTGTTGTCCCAGAGATCTCTTAAACTATCCTCATTTTTTTTTCTTTTTTTTTTCTTCTTGTTGTTCTGATTGGGTGTATCCAGCTACCTTGTCTTTTAATTCACTGATTTGATCTTCTGCTTTATCCAGTCTACTGCTGAATCTTTCTAATGTATTCTTCATTTGATACTGTCTATAAATACTATCATGTTGTAATGTTTCTATTATTCATTTGCCAGATTTTTTTAAGGAATGCATTTTGTATATTATCACATTTCCAGAAAAACACTGTTTTATTTTATAGCCAAAGAATAAAGAACCACCAGAATGAGTTTTAATATGTCAATAAAAGACAACTTTTCTAAATTTAATTGGTCAATGACAAACTTTCTTCAGTACACATGACTCTGAAAGCCAACCAGTCAGTGTTAGGCTCAAAATTTTGAAAGTAAGCCAATCAAGAGTAGATTCATTCCTGTGAATGACCTTCTAAAACTAGACAATCAAAAACAGTATCACAAGATGACAATTCTTCTAAGGCTGACATCAACTTTTTTCCTGCCACTGTACAAGAAGCCCTCGAACAAAACTTCAACCAAAGTACACATAAAAGAAAAAAAAGATATATCGACTGTGTTTTAAAAGCTTAACCATTATAACTTTCTTTTGTTTAAATAAATAATATATCATCTTGTTTCAACAACCTGTGGTAATCTCTAACAGTGTCTATTTAAATAATCATAAAACTGTCCATTATTACTTGATTTTTAAACACTAATTTTTTTCATTTCATTGTAATAACTGTAACCAGAAGTTTATGTAATTTTTTCTTAACCTTGCTTCTATCCTTGCCACATCACAGTCTATTCTTCACTTAGGACCAGAGTATTATCCTCACCTTGCCTTGCTTTGCTTAAGCTCTTTGTCTTTGTTTCTCAATGATTTACATCAAAGATAAACTGAGCTATTAGAATATAATGCAGATTGGGATTTCCATAATAATCCCAAAGCGATGATAAGTATATAAATTTAACTTAATACTTGTGTATGATATAATATAAATATCATTTTACATTCATAAATCTGAAACACTTAAGCAGAAGTAACAAATTATTTCAAAGAAAATGCTCCAGCCATTTCCAAACCTGAAAGAAACATTGTTAACTATTATGTGAATCAAGAAAATGTATCACAGAAATGCAGAGAATTAAATCACGAAGGCTTCAAGAATCTTTTTTTTCCCCAAAATGTCCATATTTATATATTTCTTATCTTTAGTTTTGTACTTCTTTTATATTTTGAGGAATTTTTAAATATTAGTTTCTAAGGAAATAGAAGAATTCTATTAGGTGGTATTCTTTTCCAAATACACATTTGATATGCTGAAATATATTTTACACTTTTGGCATGTACTTGTTTGTTTGTTTGTTTGTTTGTTTATTGCAGCAAAGAAAAATCCCTATTTCTATTGAATGTGTGTTCTGTCTAAAATTTGTGTTTTTTTGTTCATTTTTCATTATGATTTATAAAACTTGGGTAAGAGGTGTCTGGTTCCTTAGTGATTTATATTAGTATGCTCTGTTTTAGGATATAAAAAAAGCATGTAGAATGATTGTATCAATTCAGCAAACAAAATTACCTTGTAGACCATGATATTGTGTACAGGGAAATATCTAATATTTACCATATGTAGTGAAGTGAAGGAATAATGAACATATCTTTGATAACCAGATATTAAAGGACAACAGAGCCAAATAATAAATAAATAATATGGTTACAAAGAATAATTGATAGTATCAGTTCATTACAAATTATGAAGATGTGCTTTTTTTTTTTTAAATGGACATGGGAAGTTGTTACATTATATTAATCAAATGAGTATGTGGTTGGTTTCATTAAAGGGAAGAAGAGGATCTAAATTCTGATATAATAAGTTTGACTACAGTGGGACAGTATAGGTTTTCAGACATGCTTCTAGATTTGCTTAATTTATACATGGTACATTTTAATTCTTCCTAGGTTTGTATATTATCTGACTAAAGTACTTTTTATAATAACCTCAAAATAAATAAATCATATTTTGTCTTGTGAACAGTTATGGAATATTTATCTTCCATTACTTAAAACTTTGTTTCCATGTTAATCATTTTTATAGACATTTTTTCTCATGGTGTGATTGGAACTTAGAGTGGGGATGTAATTAAAAGTTATACTTTTGCCAGTGCTTTTTTAGTTTCCATGACTATTTACTTGATAAATATAGAGTAGTAGAGATAATTACTTCTATCATTTAAACAGGATGGCAATAACACAAAATTAATCTTTAAAATTAATTAGCATGTGATTTAGGTCAAATCATTTATAACATATCTCTCTCAGCTCCTGACCATCAGATAGGGCTTAGCCTTTACACATCCTGTACTTAAGTTTATAACATTAGAAGTGAAAGTATATTTCTAAAATATAGGATCCCTACTATGTGGTAGTTAAGTCTTGTGCTTTTAAACCTGTAATTCATCAAATATAAGATTTAATATAATTGTATTAACTAATTTCTCATACCACTAAATATATTATGTGTGTGTGTATAATGTGTATATATATATATATATA